>NC_091809.1:48315530-48618560 GCF_041296235.1 Equus asinus
GGCTCAAATGGATAGAAGCACAGGGAGCCCTTGAGGTGAGAGGCAGGTCATGTGCAAGGTGAGTTTGAAGCCACATGGAACTCTCCACGACAGCCGTGCTGCGATCAGAGGAGGATGACGGGAGATCACCACCATCAGCATCCTTTCTCCCAAGTCAGCTCAACCAAGTATCAAGGTACAAAACTGCAGAGTAACTTTCCACTCTTCATTCCCCCTTCTCCTGTGCAGTTATTAGAACCATGCCCTGTGGATCCTGAGCAGAGTTCTTTTTCAATATTGTTCCCTCATTGCTTTCTCACCATGATAGCCCTAGTATAAGCTCTTAATTGCCATCTCTTAGACTGCCTCATATTCTATTAGCTTTTATCTCTGCTGCCCATCTTCCCTCTTGCAAACTACCTTACAATTGATGCTAGATTATTCTTCTTAAAGATTAGTTTCAATGTCATTAACCTGCTAACAAATCTTCAATGGCTCCCAATGAAAAGCCAAAATGTGTCCAACCTCCTAAACATGCATGCAATGCCATTTTTTTTCTCTGATCCTATTTCATCAGGGCCAAAATGTTATTCTTATTCCTCTTCTACGTGTATCTTCTCTCCAGAAGGATCTTTGACTACTTCAGCCACATTGCCTGATTTTCTTCCTTTACATCTTTGTCCTCTCCTTTTCCCCTGCCAACAATTTACCAAATTCCCCCACTGCCCCGTGAATTGTAACAGTCCTAATTTCACCCATCCTTCCAGGCCCGCATGTGCTACTCACCTCCTCCATGAAGCCCAAAGGCACCTCCACTTCCCTTCTCCTGCACTCTCTCAAACACTATCTCCTAGCTTATATCTTATTTTCCTTTTTATTTTTTTGCAGTATAATTACTTTTGAGCTTGCCTTCCTTCTCAAGTAGAGTGTGACTAGGTCCTGGAGGGTAGTGGTTATAGCTGCATCATGTCCTGACTTCTGTGGCATCAAGCACAGTGTCACACACAGTAAGCAAAGGGAGAAAATAAGTCAGGAAAAGGGGAAGAGAAGGAAAAGTAAATCTGATCGCACACTGAGAAACAAGCTGCATGGAAGAACACGTTACACATCAAGTAAGACTCGGCATATGCCAACCAACTCACCCCTCCAATAGACTCCCACCTCCTTGAAAAGGACTTTATTGCTGCTCGTTATCTCACCTGCCCTTGCCGCTGAGCACTCACCTGGAGTCAGCTGCCTTCTGCCTGACACAGCTGTTCCTGATGTCTGGGTAAAGGCTGTGTAGACTTCAGCTGGGGGGAGCTGGCAAAGGGAGGGCTCTCTTTGCCTAGTTCCAGATGGCAAAGGTGAAAAATACATGAAGGAAACTTGCCAACTGTTTCCACCCTACCCCTAAGCTGTGTCAGCATTTTGTCCACATCAACCAGCCAAAATGAAAAAAATCAGTCAATCAAATGTTGCTTTGACTTCATAAAGTCAAATACTTGGTATTGTTGAAGTTGTAGCTACACCAGACTGTCAGATGGACTGAATTAACCAGTATATTTGTCATTACGTTGAAGGGTTTTAAGCAAATCGCCAGTGTCTTCCTGCACCATAGCAGGATCAATTGCTATCCAGAAGTCTTCAGATATCCCAAATGACTGGTTGATTTGGTCAAACAAGAGGCCAGACTCACCCATCAATGACATGGCCAATTCACCTGTTACTTTGGCTTTGCGCCGAGCCAGCTTCCGTCACAGACTAGCCACACTTAATTAAATCAGCAGTCAGAAAGATTCCACTGCTCCTCAGTTCCCTGGCCCCATGAATGGCAGAGGGCCAGAAATAGGGCCTGCGGGATTATTCACGAGCTGCGGCGAATCACAATCAACTAACTTTTCCTCCTAGCCTCACGTTCCCGTTAGGATGGAGACAGGCTCTGATGTTTATTGCTCTCAACATACTTTGCTTAAAAACTAACTAGAGCCAGGGCTGGCCCTGGGGAAAATTGGAAAGGAAGTAGATATTAAATTCAGGGCCTCCTACCTCTCCCTCCGATACCACCCTCCTTCATTTTGGATCACCTATTCCAGCCTTCCACCCCCCAAAGCAGGGTCACTTGCTATACTGTTTATTTCACATGCTTACTCTCACTCCTTTCCCACTCCTCTTCTCCTTCCATCGAAACTTGCCCACCCTGTGTTATTGTGCATCCACCCATCCATTTATCCATTCAACAAATAGATGTTGAGTACCTATTTATGCTCAGATGGTGCCCCTTGTGTTGAGACAGGGATGTACATGGTAATACAATCCTTTGGGACATAACATCTTAATATAAAGGATGATCTGAAGGGCTGGGATTCTAGGTACCATGACAGGCCCAGGGATGAGGGCTCGCTCACTGGGGTTTCAATGACTCCCTGAAATCAAAAAATGAGGTGATCAATACTTTGCTCCTTCTCTCTTGGTTGAAAGCATAGCCTTTCTCTTGTCATTCTGCCAGGACTTTGTGTAAAATGAAAAAGATGAAGTCCCCCATCTTCAAGGACACTATAATAGATGGGATTCCTTGCCTCACTCACTCTTATAAACTGCAATGAAGGACAGGACCATACAGAGAGTGGATTGGTCTCATCTCCCCCTCCCAGGAAAAGCAAAAAGCACAGCTCTGCCTGGGCCAGCAGTCCCAGCCTTAGCATCTGTTCATGGTGTCCTATCTGTCTTGGACCCCAACGAGTCCACCATGTGATTGATGGTGTTCCACTTGATAGGGAACGGGACGAGCAATGATTTGTCATTCACCATAAAGTACTGCTATTTCATCTGCTCCCATTCCCCAGGACGCAGCTCCGGCTGTTTGCTCTATGCATCAATTTACAGTTTATCCTAAGACTAATGATGCTGTGTTTAAGAGGCAAGGTGGGGCTTTGTTTTTGTGTTCTACCAGCAGAGGATTACATTGCTGATTGATCGTACGTGGTTGTCTGAGGCAAAAACATTTTGAATTGATACCTGGATTTGGACTACAATCAACTTCCTCGACAACAGCCTCTCGGTGCTGAATAGATCAAGGAGCTGCAGCTTTCTAATAGGGCCTTGAGGAGATTTTGACAATCCCTGCCTGAAGTGAGCATTTGTTGTTGTGGATGGGAGGCAAGCAGATCATCCGGAGGGCCAGCTCGCAGCTTTTGGGAGCCCGAGGACGTGCTCTAGACCCTACAATTGCAGACAGCTCAAATGAGGCAGGGACGATGGTGTGCTGGTAAATGTTGAACAGTCAGCTCTCCTAAAGAAAAAAACACAAGACCTAATTTGTAGCATTTGCCAATTTCTGTGGTGTAAACACTCCCACCATGGCTGATTTCAAGCTACCAATGTGATGTCACTGAACGCGAATTTGGGAAGAGATGTCCACCACAGCTCATGAGCTGGTACAAACTGGCTCAACACACAACTGGACAGGGACGAACTAGTATTTATTACTTATTATATCCTGTCTTGTTCCGGGAAAATTTTTTCCTGATGAGGAAGTTGAGGCTCAGAGAAGGTATGTAACTTGCTGAAGATCACACAGCTATAAAGAAGCTGAGTCTTCTTACCCAAAGGTCTCACCCTTTTTATCATCTCCTATAGTCCAGGGCATAGAGCCAGCTTGTTAACCCCAGTCTGTAATGCCAAGGCTCGTGCTTTTTCAGTCCACCAGGCTGCTGTTTGAAGAAGAGTAGGGTAGAAGGAAGTCCACCTTTTGTCTAAACTGCCTGATGCATCCTGTTCTTATCACCTAACTTGGATTAGTGGGAAAATTCTGGTCTGCCTCTGAACTCATTTGTCAATTTCTTCAATCCCAGTAACTTTAAGGAAAAGGACATAAACTTTCATGGTGACTCCTTCCTGGAGTCTGGGGAAGGAACGAGATGACCCCTAGGAGATCCCAATCATAACAGTCCAAGAAGCCAATCCAACAACCAATTTGGCTGAAAAACTCAATCACTTCCCCTTGGATTTGTTTTCTCCACTTCTAATTTTCCACCCACTGTCTTTGCTTATTCATTTCCTTCCTGAAATTCAGAAGCAAATGAGGCAGTGGCGGGGGGGGGGGGGGGGGGGGGGGGGGGGGGGGGGGGGGTGGTGGGGGGCGGTGGGGGGAGTGAGGGGCCTGGGGCAGTGACCCGCCCTGGTGCTCTGGCTGGTAGGCTCCAGTGCAGTGCAAAACAGTGGGACATTAATGGCTATTAATATCCACAGAGGAAGTGCTGAAAGGCCAACCACATAATTACCATGTATTCCTCATATCGACTGGTCCTCAGCTCCTTCCTGCAGCGTGTCATACTGTCCTGAAGTGGGGAGTTTGGGAAGAAGGGGAGAATAAAGAGGCGAATCAGCCGCTCCTTCCCCAACCACCTCCCTACCCCATTGGGATGGGAATGTTGGTCAGACTGTAAGCCTATGGCTCCTGGCAGACCCTGGGGCTCTCTGAGTACCAGCTGAGCAGGAAGTCCCCGGACACGTTCTGGATGATAGAGAGCAGGGGTCAAGGAGAGCAGCTGCCAACTCAAGGTGGCAATGCCAGGCTGTCCTACCCCTGCATCCTTTCTTCCGTCGCTCTCCACAGCTGCTGAAGGCTGGATGGGGCCAGCAGAGAGGGGAAAGGACCGTAAGCTGCCTGCAATGTTCAGCTCCTAACCAGGGCTGTATTCTGGACTGCTCAGGAGACCAGGTCATTTCCTAAGGATACGGAGAAAGGAGGCAACCCCACCACTCGTTTTTGCACCCCCACCCGAGGTGCCTGGGGCACGCTGCTCCCCAATCCCACCCCAGGAGAATGAGTAGTTTGGCTTCTGGGGACGCCAGATCTGGACAGGGATGGTGGGGAAGAGATTAGGGCAGTGTTTTTTCTCCCCCCCGGTACCGGCTTGACTGGCAGCCTGGGCAAAGAAGAGCCCATTCTAAATGCTCCCCGGGGTCCAGAATGGAACTCATTACATCAAACCTGCCGGTAGCCAGCAGCTCTGCTTTGTGAGCTGTGAAACAAATGTTTATCCACCACTCAGTGTGGTTCAGAGCTATTTAAGGAGCTCAGGGTGTTGAGCTGCAGGCAAGAGCTGTGTGCAAGGCCAGTGCTGGCACAAAGTGAGGTGGGCAGGTCTGGAGACTGGAACCTCTAGCCTCTCCAGCTCCAGGACTCAGCCGAGGGCAGAAGATCCTAACAAAGCTGGTCTCTTCCTCCATGTTACATTTTGCCTTTCATCTTCAGCCCCTTCCTCTCCTTTCTTTCATTTCTCTTTCATTTTCCTTCCTTCTCATTCTCTTTCATTTTCTCTCTCTCTACATTTTTCCTTCTTTTCTTCCTCCCTCTGATTTTCCTTCCTTCCTTCCTTGCCTCCTTCCATCCTTTTCCTTTCTTTCCTTCCTCTCCCTTCCTTTCCTTTCTTTCATTTTCCGCTTCTCTTGCCTTGGATAGACCTGCATATCCCTCATTATACTCTAATATGCATTGTTCTCTCTTGTGGAGAAAGTAATGAAATTCACAAAATGAACAGAATAATAAAATAAAGCTAAAGCCTTTATGCTCATAAAACCGACATCTAGGGAAAACTCAGCATAGTGTGACCCCAATGGGTATTTGCCAATGAAGGGTCTAAGGTCCGCCACAGGACACGCCCAGCATGAGTTCCTCGGGGTTTTCTTGAATGACATAGGATGCCAGTAATTCACTGTCTCTACAAGCCAGGGTCTTCCAGCTCCTAGTGTCACACGCAGCATTTTTGTTTTTGAAAGGGCCTGAAGATCACGGACTATGCATGAGAAAGCTGAGACCCACTGCACTGGTTTTCATAGTTTTACTGAGGTGGCTACTTGGCTTGCGTATAAGTGGCTTCTGTTTCAAGACAAGCGAAGAAGTATTGGTGAGGGGACCCAAAGAGGGCTGATGGATGACGAGAAAGGAGGTGGCATTCACTGCCAGGGACTGACATATACACCCTCACTTTTCCTCACAGTAACTATTATGAAGCAAGTGTTATGTTTTGGTCATCAACTACCACATACCAAACCACCCAAAACAGTAACTTAAAATAATAGTGATCACTTATTTTGCTCACAAATCAGAGCTGCCTGGGCTTGACTGGGCAGTTCTCACTGGGGGTCTCTCTTGCAGTTGCAATCAGGAGGTTGCTGTGACTGGGGTCGTCTTAAAGCCTTCTTTATTCCACCTGTCTGGAGCCGGGCTGGAACACACAAACAACTGGGGCTCTTGGGCATCTCGCCCTTTCTCTGTGGTCTCTCCACGTGCCAGCTTCAGGGTGGCCAGGGTTCCCACGTGGCAGTTGAAGGCTCCCAGAGTGAGTGTCCCGGGAGAGAGCAGCAGGAGCTGAAAGGCTTTCCTGAGCCAGCCTCGGGAATCACGCAGCATTGTATTTGCTGCATTCTAACCCTTTAAGGCAGCTGAAAGCCCACCCAGGACTTTCAAGGGGGGGAACCTAGTTTCCTGATCTGGTAAATGGGGATAACGATTTCTGACTCAAAAGATTGTTGTAAGGACTCAGTTAACATATAGTAAGTACTGAGAGCCTGTCATATGGATGGCATTCCGTAAACATTAGCTTATTACTATTATTATTATTCCCATTTTATAGATGAGAAAACTGGGGTGCAGAGAGGGCAGTGATCAGCCCCTGTCACATAAGGAGGATTCGAACACAGTCCCAGCAGATTCCAAAGCCAAAACCTCTCGGAGTTTCTGATAGCAGCACCTCTTCCCCACTCTACAGCACAAATTCTCCCAACCTTAAAATCCCTCTAAGTATGGAATTTATGGGCCCCCAGGCCTTGGCAGAAGGGTCCACCCACAAGCTAAGCTCTAGACTTGTGGCCCCTTTGACCCTGACCATGTAAGTCCAGCCACAAAGGCCATGGATCGGGGAGCCAGACCCCTGATTTGGCCTGCCCTGCATGTTTCTGACGCCTGGGGTTGAAAGAGTAGAGATAGAAGAGAAGTTCCAAAAATAGAGGAAATGGTACCTCGTGGCAGTTAGGGGCAGAGGAAGCAAGGCTGGATCCGATTTCCAAAGGCAGCCATTTCTGGGCCTCTGAGTGCCGGCCTACCTCCCTGCAAAGGGAACTGCTCTGCCCACAGCATGTTTGTTGTGAGGATCACATGAGAGCCTGAGGGGGAAAGTCCCTGGTCAACCTCTAGGTCCTGGCCATGTGTCAGTTGTGAACTCATCCCAGCAGAGAATGAGGCAGCCACCTTGAACCACTGCCCCACTTCAGAGCCCACGCAAGCTGGGGAGTGCGCCAAGCAGCTCTGATAGAGAGAGAGGGCTGTCGCTTGGATGATGTGGCGTGGGCTGGGAGCTGGATGTGGTTTCACCCTTCATGCCTTTTGGGCAAGGGTGTACACTGGCACATTCAGCCAACAGTTGTGCATCCGTGCAGTTGGTGCACTGATAAGTGCACTGCACGCACATGCACAAGCAAATACACACATGCAAACACATAAACACACGCACACACATGACCCCTCTTGGATGTCTGTCCCAGTAGAAATGCTTCAGGTAGACATCTGTTGCCCCCAGGCCAACATATGGCCCAGCCCTGCCCCCTGAGAGCTGAGTGTTGCCTGAGGTCCCCGAGGGCCCCGCTGGAAGACCAACCATCTTCCTTTGGCTTCTGGAATACACAGCTTCTTCTCAACGTCAGCTGCCAAGCAGCCTCTAGCAGCCCGAGCCCAGCTCCCATGTAAGTTGCCACGTACTTAAACAGCCTCTTTTGATCCCTTGTAATCTCCTAGATTTTCCTCCTTTCTTCTTCCTTTTTCTGCTTCTTCATCTCTCCTTTTCATCATCTGTCGCTGTCTCTCCGCAGAAACCTCCAGAAGGGCATGTGAGCCCCTCCTTAAGGCCCTTGAGGCAAGTGTTCCGCTCTCTCCCTGAGGAAGGGGCGAGGAAAGAAAGGAGGTGGGGAGTGGGTCTCGGGGGTCTGGTGCGTGAGCAGACACCAGAGCTGAAGGAGCACCCGCTTTCCAATTCCAGATCTGGAGAACAGAAACTGAAAACACCATAAAGCGCAAAGCAGCGCCATTTAAAGGACAGGGACACGGGTGAGATGGCTGGTCCCAGCTCCCCACCCATCCTCTTAGGGGACAAGGACCGGAGAGGGTTGGGCTCCCAGGCCCTCACAGCCTGCAGCTGGTTCTCCACCAGGAGGAAGTCTGTTTCCCCCTCAGTGAGAAACCGCTTCCTCTGGGACCCCCAGAGCCTAGTCTGGCCAGGGTGGGAGGGTGGAGAGCAGGCTGGACAGGAAAACTGAGGCAACCCCAGTCCACAGGTACACCTCACATGCCCGGTGTACAGATCTCACCCAGATGAGCCTGATACTCATCGTCCCATAATCTTTTAGGCTTTTCAAGTCGATTTGATCCCATGAGCAATACCAACACCGTGTTTCTCAGATAAGAGAGTTGAGACACTGTGTGGTTGTGAGACTCAGAGCATCCACTGCAAAATCCCACCAACCTGAGGCGAGGAGAGAATGGCCATTTACCGATAGCCAAAGTACTCTCCGCACTAGCTTCTCACAACAATCCCCAGAGCTCTTCTCCTTCTAATCCCTGGGGAGTCTGTGATGGGGGCAGGGCAGGGAGGCACACGTGGGTCTTCCCGCATCCACTCCTCTGTGCTGCCCTCCCAGACTCCCGGCTGCTGGCTCGAGCATAATGAAATTACACCCTCCCCAGAGCCCCCTGCCACCACTGCCCCGCATATGGCATGTATAGTCTACAAGGTCCTTTCACAGTCACTATCCAGTTGGCCCTACCACATCTTTGCAGAATTGGTTCTATTGTTGTTGTTTTATTGTTATAGATATTATTACTTCAGTACCTCAGGAAAAGAAGAGTCACCAAGTTTAAGGGATCTACTCAGACTCCTAAGACTGGTACATGGCTGAGCTGGCCATTGAACGATGGCTCCAAAGCACAGGAACCCCACCAGGCTGCTACTGGTCTGCTTTGGTCTCTCTTCAGCTACAATCCAGCAGACCTCTCTGTGGATTTCCCAAATTGTAGAAGCTGGATTCTATCTAAAGTCAGGACAAGGCCAGCTCCCCTGAAGCCAGGTCACTCTGCAGGGCAAGGGGCTCGAAGGGCCAGGAGCGACAGCCAAGAGCCATCTCTCCCTACAGCACACTCTTACACATCCATACAGACACACAGACACACTCACAGCCACTTAACACACACACACACACATACATTTGCCCTGGTTGAGTGGGAAGGCTCTTGGCTCTCTGTTGTCTCTGTTCTTGAGGATTTGGGTTAATGAAATGTGTGTGTGAGAAAGACCAGAGAGCGTGGGATAAGAGGAACAACCTCCAGGAAAATGATAATACCATGTCAGCTTGACTTCCTAGGAATAGCTGGCGTGTGCTTTGGAGGTAAATGTAAATGATGTATTGCTTGGTTCCAAACCATCACGGCCCCTGCAGGAGTCTCTCCAGGTGTTAGCGCTATGTCTTCTCAGCTCCCTTCCCATGTGTTTAAACCATAGAAACTCTTCCAACCTCAGAACAACAGGCAGTAATAGACCCAGAAGGGATTCCTCTTACAAAACCCCTGATAAACGTTATCTAGTCCATGTTTAAACCCCTCCGGTAGTGGCGCGCTCTCTGCCTCCTTCATCTTTCTCCAACGCCCCTGGCCAACGGCTAGGCATTTGTGATGGACAACTCCAACTCTCTCTGAACTTCAGTTCTGTGCTATGGGGGTAGCCCAAAGTCCTCTCTGCCCAAAATTCTCTCCCAGCTAGCCCACTTGAGTTACTAGAAATCCCAGAGGGGCAGCCCTCCTTTAGGATGTCACAGTTGTTGCCTCCACCTGGCTACTTCAGGGTGCAAGCAGAGGAACTGGGGGTGAAGGAGAAAGAAGAGAGGAGAGGGTGGTGGAGAAGAGAAGAGAGGGGAAGAGCTTTCCTCCTGCCCACTTTCTGCCGTTCACAGCTGGAACTTGGGGAACTTCGCTGCTGTGGAAGGAGATTCTGCCGCCTCACAAGATAGGAGGCAAAGATGGGGCACCTGAAAGCAGACTCAGCCCGCCCAGCAGTTCCTCCAGGAGGTGGCATAGTGCAGTGGCTGAGGGGGTTGGGAATCAATGACTCTGGCTTCGAATGCCAGCCCAACCACTTACAAAGCTCTATGTCCTTAGGCTAAGGAAGTTCTCTGAGCTTCAGAGAGGTTCTCTGAAACTTGGAGATAGTAACACCACATCCTACGTTCCTTGAGGATTAATTAAGATAATTCATGTAAAATATTTGGCACATGCTTGGAACACAGAAGGTGCTTAATAAATAATAATTATGATTATTAAGCCCAGAAAACTCTGTCATTTGGGAGAGATGAGATGAAATAATAATAATAATAATAATAATAATAATAGCTAACACTTATGAAAAGTTTGTGATGTGCCAGATATTCTTCTAAGAATTTTACATATATTAACAAATTTAATTCTAACAACAACTCTGTGAGGCTGCTACTACTATTTGCCCCATTTTACAGATGGAGAAGCTAAGGTGAGAAGTTTAAAAAACCCGCTCAACTACATACAATGGAATATTATTCAGCCTTAAAATTGAAGAGAATTCTGGGGCTGGCCTGGTGGTGTAGTGGTTAAGTTCGCATGCTCCTCTTTGGCGGCCCAGAGTTCGTGGGGTCAGATCCTGGGCGCGGATCTCTACACTGCTCAAGCTGTGGTCGTGTCCTACATACAAAATAGAGGAAGATTGGCAGCTGATGTTAGCTCAAGGCAAATCTTTCTCACCAAAAGAAAAAGGAAGGGAATTTTGACTCATGTTGTAATGTAGATGACCCTTGCAGACATTATGTTGAGTGAAATAAGCCAGACACAAGAAAGACACATATTGTACGATTCGGCTTAATAAGGTTCCTAGAATAGGCAAATCATAGAGACAGAAAGTAGAACAGAGGCTACTGGGAGTTGGGCACAGGAGGAAATAGGGTATGTTGTTTGATGGGTATGGAGTTTTTTTTTTTCTAAGAATCATTTTTTTAATTGGTATGTATTATCTTAGTTTCAGACGTACAATGTAATGATTCGATAGTTGTATATAATGCAAAATGTTTACCACAATAAGTCTAGTTAACTTCTATCACCACACATAGTTACAGAATTTTTTCTTGTGATGAGAACTTTTAAGACCTACTCTCTTAGCAACTTTCAAATATGTAATACAGTATTGTTAATTATAGTCGCCACGCTATAAATTACGTCCCCATGACTTAGTTATTTTATAACTGGAAGTTTGTACCTTTTGACCCCCTTCACCATTTCACCCACCCTCCACCCCCTCCCTACCTCTGGCAACCACCAGTCTGTTCTCTGTATCTATGAGCTTGACATTTTTTTTTTAGAGTCCACATATAAGTGAAATTATATGGTATTCGTCTTTCTCTGACTTATTTCACTTAGCATAATATCCTCAGGGTCCATCCATGTTGTCACAAATGGCAAGATTTCATTCTTTTTTTTATGGATGGATAGTATTCTGTTGTAGTACATACCACAACTTTTTTATGCATTGATCTACCAATGGACGCATTGGTTGCTTCCATGTCTTGGCTGTTGTAAATAACGCTGCAATGAATACAGGGAGCAGATATCTTTCCAAGTTAGTGTTTTCATTTTCTTTGGATAAATACCCAGAAGTGGAATTGCTAGATCATATGGTAGTTCTATTTTTATTTTTTGAGGAACCTCAGCACTGTTTTCCATAGCGGCTGCACCAATTTACATTCCACCGACAGTGCGCAAGGGTTCTAATGGGTATAGAGTTTGCTTTGCAAGATGAAAAAGTTCTGGAGATCTGTTGCACAAAGTGTGAATATAATAAACACTACTGAACTGAACACTTAAAAATAGTTAAGATGGTAAAGTTTCTTATGTGGATTTTACCACAATCATCCCATTTTAACAAATATGATTGTATTTAGATCTACAGCTACGGGCCTTTACACACACACACACACACACACACACAGCTCAAAGCTGAACACATTCACTCCAGAGTGTTAACAGTGCTTATTTTCGTGTATTATAATACGAGTGATTTTTCTGTTTCATGTCTAAATTTTCCATGTTTTCTGCAGCAGCACATATTATTTTGTTATAAAAATAGTTATAGAAGATGAGAGATTTTAAAAAGTAAAAGATGTCAATAATACTTTTTAAAAAGGAAAGGCTTTGTGAACAATATCACCAAAAAATCCTGTCCAAGAGAATCCTGCTAATAGTGGCGGGGCAAGGACTCAAACCCAGGCTCCTGAGGAAGGAAGATGGATGGAGGATGGTGTATATGCCATCTCATTAAATATACATCTTATTCTGTGACAACAACCCTGAGATTCTTATTTCCCAGGTGAGGAAACTGAGTCTGGAAGAGACAAATCGCTTGTGACAGTCACACAGGTAGTAAGTGTTAGGAGCTGGGTCTCCAACCTGAAATGCCTGACTCCAGCAGGGTTAGGACAGCTAAAGCCGTCCCACAGACTGGGAGAAGGGGAGGATGATTCTAGAGAAAAAGACAATTAGCAAGAAGAGAAAGTCAGACAGAGAGGGCAGCCATCAGTTAGAAATGCGGTTTGGAAGGGAGAGAGACAAACAAGCCCCTTTAGGCATGTGGTGTGAGCTGTGTGAGGGGAGTGACCCAGAGGGGAGGCCCAGCCTCAGAAGCCCAAGGTGGCCGGCAGAGCCAGACCCATCGCGAAGGGCTGACTAAAACCAGCGGGTGGGGACATGAGGAAGGCAACTGGAGCTGCAGGAGGAGCTGGTGAGCCAGACAGAGCAAGGCTTTCTTCAGGGTGAGGAGAATAGGACACCCTTGGGATTCTGAGAAGAAGGGTGCAGTGGAGGAGTGGGTACCTCTTGCTGTACCACAGAAGCACCAGGCACCTCGGTTCTTGACCACAGAGCATCCGAGAGGTGGTTGCTGAACCCTGTCTGTACAGGCGAAGAATGGCTGTGCTGACAGTGTTCTGGGAGAGGTGCTGGCACCCTCTGGGATGAACGGGCACGCACTAGGAGCTGCCGGCATGGAGCCCAGCCAGGGCCAAGCCAGAGACAGGCACCAACGCATGCCCTCCTCCTCAGGGGGCCGGCAGATCTGGCTGCTGTGGAGTCAAGAGAAGTAAAAAGTCTTCAACCAGGGCACTAGCTGGGGCAGGACCCTGGAGGAGCTCAGGGGCACCCTGCTGATGAAGGGGATCGCAGAATGAGGTCCCAGGGAGGGGCTATGCTCGGCTCCTGTGCTGGGGTTCCTCCGGTAGCCTGGGCTGTGCTGCAAAGAACATGGGCCATGAGTTTGGAGACCAAGCAGGGAGGGTTGGCTCCACTCCTGACAGCTGTGTGATGCTGGAAAAATCCCTACATGTCTCTGGGTCTTAGTTACCACATCTGTAAAGTAGGGGAATGGTACCTACTTTCTTGGGTCATCAAGAGGATTAAATAAATTGTGGGTATAAATGATCAAACTCAAGTCTGGTACCTAGTTGGTGCCGAGTTAAATCTGAGTGCCCTTCAAGAGGTGGTCTGCATCTTTTCACCCTCCAGCTATTCTTCCTCTACTTCCTGCTGAAATAGGACGCTGCAAGCAGGCAATTACTGGCTTGCAAAGGCTTGGAAAGATATGCAAGAAAAATACCCTCCTTGTCATGAATGTAACTAGTGCCGGGTGTAAATGGCTAGGGTGCAGGCTTCAGTCTCTACCTGAGAGAAAGGGAAGGCCTTTGTGGATCAGATGGCTATGGAGGCAGGGGGATGGACATAATGACCTCACAAAGCACATTTCCTCCTCCTTCCCCAACTCCGACCCCCACCACAGAGGCAGCTCTATTCCACACCAGACTGGCCCTTTGAGAATTGGCTTCTCGTGGCTCCATCCTCACCTCTGCTGGAAATGTGGAGTAAATAAATGCAGGATTCCTGAAACTGTCTCTTTGAAGTTTAAAACAATCCAGTGCAGGCCCCCTTCACTTGCCCAGAGACCCAAGGCCTTGGCTCCCCCCGCCCCTCCCACTCTGGCTGCTGTCTTCAGCACACGTTAAAATTCCTCTCCAAGGGGTGCTTTAGAGGCAGGAATGGCAGCAGCAGCAATGTAATAACGGACAGCAGGACCCCTGGGCAGGAGATTCTGATAGCCTGTACACTAAGAAAGGCTCACAGAGAGAACAGGAGAAGCAAATGCCCTTCCACCAGCCACAGCCAGGCTAATTGCCACCGGGGAGAAGGGCAGAGTTCGCTCAGGTAATAGTGCGCCTTGTCTTAATGAAGACTGACTGGCTTGCCCAGAGCTGCCTGCAAAGGTAAGAGGAGCAGGAGGAAGGATGCCAGCTGCTTGGCCCTGCGCTGGACGCCACCAAATTAGAGGAGCTGGCTTTGTCCCCTTCATAACCCACCCTGGGGCTGGATATGTGGGAAGAAGGGGAGATAAATGGTATCCCCAAAATAGGGCTTGCCTAAAAGAATGGTGGCCACTCTTGGTTAATTGCAGGTTGTGTATTCACTTTGTGAGGCATCCCTGGCCTCGTTACCGTCCAGAAAAGTTCAATTAGGGGACTGCAAGGACAGTGATGGGACAAGGGAAGAGAGAGAGGAGGAAAGAACAGGGTGAGGAGGAAAGAATGTGAGTGCGTTATGGGAAGGGAGCGGGGAACGAGAGAGCTGGGGGTGCGCAGCTCTGAATGCAATTCAACAACAAATGTTTATTAATTGTCTTTTATTTTCCTGGCACTGTGCTGGGCACTGGGGACACGGGGAAGAATACACACGGTCCCTGCCCTAAATCTGGCAGGGGAGGCTGCCATGTAAATAGACAATTAGAGCACAATACGAGGTGCTGAAACACAGAATTTTGCTGGGTGTCCTGGGAGCAGAGAAGAGGGAGAAAGGCAGAGAGGAAGGAAGAGCCACAGAGAGCAGGGGACACTTCAAAGGAAGCTTTGTGGGCTGAACTGGAGTTCACTCGACAAGGCACTGTTGGGACAGGAGAGGTTCAACGGGGAACATTCCAAGAAGAGAAGATGATCCAAGGGGTAAATAGTCACAAAGGGTAGTCCCTAGGGTGAGGAGGAGAGCAGAGAGATGAAGTTGCAGAGGTCTGCTGGGGCCATAGCATGAGGACATGGTCCACACCCCAAGGGGCAGGGCCTTTGTCCAGGAGACGCCGACAGTCATTAAGCACAGGTCTGGGATGATCCACTGCTGTTGAATTATGCTGCCTCCCCACTAGGGCCACATACCACCAAGAGCCAGCAGCAACATGCGGGGTTTACAAGTGGCTAGTCACCTTTCAACAGACCTTTGAGCATCTCTCCCTCTTCTTTCCATCTCAGCCTCACATTCTTCTGCTGAGAGGCAGCAAAGAGATCTCTGCTCAACAGAAGGAGGCACAAAGCACAGAAAGTTCAGGGACTTGTGCAAGGTAGCTCAGTGTCCGGTCTGAGTCCAGTGTCCTGTCCAACTCCTGACCCATCACTCTATATCTCAATTTAACTGATGAAAGCCACTAAGCATTGAACCGGTCAAGGTTGCAAGGAGGAAATCCCAGAATGACCAACCAACAACCAAAACTATCCACGTCCCAGACATTCTGTCTAAAGCTCCCCACAAAAGTGCTGAGTGGGTATTTGTTTCCCAAGAGCAAACAAGCTCAGAGAGGTTGAGTAACTTGCCCATCATCACATAGCTAGTGAGAGGCTAAGTTGGGATTTGAAGCCAGGTGTGGGTGACCCACATCCTGTGTTCTGTGTACCATCACTTCTCAGAACGGTGAGGCTTCTGATAAGAGTTAAGTGCAAAAATAGAGATGAGAACTTGATGGAGATGGCACCTCAAAATTGATCCAGTGCCAAGAGCTTGAATCTCAGTTAATCCCACCCATGATTTATTAGTTAGAAACAAGGGGTTGGGGAGGACAACGCAGTTGTGTTGGTTTCGTGTTGTGATTTTTTGCTTAATCTCTGAGATGTCCCAAAATGTTTACCTTGTAAATTTGTTCAGCAGAGAGGGTAAACACAGGCATTCAGAAGGTGAACAGCATCATCCAGCCAGAACGCCTGGCAGGTTTGCAGAGGTAGGTGTAAAACACCACAAACAGCATGTGGGAGCAATGAGCCTCCTGGAGCGGGAAGCACAGCCTCAGCATGTAGCTCGCAGCCCCCACAGAAGGCCACGGCATGCTGAGAGGGAGGAGGGGCATGCAGCCAGGCTGCCCAGCTGTCCCTCGGGGTGCCCCGCTCCGGAGGGCAAGGCCGTGCTGTTCACAGCACACCCATTTCAAGCCTCGCTGCCTTCAGTGAAATGCCATCTCCCCGGCTCAGCCTTTTACACTGCACCAGTCCAGGGTCCCTGCTCTACTGCAGAGCACTATCCAGGGCCCTGCCTCAATCAAATGTGCCACCCTAGCTTTTCAAGATGCATCGTGGGTGGCTACAGGCAGAAAGTCAAAGACTCTGGGAGGGAGATTTGGGCTCTGCCCGACAATGCAACGGGAACCTCAGGAGCTAGTGAGCACCTCATCACTGGGAGGATCCAAGAAGAGACACTGGATGGGCACCTGCCTTGGACAGTGTGCCTGCCACAGGCACAGATTCTGGAGTCACACTGGTCTGAGTTGGAATTCTGGCTCTACCATTTACTGGCTTAACTTCCTCCAGCCTTAGTTTACCCATCAGAAATGGGGAGTAATAAGGTATCTATTTCACAGGATTGCTGTGAGAAGATAATGTATGAGAAGGACTAAGCACAGTGCCTAGCACGTAGTGAAGTGCTCAATAAGCGATAATAATAACGATGAGGATGAAGGTGCTGGAGATGGCGATGGTAAGGAGGGGGCGGGGAGGATGGTGACTCTGAAGTCAGGCATTGAGTGAGGAGCAGTCTCAGTGGGCTGCGCTGTGGCACACGCCATCTTAACAGCCCTGCCCCTGTCTGAGGCCCTAAATAGAAGACACTTTCAGAAAGCTATCCCCTTATCCCACAGTAAAACCCATCCAATCCGCCCTGCCTCCCATGTAACCCAGATGCTCTCCAACCATGCTGGCTTCTCACACAGACTTGTGGACAGGAGGATGCAATTCGGCCAGTCAGAGCGCTGCTTAATTGTTAGCATTTTGCAAACCGCTGCCCTATTGGCTATGAGGGCAATGATATCAAAAAGACCTCCTGGTGGCTTCACAGTTGGGAAAAAATAGATGGCCCTAAGTCATCCCCTCTGCCCTTGGCTAAGTATCAGACCCCTCTCTTCCCTCGGGAAATTCCTCCTTTCATTTGCTGTAAAGTGACTTCTGCTGAAGTGTGTGTTTTTGAAGTGGAAAATTGAAAGTACTCGAGTCATTCCCAAAGAAAACTGTTACTTCACAGCTGAGAAATCACTTGGCTATTGGTCCAAAAGGGTTACTTCACAGGTTGGAGGGGGGCAAATATATCACACCACTCTCTCCTGCTCTGAGTCCAGAATCATTTCAAAGATAGACCAAGAGCCAGAGAAATGGAGACCCAAATATCACTTTTATGACTGATTAACGTTAAATGAGAGGATGAGCCTCGTGTCTGACCAACATGAGTTGGAACCGTACCTGTGAACTGATCTGATGGCCTCAAACATTAGGCTTCCCTGGTGAAGGCAGAGCCTGTCCCACTAACCTTACTTCACAGTTGACAGCAGAGATTTTGTGTCCTCTGAAGGCAGACATGTCCCAAAAGAGATAGGGGGAAGAGGCAGAGTGGGCCCCACATACACTCATAAGTGACAAGTCGTTGCTCCTCTCTGGGCGATGCAGTGGGCAGTGAGGCGCCAGGAGTGTTGCTCCAGGGAAGTCCTTCCAGGCGGGAAGTGGAGAATGAAGGAACAAGCCTGCCCCAGTTTTTTGTTTTCCTAACCAAGCGGGCTCAACTTTTAAGCCTTTGGTCAACCAAGTACGTGATTGTGCGGCTGCAGAGAGCAAATGAGCCAACTATCTGAGCCCTCCTGCCCGCCTACATGAGGCTGCTCCCCCACCACCACCATCTGCTCCTTCATGTACCTTCCCGAGACCGTCATAAGACAGTGTTGCTTTTGCTCCCACGAGGCCCTGAAATGGGTCAGAACTGGACCTTAATTAAGTCAATTCCAAAGCTATGCTGCACCCAAGGCTCAAAGTCCAGAGTTATTCGCTTTCCAGTCCAGCCGCATGGCCCAATAAACTCATCAGTGGTTCTGTAATGAGATTTAATAGCAGCGTGAAGATACTTCAATAATAAAATGCATAAAGAGCTAATAAAAAATGCATAAAGATTCTTCAATAATAAATGCCAAAATAAGATGCCCCAAATTTGGATATAAACCCTTCCCATTATCAAATTGCTAGGGAAAATTTAGAGACTAGAATTCCAAGGAGATTAAAGTCCAGAATCAAAGTATCTAGCCCCTGAGAATTGAAGTCCAAGGAAAGTCCAAACTGCCCGAGAGAAATTCAAGTTCAAGGCAGTGGAGGTCCTCCCCACTTCTTACTGGGCTAGCCTCCCACAGAGGTGCTCTCAGCATCTGAGTGCAGTGACGCATGCCAGGGCCCACAACCTTAGGGAGTAGAGTATTGGATGCTCGCTTGGTCCATGACAGGTCCGTTAAGGAAACCTTCCTGCTCCACTCATCTCTCTTGCCTCTCACTCCTATCCAATCCTAGAGAGTCAGAAACAGAGGACTGACAGTGAAGGAAAAGGGAGCAGGAGAGAAACCACTGCCTTGTCCCTTCCCAGATGACAACAGGCAGGGGACACCTGCTACAGGGCCTGGCCAGGGAGAGGGGAGGTAGCTGTGACTCTAAATGAAACTGGAGGCTCTGACCATTACATGAGATTGGGCAGTCTAAATATGAGTTGAGTCTAAAGGTTTTTTAACTTTTTATTACCATTGAACTTTTTTTTTTATTAACATTGAACTTTTTATTACCAAGTAGTCACCAAAGTCATGGATCTGTCCTATATATCCAGAGATATAAGAATAACCCCCTTGAATGAATGTAAATGGACAGGGGAGAACAAAGTTGTTTTGCGATTTTTATATCACACGTTAAGCTTTTTCAAAGTACAGGTTACAGCCCCGTAGCACTCGATCTGTGCCTGCCTTACGGATTCATCTCTATCTAACTTGCAGCGTAGTTATTTGTAGACACATCTAATCTCTAGCTAGTAGAGTGTAAGCCTCTTGCAGGCAAGTGTCTTCTTTATCTATCTCTTATAACTCCTATCAGAGGGTCTGGACCACGGCAAGTGTTCAGTATCTATCTGAGGATGAAAGAAGAAAGAAAGAGAGGGAAAGAGAGGGAGAGTAGAGGAAGCGAGAGGGGTCAGAGCATCCATGAGACTCTTGTGCAGCAGAGATCATTGGGCTTCAATGGGACTAAAATTGAAGGGCAGCCTCCCACCATTCTGTAATGTATTTCTGGGCTTTGAATCCTTCGCCACAGATTACCCTTCGGTCCAGCCCTGCACACAGCTGCTCACCTCTGGCCGCTAATCACTCAGGTCAGATGAGTAGAATGCTAATGGGCCGGTGGAGAGGCTGTTGGACGAGGAGTCTGGAGTTCCTGGTACTTGGCCCTGGGATGCCTGCCTGGAACTCTCCGTTGCCTCATCACGTACTACGTGGGGATGGCAGTGTCTTCCCTGCTGAGCTCCCAAGGTTGTTATGAAGAGTATTTGGAAAGGGCAGACTTCAAAAGTGAATGCCAGGTGCTGGTCCCTGCCCAAGGTTCCAGCTGCCCTTTGAAAGGCTGTCACAGCCCAAAGAGGCTGGGCTCTTTCTCTTGGCTCTGGAGACTTCCCTACCAGGCTGGGATCAGACCGTGACGTAGACAGCCTAGGAGCTCCGGGGCCATGCCCTCCCTTGCCTCATCACTGCAGCCCCCTCGCCCCCACATCCAGGCTACTCTCCAAAAGAGAGAAAGATCACTTAGTAGGAACAAAAGTGAGATCGATGCCTCCCCCTTTATAATTCTGCTCTTGGCCCTCCTTGGTCCTTTGCCTTCACACTCCTTTCTATCAAATGGGCTCGGAGTGTGCAGTGAGAGCCACGCCATTTTCTTGTTGCTCCAGCTGGCAGTTGTTATGAAGTGGCATCAAAGCCTCTCTTGATACTACATCTCTAATCTGTGTGTGTGTGTGTGTGTGCGCGCACATGAGAGAGAGGGAGGGAGCCTTGCTATCTATATATATTTTTAGTTACGTAAATAATACACGCTCATTGTAACAAGTCAAGTAACACAGAGATGTATTTTCAAGCGAATAATCTCACCCTCTCTCTCAAACCCCAGTGTATTTGACCCTCAGCCCTCACAAATCCTCTGCTTCTTACCTAACCCCTCACCCCTACCATGGACTCACACACACACACATACACACACATTCACACACCACTTTCCCATCTCCCTCTTTCTGTTACCCCACGAATCTCTCCCAGACACATTTGTACATTTGTCCCATACTCTTCCGCAGGCAAAGCTTCGTGACATCCCAATGGCTACTCTAGTCTGGAATCCCCTAAACTGTTCAATATGCCTTCACTTTGGAGACTCCAGAAATTGTCATAGTAAAACTCCCTTGACAGTCACATCTCCCCTATATGACAATGCAGAGTCCCTTCCCCAAAGAGGAGCCCCCTCCTGCAGGCACTTTTAGGAAGGTCGTAGAACTGACTGAGGAAGGTACGACTTCGAGACTAGCATCGATGAAACGCATCTGAAGGTTCCCAGGGCTGAGCAAACCATATGTCTTCATAATTTGATTGTGTCTTGGTCCCAGAGGCACCCCCAGCTCTACTGAACACTGATGGAGTTATTTAGAATCATAAATAATATTATCAGAGAGGGTCCACTGGGTAAACAGAGTCAGTGTGTAATTGTCAGAGTGTGATATTGATTATTCTTCACTGACTAATGAATTATTCTGTTTAAGAGCCCACAGAAATGTTGCACAGCATTTCAAGGCAATGGGGCCTTTGAAGGATTTTCTTGAAGAGTGCCTTCTGCCTAGTGGTGTGGGCTGCCTGCTGTAGCCATGGGGTGAAGTGAGGGTGGCGAATGGAGGCAATTGCCAAATCCAACGCCCGTCCATTTCAGGTTTCTTACCCTGTCTCCACGAAGCCCACAGGCTACAGATCTATTCCAGAAGGTGCCCAAGGTGTAGATTCCTAAGCAGGGGCTTCCTGGCATACGATTTTGCATATTGTCTATAAGCTATTTGTTTCGCGTTCTAAACTTCCTCAGTGACGCCAAGTGGCAGACTGAACCCATGCTTTTAGTGCAAGGCTATCGGAGGGAGCTCCAAAAGGTGGAGGTTGTTGCTAATCTCTGCACCCACTCTCCCTCTTCAGAGGACAGTCACATGTCGCTTAATGACAGGGATATGTTCTGAGAAATGGGTCTTTAGACAATTTTGTTGTGTTGCAAACATCATAGAGTATATTTACCCGGACCTAGATGGTGTAGCCTACTACACATCTAGGTTATATGGTACTAATCTTATGGGACCGCCGTCATATATGTGGTCCATCGTTGACCAAAGCATCATTATGCGGCGCTTGACTGTAGAGAGTCTCCAGCCAAATGTTGACACCTTGGTCCCTTCCCTACCATGCCCCACAGCCTGATCAGTTTCCCCCCAGTTCTTGGCCTTTTTGCCAGGCCGTATACTCTTTTCTATGGAATGCATTTTCATATATTCTTCTCCCAATTAACAATTGGATGATTTTTCTGAATTCTGTATATTTTGGATGCTAATCCTAACTGAACCTATTTGTTACAAATATATTCTTTCCATCTGTGGTTTGTCTTTTCACTTTCTTTATGCTATTGTTTTGGTGAACATACATTCTTAATTTAATGTGGTTAAATTTATCAGTCTTTTAATTCACCATTAATGCTTTTTGTGTTTTGTTTAAGAAATCTTCCATACCTCATAGTCACAAAGATAACTTCCTTTATTTACATCTAAAAGCTTGAAAGCGTGGCCTTTCACCAGTAAGTCTTTAGTGTATGGAGAAATTATTTTTATGATTTATTCATTAGCATCCAATTTCACTTATTTTTCATAAGTACAGGCAATGGTCCCAGCCCCATTGTTGAGTTGTCCCTCCTCTCCCCAGGGATCTGTAAGGCCATTCATCACATATTGAGTTTCTATATATGAGCCTATCTGTTGCTTGCTCTCTATTCTGATCCATTGGTCAATTAGTCTATCCCTGTGTCAATATCACAATATCTTAACATCCACGTGACAATCTCCTCCTTCTGTTCACTGGCCCCTCCCAAATGACTCTTCGATTTAATCCAATCCTCAAGACTTATCGCCTCCATGAACTCTTCCCTGATCTTCTGTCTACCAGTTCTTCCTCTCTCTTCCCCTCCTTTGATCTCTCACCTCTACCATTTATTTACAATTGATTATATAGCGTCATGTCCATATATCTTTATGGCTCACACAGTAACTCCTGTGAGTAAGGATTATTTCTTTTGCTTCTTTTCCCCCTGTCTCACCCACCCTCTCAACACGTCACACAGTACAGGACCCCTATGAGATGTCATCCATAGCTGTTAAAAAGATTCAAAGGTCAGTCTCAACTTCGATCTTCAAATCTCAATGAACTTGCCCATCCTGGAAAAAGCAATCATTTGGGCCCCTTGGGATACTCTATACCTTAACCACGAGTTATTTTTTCTGGCCTATCTAAGGAAGTGCAATGGGGTTAGTGAGGCTGAAGAAACATTGCTGAAGAATGGAAATCACCTACCTGTCTTTCCCAAGGAAATCTAAGATACCCAGGAGCGTGGGGCCAAATGCTGCACAAGTGAACATCCGCAAGGTTGGAGGTCGTACCGGATCCATTCTGAAGCCCAGAGGAGCGACACCAGATCATCAGCCCAGATGACTGAAGTCCTTTGCCAACCAACAGAGAGAATCCTTGGAAACTCTCGCTCTTTCTGCCTGCACACCAGCTTACAAAACCACTTCATTCTTCCTATTCAGACCTGCTTCTTTAGCCCACAAAGGAGATTGCCAGAAAAGGGACTCCTAGGAATAGAACGGACACAATTAAGTCCTCCAAAACCCTTAAGAGAAGGAACCTTCCTGCCAGGGGCTAATGCTGATGGTGCTGCAATACAGCTTCCAACCAGGTGAGGGAAGTAGAGGTTTGTACTGCTGTAAGAGGTACAGGGAAAGGAAGGGGGAAGCAGGAATGGAGAATGTACTAGGTGGTTGAGAAAGGACTTACCACACCTCACCGTTCACTCAGCAAATATTTTTAAAGGACCTACTATATTTTGGGGCCTCTGCTAAGTGCTTGAGACTCAGGGATGAACCAGACCCCATTCCTATTGGCGTTCCTGCACAGTGCCATTGGGCATCTGCTAAGTGCTTGAAACTCAGGGATGAAACAGATCCCGTTCCTATTGGCATTCCTGCACAGTGCCACCACCAGAGCTCCAGCCAGGCACGGTGGCTGTGAAATAAATTCCTAGCCCCGACTCTTTTGCCTTTGTTTTCTGAGTTCAGTCTCCGAGTTAATTCAGAGCAAAAGACAGTTACTTAAATCCAGATATTTTATCTTAATGTGGGTAATTCCCATAATATCATACATTAAGATGTCTGATTTCAGCTGCCACCCAACAGGCGGCAGGGATGTCGTTTCAGATCTGTTTTATCGCTGCATGTGCATATGTTTCTATTTCGTTTATGGTGCATGAGAGGCTGTCACCAAATTGGTCTCACATTCAAAGTGTGGGAATAGAAGCAGAGAGAGCCTGACCTTTACATAAGGTAGGAGCTCTGTGCACTGAGTGGTGTGTGCATGTGTGTGTGCATATGTGTGTGTATGCGTGTGCTTGTGCGTGTGTGTTTATAGCTGAAAGGAGGGTGGGGGCAGGGAAGAGGATAAATTTCCATCCCCACTGAGGACCCGTGTAGTTCATCTGTATTAACAGCACCTGGAAAGGCAGATCTTAAGGAACGAATGGCCCATTGCATCTCAAAGGCCCCAAAGAGGCCAACCCAGTGGCTTTCTGCCGAGCCCAGTTCATCAACAGTGAGAAGGTAAATTGCAAGAAGGGCACTTGTCTGCTCTCAGCCCTCCTCACCCCACCCCGTCATCTCAGCCAAATTAGCAACGCTTCACGGGCCTGTTTGTTTGGGGCCGGTTCTGCTGCCTCCCCTCTGTTGTTCACCAAGATAGGCTGGGAAGCTGCCAAGTGATTAAGCGATCGTGGTTAGCCTGTTACTCGAACTGCTTTCTTCTGGAATATTAAAAGTTTTACAGCCTCAAGCAGCGCACTTTGGTTCCTAGTAATTAATACCGATTTTGCCATAATATCTTATTTTTATGGACATTATCTTGTTTTTCATGAGCTGCAAAAGTATCACTGCGGCTTATGAAATACGTTATAATATCTCGCTTTGCACAATCTTATTTGTGTCATTATCTGGCCCCTGGAGCAGCTAATTTAACCTACATGATACAGGGCAATATTTATTTTCCTACTGATTATTTGAGGGACTCTTTTCTCACAATGTTGCATAATATGAGCAGGTCTAGCCTTCCTTGGTCGCAAATGTGTCCTTCCACAGGGACCACCTCCTTTGATCTGGCCTGACATCTCCTAGCAAACCTGGGTCCTCCACCCCTTTGACTTTTTAAAGTATATTCCCATTATATCTTTTATACATTGTATTGTATATGTGTATTTGTCACCCCATGAGACCATGAGCTTCTTGAGGACAGAATCTATTATCTTTTCACCTCTGTGGTTTGGTTCCTATATCAGAGCCTGATATGTTGTATCTGCTTAATAAATATGTATTGAATGATTGTAACCTTGTTTAACATACTAAATGTTCATATAGGCAAAGAACTTGGCAGAGTACTTTACACAAAGCAGACATCCAATATATATTCGTTGTTATTATTACAGTAATTAATGTGATGCCAAAATCTGTCTCCCTGTAATTTGCGCCTATTGGTCCTATTTCTCTTTCTCGGGTTATGAGCCAGCATTGGGAGGTCTGAAAGTTCTGCTCTCAGCTGTAACCTGGCTGGGCTCCTGTCCATCTTCGGGCCAGTGGCTGGGATGGGAATGCTAGACCCTGCAGCAGGTGGGGGGGCTAGTTGAGGACCACTCACCATGCCTTTCTGCCCCAGGGAAAACATTCATGTTTTGACAGCATATGAATGTTTACAAGGAATTTTCATAAATGCTGTTTTAATTTATCCTCTTTAAATCCAGTGATGTAGATGGAAGGATATCATTTTATCTCCATTTTACAGATACTTTCTGGTGTCCTGCCCAAGACCACACAGACTACAAAGGCCAGAAGTGGCACTTGAATCCAGGATTTCTGACTCCACTGCAAAGGCCTCTAGGCACATGCCCTTGATACCCTTTGAGGTGGCCTTCCATAGCGGTGGCTTCAAAAGACAAATGGCACAGATGGGCCTGGTTACTCCAGAGTAGCTCAACCCAACATGATTTGGGGCAGAAAAGCTGCACTTGCCACTCCTCTGGATGACTGAGGCAGAGAGCTTATCTTCCAACCCCATCTGTCCCTTCCATTTATGCCTTTGGCCCTGGCTGTGGCCCAAAGTTTCCCGGATGCCGTCCTCTCTTAATACCTTAATCCATTCGTGGAGTTGACAAGCATAAAAGATGAAGTGCCTCTCCTCCAGCTGTCAGCTGATGGGACTGCTGGGACCCAGTGGGCCCAGGCCACACGAGTGATCAGACGAAATGTTGTCTGGGTCTGGCGTTAAGGAGGGTCCTGGGGCACGGGGCCTGTATTATTGTATACTCCCATCTTCAGGCAAGCGAAACTTCACTCTGTGCCTAGAAAGGACTCCTGGTCCTCCCTCAGAGTCATAGCATCCAACACAGAAGTCTTCGAGGTGTAGAAGAAAAGGTATATTCCCGCTCTTCCGTTGATGAATCACGTTGCCTTGCCTAACGACAATCCCACTTAACGATTCGGTGGCCTCTTCAATGAGATGGGTGGAGCAAACAAAAACAGGTATCCTAAAAGAGCCAATGAGATGATGTAGGACAAAAGCGCTTTAGAAACTCACGTCCATACAAATGGAAGGGATTATTCTGCCTGCTGGGAACTTCTATGAGCTTTTGAATTGCATCTGTCATCCTCCCTAAGTTTAGCCTGGCCATGGCTTCTACACACCCTTTCCATGTTTTAGCAGCAGAACCACGGTGACTCAGCAGAATTCAGGTGCTTAAGGGGGTGACCCGCTCTGCAGGATGGCTGCCCATTAGAGCCACAGCCGTCTTGGATGTGGGCTGCCCCTCGGACCACTGTGTGTACAAACAGTGTAAGTATGATTTAAACAGATTGTTCAGTTTTTAATATTATTCACAGACCTGGGAAGTATCGCAGTAGTTTCATGAAACATTTCCTATATTGTAACCTATTTTGAGAAACTGTATGGATTTTTTTAATTGTGTCTTACAGGTCAAGTTTGTAGATTTTAATAAGCCACAGTTTTTAAAGATGCTGTAATCTTCTAACCAACATTTATCTGTCTTTCATAGCCGCACACACTGTATATTTAGATCCATGAATAAGTTTCCTTAAGTATCATACTTTTGGTCTTTCAAGCTTAGTGATAAGGGGGAAGCACAAGAAAAATCTCAGTGTGATACAATTTTTATTTTGTAAACACTATTGTGTTAAACTTGCTATACGTTGAAGAAAAAAATGCGGAAAGCAGCATCTGACCCAATAACCTGGAGGCTGCTCAGAACCCAGGGCAGCCCAATGATCATCTAGCTTCCAGATAGCAATTCACTTGAAATACGCTTTCTTCATAAAGACCTTGCCTTTGAAAGTGTTTAACTTTTAAATCTCAATAATGGCAGGTTGTTTATATCACAGAAACTGTCTGAAATCAGCACTTCAATCATAGAATCATGGAATCTCAGAATTCAGGACCCCTGAGAGGTTATCTTCGTAATTCAATCCTTATCCAATTGTTATACTTGGTCACCCCTCTCTCCATGACACAAATATCATTATAACTTCTCTAATGGTGCAAAATGTTTCTTGTCCATCTTTGTGTCTCCCATCACGGTGACTTGCACATAGTCAATGCTAAATAGTTGTTTTTTGAATGAATGAAAAAATAAGTAAATAAATGGAGAAGAAATGAATAAAAGAATGAACTTTCATTGCCTAGCAAATCGGCATTTCAGTTCAACTAGTGCAGAAGCTGCCTTACTCGTTAACAGTGACTTGAAATCAATTTACTCATTCAACAAACTTTTATTCATTCAACCATTTACTGAACAAATATTTATTGAGCACCCACTGTATGCCAAACACTGTTCTAGGCACTCAAAATACACCAGCAGATAAAACAGAAAAATATGCTCTCATGAGATAACCTTCTAAAGAAAGGAAAAGAACTAGCCAAACCAACTGATTGAAGTTTAACAGAATAATATGACTGAATATTTCACTACTGTTTTAGCGATTTTAGCAACATTTAGGGACAACATTGTAAAACTACTTTGCTGATGCCTATTATTTCCAGACGCTGTTCTAGGCATTTTGGGGAGTACAAGACTGATAATATACATAAAGAAATCAAAATTTATGCAACGTGAATGAATGGGACAGTTGCCACAAACTTTAGTTCATTTGCTTTAAAACACTATTTACAGATTTTTCCGACCATACCTGTGATCTGGGTTATTAAAGTTTTATATTCCACAAGGACTTTATGAAGATAGTGCGTCTATGTGTGTGCTACCCAGATTTGTATTTATCTGTCATTTATTTTAGAGAATGGCAGTACTGACAATAACTGTTATCTGTGTGTGTAGCCGTGGATGAAAAGACCATCCTGGGACCAACTGTCCTTTCCATGCTGTGCACACAAGAAGATTACTCTTTGGTTTGAGAAAGAACGCACTGTTTGCAAAGTCAATGATTGTTTACTGCTCAACTTGGACGCTCAGCTCTGAGGAGTCTTTGCTCCAGAACAGGCCCTCCTGGGGCTTCCTGCTCCCCACTCCCTTTCTTAGCACAGAGCCTTTCACAGCCATGTTTCTGGGGGTTCATCTAATGCAACTCTCCTCAGTCATCAGTAGGTTTGATATAGGGTTGGAGTTGGGTCTGGGCTGTCACTTGAGCTGTCCACTGACCCCTTATCTGTGAACCTGGCTGTGGGTGTCCCAAAACCATCCTTTTCCCATATAGAAATTCACTTTGAAGATGAAGATGAAGAACATATTTCTGTTTCTTCCCAAAATAACTGCTTTTTTTTTGGTGAGGAAGATTGTCCCTGAGTTGACATCTGTGCTAATTTTCCCCTATTTTATATGTAGGATGCCACCACAGCATGGGGTGATGAGCAGTGTGTAGGTTCATGCCCGGGATCTGTACTCACAAACCCCGTGCTGCTGAAGCAGAGCATGCAAACTTAACCACTGTACTGCCAGGCTGGTCCCACTGTTTATTTAATATAGAAAAACCACCTACGAATCAAGTCGACTTGTGTTTTATAAGATAAAGAAACAAATGTTTTTACGGTTTGACACTTTTGAAATCATATAGGTACAAATTTTCAGAATTAATGCAACTTGAATATAATGCATAATAATTATTGATACAATATAACAATATATGATATATATTTTATATATATATATATATCTCATCCCTTACATACAGAAGCATTTACTCCATCTGTTAGTTGTCTGCCAACCTTATCTCTCTCAGTGAAGTATAAGATTGAAGGACATGGGCTAGAACTTAGGTCTCATCCTTTAGTCCCTAACAGGTAGCACAACACTGTACATGCAGTGGGTACGCATTGCATATTTATTGAACAATGAATACACTTAACAAGTATAAATTATTATAAATATTATTAAAAACTGAGGCCCAGAGAGGTGTCTAAAGTCTAACCTAAATCCCACGTGCTTATAAACAAAAATCATAATTTGACCAGCAACCAAAGGCATTAATTCAACCCTTCACCTTTTACAACATCTGTGTCATAAAATAGTCAAGGCTGGCTTTTCTGTCCCCTCAGGACAGGTAAAGAAGCTGAGGCTACAAGGACGAAGTCATTTGTTCAGAGTCACACAGCCAGAAGGAAGCAGAGGAGGCAGGACGGTGGCCAGGGGCCTCCTACTGACTGTGCCACGTCTTACAAAACGATTGCCATCACTAAATACTTGCTGAAAAAGTACTCAGTGAGCAACTATTTCCTACTCAGCAACATACAAGGAGCTTTAGGAGCAGTAAAAGTATAAAACATGGTCCCTGTTTTCATGAAGGCTACCAGCTAGCTAGAAAGTTCAGGTAGCCACAAGCAAACGTTTCGATAATCATGGGAAAGGCCAAAATAAGCATGAGAGACCCTAAGCAGTGTGGAGTTCAGAGAAGGGGTAAACCTGTGTAGGTGGCAGTAACCAGGGACGACTCCAGTTGCATCCTCAAAGGGGTCAGGAGCCTTGATTCTAGCGTTGACGGTGGTTTTGTCTTCGGGACCACTGAGACTTCAATGATGCCTGGGGAAGGAGGGATCTTTGGTGTCGCAGCTCTTCATTTCCCTCTCATCCCTGTTTGGCAGAAAGACAGCAGAATAGCCACCTGAGGAGCAGGGGAAAGCCATGCTCTCCTGAGCGACCCCATTTTAGGCACAAATGCCTTCTTCCTGGGGCAGCAGTGGGAGGCCCCCTCTATTAATGGGGCCCCATGCACTCAGGGCATCAATCCCTGGTGGAGCCCAGGGAGAAAAGGTTTAAGGGGCAGACTCCCTCATCCCCAGAAAGTTGCCCAGACCGTTTAATTAGTGTCCCCAGCTTGTTACATCTGCCACTGTTTTCCCCCAAGGGAGGCAGCCAGGCCTCACTTGCGCTGACTGTTATCTTTCAAGAGCTCAGAGCAGAGTGCTTTTGCAGTAACCTCATCAAAGGATAAGCTAGGATTCAGATAAGCTTTTCAAGGAGGAAGTCAGGGTTATAATTTTCAGAGACTTCTGAATGTCACCTCCAATTTTCAACTCTTCAGTTCAAATGCCAGTTTGGGGGAGCCGGGCAGCCTCAGATATTGAAATGGCAACCTCTGACCTCAGTCCTTCTACCTTCCTGGTCATCTTAGAGCCCGGCAGATCCAAGAGTTGAAAGTACTGAAGATGTCTGACTTTATAATAATTCTGCTTCTCAGAAGTGCAAATTACACAGGAATTGGTGCTAAACTCTCCATTAACTACAGAGTCCAAGGAAACTTTAGTTTCCCAAATTACCTGTCAGGTTCTCTGCATCGCCATATAATTCTGTCGTTTAAGGGGGGAAATGGTTGTAATTTGGAATTTTAGTGAAATTTCTAATTGAATCTGCATTTAACTTTGAAGTCTTGGTGTTCCTCCATTTCAGTGATGGGTTGAGTCACATTAGAATTTTCAGCTGCACCTCCCCCTAAATTCCACAGCTCGTTTCTCCCATCTCAGGCAGGAGCGCCCATTACAGCACCCCCAGCTGCTCCTCTTTCATCATATAGCCTTTATCCTGAAACAAGACCTTCAGAGATCATCTAATCCACCCCCTGCCTCAGTGTTGGGAGGGGGCGGGAAGGGAGAATTCAAAACTCAAACAAGGTTTAAAAAATGATTGTTTCCCTTTTAAAAAATCTTATAAATGATAATATATCACAGTTATTCTTTGTAATGACTTCTGGTAGCTCATAATTATCATAATGATTGAGTTATAGAATATTTTGTTTTCGTGGTTTTTAAACTTTCTTCCTAAGGGAGCTTTGGAGCATCCACAGTGATTGGGGGTCTTTGATTTTCTACCCTCATTTCAACGAGAAGAGCTCACTTTAATATAATTAATTAATATCATTGAAAAGTGGAGATTTTCTGGTTGAAATTGTCTATTTGATTCTTGCTTAAGAATTCACTTAAAGGAAGAATTCCCTAGCCAGGGGATGGAGGGAGTTTGAAATTCACTGAACATTTATTATCTTATAGCTGAGGAAACTGAGATCAGAGAGATGACTTCGAGTCTATGCCAATACCATCTGCTCATTCATTCCACAAATACTTATTGGAAGCTTTCTATGTGCTATGCGTGGTCTGGCTACTGGAGTATAGCAGTGAACTGAAGAGAGCCCTTGGCCTCATAGAGTTTATATTTCAGTGAGAGGAGAGAGACAATGAACCAGAAATCAATGTACACTATGCTAGGTAATGCTAAATGCTATTGAAAAAAATAAAATAAGGAGAAAAAAATGTGTAGGACAGAGGGGACGTGCTGTTTTATATATAGGATGGTCAAAGAATGCCTTACTGATAAGGTCACATAAGAAGACTTGAAGGAAGTGAGGGAGTGAGCTCTGCAGATAACTAGGAAGGGAACATTCTAGCAGGGAAAACACCAGATAGAAAAGGCTTTTGCACAGGATAGACTAGGAGCACCCAGCGCTGTGGCAGAAGCGTAGTGAGCAAGGGGGAGTATTGGGAGAGGAATCTTAGAGATGAGAGGAGGCCTGATCTTTTAGGATGCTGTAGATCATCGTAGGTCATTTGAACTTTATTCTGAGTGAGCTGGGAGCCATTAGAGGGTTTTAAGCGGAGGAGTGACCTGATCTGACTTAGTTTTTCCAAAGAACCACTTTGGCTGTTAGTGGAGACTCCAGTTGGGCCAGGATGGAAATAGGATACAAGTGAAGAGACTATTGTAATAATCCAGGCAAGAGATGATGGCAGCTTGGACAAAGTGGTGGCAGTTGGGGTGATGAAACATGATCAGGTCCTGGATACCTTCTAAAGGTTGATCCAAAATAGTTTGCTATTGACTTAGATTTGGGGTGGGAGAGCAAAAAAAGGAGTCAAAGATGACACCAAACTTTTTTGGCCTGAGCAACTGGAAGAATGGCATCATCATTTTCTGAGATGGGGAAGACTAGGGGAGAAACTGATTTGAGTGGGAAAATAAGGGTTTTGCTTTGGATATGGGAAGGCCAACCAAAAAGCATTTTCCTGATATACTCTCCCACCTTTTAGGAGAAATACAAAAATCAAAATAACGTCAATTTGAATTTTTTACATGTAACTTTGTCTGCAGATGGTAGCTTAACTGTAAGTTGACCGGCCTACCAATTTTCCTTTCATTGAATAATATAGGCAAAGGGATACAAGCTCATTTTAACAGCAGTCTATGCAGAACAGTAGTCTGCTGAAACTTGGCCATCACAGAGTCTGCCTAAATCGCGGAGAAAGCTTGCTTATCAAAGTTGCAGATGGCACCCAGCTGGGAGGGATAGCTAATAACTCTGGATGACAAAATCTACATTCAAAAGCCAGACTAGAAGGATGGGATAGAAAATACAAGATGGAATTTATCAGAGCTACATTTAAGATTCCCACCCTTAGATACAAAATTATTTGTGCAAGCACAGAATGGGAGAAGCCTTAGTTTTCCAGAAATTCATCTAAAACAAAGCGATAGGGGATTAGTTGACTGTAAGCTCATTATGTAATAATATGGTACATGACTCTCAACAAAACTAATATGACGTTAATAAAAATGTAGTGTCCTGCGTAAGAGAGTTAATAATCCTAACCTATTGTGCACTGAACTGTCCATACACATCAGGATAATTGTCCTCAATTCCAATGCCATATTCGAAATAATATGAGCATGAACAAGAAGGTGGTCAAAATATAATGGGCTTGAAACTCTCATGGCTTTTGGAATGTATCTCTAGTGATTGCTTTGAGGAGATAAGCATTGAAAGAAATGACTTTATATCTCTCAAGCTGGGTAATTATCTGCTGGTGGTTATTTCTCACTTTTGATTATTTCAAACTTAGAGTGAGAGCTAATGCTGACATAAGACCAAAGAATGGAGCTACTCTCCACCCATTCCGAATATCACTCACCTACCTTTCTTAATCAAAAGACACACTGGATCCCACTGACGTTCACAAAGTTCTTTTGCAAAAGTTTCAAGTGATCTACTCCGAAGCCATAAAGAAGAAAGGGGGAAGAGTAGAGAGGAAAAGAGAAGTAGAGTGTTGATTGTCGAAGCCTACTTGGCCCTTGGCACCACAAGGAGGGGTGGGACCTAAGCATGAGAAGGCATCCCCCATGGATGCTCCAGCTCTCCTGCATTCACCTCTTCACTCATCTTCTTTCTCTCAGTCCCTTCCCTCTAATTCCTGCCTGATCTGGTATTTCTGTCCCATGTGCCTATCCTAGAGGCCAGAATAAGAAAAGGGCCAGTCCCAAGTTCATTCTTGGCTCTCAAATTCTGCTGCCTCTGACATTCTACTCTGCTCAGTTTCTGCTATCTTCACAACATGGGGAGAAAGATAACCTCTATGCTGCAAATTTGACAGAAAAGGATTTGCAAAAGGTCCTAAAATGAAATATAAGTTTATCGCAGTGACAGTTTTCTTCCAAAGACCACCCACGTAGACCTCAAATGAATGTTACTTTTACTGGTGTAAATTTGGCCCTATTTATGGCAGAGATAGCTAGCTTCTGTACTGGAGATTTGATGCTGGCAAATAGTTACCTAATTAGGGGCTATAATTTCTTAGCCTCTCTTAGAAGCTCGGAAGAGCCATACGACAAGAATTCTTGTCACTGGAATGTGAGCAGAAGTGACGTGCATCACTTTCAAGTTCTGGAACTTAAGAAGTAGGTGTCCCTCCTTCAGTCTCTCTTTTCCCATCCACCAGCTGAACGCAGAGGGTTTCAAGGCCCTAGATATGAAGAGAGAGACAATGCTGAAGGATCTTGAACCCTAATCACCATTTGGAAGGGCTTCCAGTATTAAACTGTTAGGTGAATGAGAAAACAAATTTCTACTGTGCTAAGCCAGATTTGGGGGGCTTAGTGGTTACGTAGCTAGTGTTACCGTAACTATTATATTCTTTCTTTGGAAACAATAACTCTGGAACCACATGTAAATTCCTTAATCTCCGGGGGATGGAAAAAAGCAAAGGAGGACTCTGCTCATCCTGACTCATGTATCTCATGGGGGAACAGCTAAAGAAAGCTGAAATTGAGAAGGCTTGTTGTGTATTTGAGTGTGTGTGTATGCGTGTGTGAGTGTGGGTGTGTATGTGGAGATGGTGGTGGTTATTGATCTAGAGGGCAGAACTAATCAATGGTTGAATGTTAATGAAATCCACTCCATTTCAATGAAAGGAAGATTTTTCTAAAACTGCACCATATGTATGCTCCCTGAGGACAAGCACCACGTTTGTCTGGCTCACTGCTACACTCCCAGAAAAATCATGGCAGCTGGAAAAAAAAAAAAAAAAATGGTGCTCCATAATATCTGTTAAATATATTTTTAAAAATAATTTTTAAAACCCCTGTATTTGCCAACAATGAAACAGTGCCATTTGAGGATGATTTTTCTACTATTCAAAGATCCATGTGGAGTCTTGATTGGTGGTAGAAAGTCGCGTTAGATAACCTCTCAGCAAGTTCCTTCCAATTTTTAATATCTTACATCTCAGTACCTTTCAAACCACTTTCTCATCCATTTTGTCTTTGGATTCTCATAACAAATCTGTGAAATTATCATCCCATTTTTATAAGTTAAAAAATTTAGAGATTAAGATAAAATGACCCATCCAAGTCACCCTGCTATTTAGTGATGAAGCTGGAAGGAGAACTTCAGTCATTTGACTCGTGGAACAGAGTTCTCTGATGCTTCCCAATTCTGAAAGCAAAGAAAGAAAGATAAATAACACTCTTTATTGAGCGCTCATGGTACTAAGTACTTGATATACATTTTCTCAATAATCACAGCCACTCTGTGAAGCACATGCTATGATTAATCCATTTTATAGAGAGCATCAGAGACTTAAAGGGGTAAGTTTACACAGCTTGAAGGTTGCAGACCTTGGGTCAGACCCCATTTGTCTCACCGAGGCCTATACGCTCAAGCTCCGTAACTACTACCTCTGTACCAAGTGCGGAAAAACAACATGGGTCAGGTTAGCTCATGGAAGATTTCACTGGGGAGGTGGGATCCAGCTGGGTGTTGGAGTTCTCGGGTCCCCTGGGATATCCTATCTGGGGACTGGCCACAAAATATTTCTAAGGAGCAAAGGTTTACACATTTTTTTCCTACTTTTGGCATTCCTGATGATCTCCAAGGAAAGTAGAAAGGGGATAAGGTCAGGGGAAAAGGGAAAATGTATCTACTTGTATCTTTCTAGTATTCATAGGTGGTCCCCATGGGCAAAAGAATTCCATAAGGGAAAGGAAATTACATTTGGGCTTAGAATTTGATGTTTAAAAAAATCTCAGCAGAGACAGCCAAGGTTGCCTTTCATATTTTTAGGGGAGGGTTGTCTGAACTTCGAATACTTCAGAGTAGACCCTTAAGGTAGTAAAACTTGACTAGCTATGTGGACATCAGGCCTGAGAAAAAGTCCCAAACAATTACAGCTTACACTATCCCCTTCCCCGTGGCCATGCCCCCACTGTCCCTAATCCCGGTGTTCTCTCTCCCATATAATTCTTACTTTTCCTGCAGCCCTGTCCATTTTTCCTCAAGTGAAGATTTAATCCCACATCACCTCCTTCCTTGGGGGCTTTAATCTTGGACATTTACCAAAAAAGGAAAACAACTGAACTGAGGAGGGAAGACCTGACTTCAGCAGCAACCCCTGCCCCCGTTCCCTGCTTCCCTAGGCCGCCCGCCACGGCTGTAACTTATTTTCCTCTTGGTCACATTCAGGGCTCTTCTCCCAAACACTGCGTCCCATCCATTTTGGTTAAACGACACTAACTATATTGTAAGTAATAGCCCGCCCGCAGCAATGTCGCTAACGGGTCTGTCTGTGCCTGGGTTATGAATGGGACTGTCCTCAGCTGCAGTCACACCGCTCTGGGCTGGGAGCTCATCCCATCTTGCAAGGTCAGACCTCATTGGTTTTTGGATGGTGGGGAAATCTCCTAGGAAAACCTGGGATGCGGCTGAATGAGCTGCCCCGTAGATGATTTTCTCTCCTGAAAGGCGGTGCCTTTTCCTTCTCCAGGCCCAGGGTCACCAGTGCCTTAAAAGACCAAGTTTTTAGGTATTTGGATGCAACACTCAGGATAAACTCCAAAGGCTACCTCCTGGCCTTAGACAGTATGTATAAGAGAAACAGATGAAGGATGTCTTTACCCACCAGTACCTATGAGGACAGCCTTATTCTTCATGTCCATCTAGCCCAGCAAAGCATCGGACACAGAGTCGGCAGTCAGAGAGTATTCAGTGAATACAGCCTTATTTTATTGAGTGCCCGGGACTGAGCTAAGTGCTTTACACATTTTGTTTTATTGACTGTTGCTAGTAAACCTATGCATTAGATGCTGTTATTCGACAGTTGGAGTTGAGGAAGCTAGGCCTTCTGCAGTTTCCCATCCTAGGTCCTGCAACTGCTGATGGGGGGAGCCGGCATGACGGTCTGTCTCACTCCAAAACTCAGTCCTCTTAAGCGCCCTGTCACATTCCTTCTTTAAAAGAAAAAGAAATCCTTGTTCTTGCCATCAGTTGCATTTTAAAGTCAGTGGCATTTTCACACCAGATCTTAAAAGTCTGATCCAAGTGGTCCACACATAAATGCGTATGATTGTGTGTGTACGTGTGCAAGTATACACACCCAAGTTTGTACTAAGGGAGAAGGAAGTGACTCTGAGACGGTAGTCTGGGGGACAAAACAACCATTGCCCTCCTCAGCTCTGCTCTGGTAAACTCCTTGCCCCTGGCCCCATGGCAAATGGCCCTCGTGACTCACAGAGTCCCCAGTCCCTGGGCTTGTCTCCCACTTTGCCCCACTCTCGCCCGTGCTTCTACCCCCTACTTCATTCTAGGTTGTTCATCTTGGTACCCTTTAGCCTGCCTTGTTTCAAACCAAACTTTCTCCTAATAGATTTGACAACTGAACTGCACTTTCCAGTTTTCAACCCTTGGCATCTTCAAGGACCTCCCATCAAGATTTTTACCTTCTGGGGGCCAGCCTGGTAGCACAGCAGTTAAAAGCATACGCTCTGCTTTGGCAGCCCGGGGTTCGCCAGTTCAGATCCCAGGTGCGGACATGGCACCGCTTGGCACGCCATGCTGTGGCAGGTGTCCCACATATAAAGTAGAGGAAGATGGGCACGGATGTTAGCTCAGGGCCAGTCTTCCTCAGCAAAAAGAGGAGGATTGGCAGCATTTAGCTCAGGGCTAATCTTCCTCAAAAAAAAAAAAAAAAAGATTTTCCCCTTCTGGCAGGCTCAGGCGTACTCCTTGTCCCAGCTTCGTACAGGCCCATAGGATCCCCACATTCTTTCATTCATCTGACAAACATATATTGAGCACTGACTGTGTCTATGCTTGGCCATGAGAACACATTGGTGAACATGACCATACAGAACCAACCCCCAAGTCGCTCACTCTCTACCGGGGGGACAGATAAGTAAACAGGCAAGAATTACAGGTAGCAAAGAAAAAAAAACAACTTTCATGTTAAAGCTTGAGGCAGAATTCTTGAAAGTAGAGAGGTGTCTTCTGTTTAGCATTACACCTTGACGGACCATATATGGTGAAAAGTCAGGCCCCAGAGCCTGGCCGGCCAGGAGGAGTGAATCAAAGAATTGTTCTGCATTATAAAGAGGAGTTTTAGTCTGCTTAGGTAGCCCAAGTGGGAAGAATAAAGAGGCAGGAATGGATACAAACAGGGAAAGCAAAATGCATTTGGGGAAAAGAAAGAACCCATGACCACAAAGAGGCAAAGGTCAGAGAAGCTGATGGTGGTGGAACATCCAAAGGACTATTCGAATCCAGTGAGAATTCACCCTAAGATCTTTGCTGTGTGTAGCCCCTGCCTTGCCCTATGTCCTTTCAGTAAATGACGTTATACAAAAATAGCCTTTGTTTGTGGTTTTGTGTAAATTGTTGGAAAGGCAACAAAGAGAAATCTCATCTTCTTCCCATCACTCCTCTGTTGACACTAGAACGACAGCAGAACTTGGCACCAAGAGAGGACAGTAACCCTGGAATTCCAGGCCGTGGTCGGTCACAAAGGGAGCAGAAGCTCAAGGAGGAGCTGAGAGGAAATGAAGGAGTAGCTGCAGACGTGGACGTCAGGGATCCCCTCACACACATACCTTTTCCCAAATAGACTGGACCTGTGTTGGTCCTCAGCCCTGATTGTGCATTAGAATCAACTGAGCGCTTTTAAATTCACGGACGCTCAACCCCACGATTTATTTTGTCTGAGTTAAGATCTGGGCTTCAGTATTTTTTGAATCTGAGAACAATGGTCCTTGAAGGGAGGGGGGCCTTTCAGACCTCAGTATAACATGGCAAGTGTTAGAGAGGCATAAATAAACAGAACGAAAGAACAGAGATGAGGCAATGATAGACGGAAGTGGCAGCTAAGCTGAAGCCTGAGGATTGAGGAGGATTTAACCAGGCAAAGGGAAAGAAGGTGAGAAACGGGCCAATGTACCAGGAATGGGGAAAAGTAGAAGTCAAAGCCAGAGTTCAGATTGTTACAAGGAGCTCAGCAAAGCTAGAGCTTGGTGTGTACACAGCGGGGTGAGGGGTGGGGGGGTCGGGGGTAGGGCGGGCTGCGGGAGCCAGAGAGATGGAGGAGTGTATCAGTGGCAAGAAATACAGCCAGAGAACTGAGAGGAGTTCAGATTATGGGGATTCCTGTGTGCAGTCAAGAACCAGATTCATCCCAACTCCTTTAAGATGTAGAAGATAATACCTTTTTCCTCCACCCTTTCGATTGCTGCATCAGTTAACTCTTGCTGCATAGTGAACTACCCCAAAACTCAATGGCTTAAAACAATAAACCTTTATCATTGTTCACACATCCGCGGTGGTTCTGCTGATGGGCCAGGCTTGGCTGATCTTGACTGGGTTCATTCACGCAATAGTGGCCAGCTGATGGGTAGACTGGGGGATGGCTTGTTGTGGATGCCTCAGTCCTGTGCCTGGTGATTGACTATTGACTACAGCAACAGAATACCAGGGCCATATACCTCTCATCATCCAGCAGGCTAGCTCAGGCTTTTCACACAGCAAAGCCTTCTCCAAGAAGGTGGACGCACACAAAAGCCCTTGGGTTTTAAGCTTGGAACTGGCGCACTGTCATCTCTGCTACATTTTATTGGCAAGCAAGTAAAAACAAAATCAGTCCAGATTTAAGCGATAGGAAAACAGACTCCTCGTCTTGATAGAAGGAGCTATAAAGTCACACTGCAAGAGGCGTGGGTACAGGAGGCAAAACAAGGCAACCACTTTTGCAGTCAACCTACCTCACTCCCATAACCCTCACTGCCTCCCTAGTTTCCAGATGGTTTGGAAACGGGAGGGGGTTCAGGAACCTGCTGTCTCTCAGGAGCCGTGGGAGAACACCAATCCAGCCACAACTCACACTAACCAACCAGCCACAGGCAAGAGCTGGGCTCCCAGTCCTAATCACTCTGCCCACTCTCCACATGCCATCGATTTCCTATTTTCCATCCTCTCACTCTCCAATATTGTTTTCCTTAACACCACAAACTGTCGGTTGCTTTGTGCGTCCCTCAGGCCTCCGTGGGCATTTTCTCTTACATCAGTGCACAAAGAAGATGCAGCGCTCCCCCAGGCAGCCAAGGTCAGTGTCAGGCTAGGCCAGTGATCACAGGCCCTGCTGGTGACAGGAGGTGGGGATTTCTCAAGAAAAGCTGGGTCTTGCACGCCAGCCCTTCTGAAAGACAGGATGCTGCCACCTAGACCTCCCCAGGCCTCTTACCTCCTCCACAGGACTGTGTGACAAAGCTTGTCAGCACCCGGCCAACGGGCCTCCCAGGCTCACAGCAGCCACAACACTTGGCCACTCTCCCTTTAGACACCATGTCCAGTCTGGACTCTACATTTAAAGAACAGAAGAGAAAGCAAAGAACAACATGAAAGAGGAACGGTGCCTTGGAGGGAAGGGAAGATAGACCAAAGGGAAGATACTCGTTAAGAAGAAATAGTGAAAGGACTAGGGGGCAGGGTTAAGGTATTGACTTCATGTTTTAGGACGAGTCCTGGTGGGAAAGTGACTTCCTGTCTATCTTTTCTTAAGAAAGAGTAAGAAATACAAGACAAAATTCAACAGGAGGGAATTAGGTTAGACGGAATGGAGAATTTTCAGTCTGCAAGAGCTGCAGTAAACAGGATACAAGACAGGAGTTAAGCATGCTCCCTTCACTTGGGAAGTTTCCAGTGTAGTTAGAGATCCCATGGTGAGGCACATAAACTAATAAAGAAGATTGGCCAATGCAACTTCGCTGTATGCACACAAGTGATTTGGCACGGCCTCTAATTGCAATGAAATTTTAAAGAAGGAAAAGTAGCTAGGTAAATCTTGGTAGAAGTGGTCAGACTGGAGCTAAGAAGGATTTGTATAGACAGAAGCAAGAAAATTACAACTCAGATAGAAGGGGCTGTGTGAACAAAAGAAGTAGGATGCCTAGCTCATCCCAGTTTGCTGGGGAATCTCCTCAGTCCTGGGCAGACTGGCACTGTCGGTCACCCCAAAGGAAGAGAAACGTTCATGGGAACATTAAGGAGACCATTTGGACGGGATGGTAGGATTTAAGTCAAGGGCTCCCCTGGAAGCAGAGGTAGGGACAGGAGGGTCTCTGGAAGCTCCTCCCAGCTTGCTAATTCTATCACTTCTGTCTTCAGAAGACTTCTAAACTTTCTCAGCTTTGGTCATAAGTGTCTCACTGAGCACACATTGGTCAGAAAAATACATTTTTTGGTTCTGTTAGGTGACTCAGAAGGGAGTGTCTTCCCTCGGGGAGCTCATGGGAAGACCGTTACTTGAGAAGACTTACCTTCCAACATCTTGCACATGGTAGGTCCTCAATAAGTGCTTCTTGAAAGGATGTACGGATGGATGGATGGATGGAGGAAGGAAAGAAGGAAGAAAAAAGAGAGGGAGGGAGGGAAGATAGATGAAATTGAATAGTGGCTTTGTGAGTGGAATGATGAATAGATGAATGGATAAATAGAGAAATTATGGTGGCTAAAACAATAAATCTGTAAAAGGAGAAGTTATATAATGTGGCTAGAAAAAAGTATAAAACAGAATTATATCTTCAATAATTTTTGAGTCTGACATTCCAACATTGCCTTCTTACAGACACATTACATAATCACACCACATCTCCCAGCCAACCACAGGCCATGGTGACCAACACTTCTTTACTCTCCTTCCAAACTCCTCCACTCTCTCTCCTCTCCCGTGACCAGAATTTTTTAGATGAGAGTTGAGCTTTAATTCTATCACTCCCACTAACACGAGGTGACCTGGGGGCACATCACCCCAGCCCCCACAGCCTCAACAACTCCATCTGCATAAAAGAGAGGGTTGAATCAGATGAATCATGGAATCCCTTTTAGTCCTAGGATCATAAACCATTATCTTCATTATTTAAAAAAAGGGAAGGGGCCGGCCCCGTGGCAGAGGGGTTAAGTTCGTGCACTCCGCTTAGGCGGCCCAAGGTTTCAATGGTTCGGATCCTGGGCGCGGGCATGGCACTGCTCATCAAGCCACGCTGGGGCAGCGTCCCACATGCCACAACTAGAAGGACCCACAATTAAAAATATACAACTACGTACTGGGGGGTTTTGGGGGGAGAAGGGAAAAATTAAAAAAAAAAAAAGAGAGAGAGAAGAAGTACAAGACATTTCGATAGCACAAGAAGGATACTTTGGTCGTGTCCAAAATTTCCAGGTTGGGAACCAGCGAAATAATCTGATTCTTTCTACTCATATGAGATAGGAGCATAGAAAGAAGTGTCAGGGAAGGCTCCCCTCTTGGTGCTGGCCACAGGACCTCTGCCCGCACCCCTCCCTGAGCAAGGACATGAGGCTGGAAGGAGAGGATGGGTTTTCGTTGTCGCCTTCAATCTGGCTCCATGCGGCTGGTGTGAAGTTGTACATTTTGCAGCTGAAGGCAGTGGGCTCCCCAGGATAATAGCAGCTGTTCAAGTGCATATTAGCACTCGAGATGTTTGATAAGAGGAATTAGAGTACCGCCCGGTTTCTTTATTTTTTATTTTTTGCCTGGCTGAATCAATAATTAAGTGTATTCTAATAGTGCAGTTTTGCTGGAGATTCTCATTTGGCTCAGGCATTAGGGCTAAATGAAATATTTAGTTGACAGGATACAGTTATGAAGCAAAACCACATTTCTGTCTGTATACTTTAATTCTTCTAATGATGAGAAACCACAGTCTGTCTTCCAGGCCTGGCTGCTGTGGCTTTCCTGTCATTCCTTCTTCCAGAGAGAAGATGAAAATCCCTCTTTCTCCTGCAGGAAAAAAGAGAATGTGACATCCTAATGTCCACTGTCATATGGGGGCCTGGAGCCATGAGAAAATTCTGCTTCCACCCATTTTGTCCTAATGCAAACAGACTCATTAGAAAGGCATGCTGGGACCTGCACCTTAGGCAGCGGGGAAAGAAAAGAAGCTGGGACCACATCAGACCAGGACTGGGGCACTAATGACTGTATGGAAGTAGCTGGCATCTCGACACATGGGGCGATGTACAATGCAGCGTGATGTTAGGCTGCAGGTGGAGCATCAGTCAGGGATCCGGGCCACAGGGATGCTCTAAGTTAGAGAATGGGTAGCTCATGACCCGGGGGACGAGTCTGTTCAGGGCATGACCAGTCTGTGCTGGGGGCTCGGACAGCTGAGCCCAGGAGAAGGCACAGGAGATTAGGGCTCAGCCTGGCACACTATGGCTCAGGGCAAGCCTGCAATCTCAGCCTCAGCGCCCCCTTGCTGTGTGATACCAGCAAAGCCCCTTGCCTCTCTGGGCCTCCTTTCCTCAACTGTCAATAAAGCACCATGACCTCCAAGGTACCAGCCAGAGCTGACTTCTTATGATTCTGGTTCCAGCAGACAGGGACATCAGAAGGTCACATCAAGCATATTCCTGCCTCAAGACAATCTTGCCTTCATTTGTAGGCACCATCTCTGACCTTTGCCCTTTCACCTCCACTTGCTCCTATTGCACGTCAGGAAGTCATTTTGCAGCCTTCTTTATTCACTTTGTTTCAGATTCATGCAGTATCCACTAGATAATGTTTTCTCACATTTAACCTAAACCCACTTGCAGATGCCTAGCTTTTCTTGAAAGTGCATACCTCTGTGCTCTCTGGAGTCCTGAACCTACAGCTCCTTAGCCACCTGCTGCCACCCCATCACTGCCCGGAGGGGTCAAAGGGCTCCAGATAACATCACCTCTGAGCCAGGGCAGTGCCACAAGCCTTCCCCGGGCATTCCTGCATTGCAAGCCGAGGTTGGGGCCAACACGGGTGCTAGCCCGCAGAATAAGAGAGACTGGGGGCTCCCGTGTCAGGCACACAAGGGCTGCAGATCACTAATTATTTGCACAGCTTGCTTCTCTGAGTACCTCCATTTTAGATAAACATTTTGTATACATTTGCTTTAGAAATTAGAAAAGGAGGGAGGAGTAGAAAGGAAAGAAAGGCAGGCGATGTTGATCTTGAATCCGGGCTGGCTGGTTCGCTCTTGCAGTGTTTGAGAAGTCAATCCATTCCTCTCCGGCAAAGTGGGCAATGCAGAAAAGTGATATTTGTCTAATATTTGCTCAGCCTAGTGTGTCTCGCTGTGTATTCCCAGGTGTGCTGGCTTTCAGAGAAAGTTAATCACTATGTCTTAAGACCTCCCTGGCTGTGCCATTTCTGAGCAAAAGGTGCAGAATATGTTTTTTGTTTGGGTTTTTTTTTTTTTAAATCTATCTTTTTCTTTCTTTCTTTCTTTTTGGTTGGAGCCAGGCAGACTGCTGTCTGTTATCAAAGGCACAAGGTACTAAGAGGCAGGGGCAGGGTGGGGAACGAGAGGCCAGGCCTGTGGCCATGGCGGGTTCCCCTGAGCATCTCTTTGGACCAGACACAGGAAGCATATGTGGGGAAGAGGTATCAGTGGGCCAGCCTCTGGAGGAGAGGTTCTGGAGCACTGAACCGTGTCCGTACCGGGCATCATTGGAACAGCACTTTGCAATATTAAGTGCTTGTGATTCTTTTTCACAACCGTGTTGCATTTTGATTCACAAAGCAACCCTGAAGGTGAATAAGGTGGTTGGAGCTACGCCCGGTTCACAGACAAGCCAGCTGAAACGCAAGAAGGTGGAGGAAATGGCTGGGGGTAGGTAGCATAGTGATATCTCCAGGTCACAAGTTCCCAGCTACTAGTGCGAAGAAGGAGAAATGAATCACTTTAGAGTTGCAAATGCTCATCAGAACATACTCCAGGAAGGGAGCAAAAAGAAAACTCAAACCGCATTGCTCTTCCACACCCGCTCTGCAAAGGAATTGTGCCCCTGGTACTCCACAGGTGTCCCCCACCCCCACAAAGCATCCTTTACGCCAGTGTTGCTAAAGGGAACATAGTCCCCACTCCTGAGGCTTCCTTCCCCGTGGAGAAGCATCGATTAACATAACGCATCTGGCCCTGCTCCTTTTTCACCCACTCTTCCCCAGACAGGATTAGCGGTAAAGGCTCTGCTGTGCGAACCGACTTGGGGGAGGGCCGAAGCGGTCAGCCAGCCAGCTCTGCCTGGGACCCACGGCCACCTCTTTCTATTCTAGCTCAGGGTCTAGAAGCCCATTGTTGGCACATATTTGAGTCGTGTCCTCAAACTAACCTGTGTCAATAATCAAGGTGATTGTGTTGACCCATATCCTAGGAAGGAAGGCAGGCAGGCAGGCAGAAGAGTGACAACTTCCGTGGGCTGTAGAACCTCACAATGTCTACTCCTCCAGGCCTCGTTTGATCAACACGAAGGAACTGTCTCCTAATCTTTCTCTTCTCTTCTCTCCCAGGAAACGGGAGACAGGTCTGCTGGGAGTCTTGTCCCCGTCCACTGTCCATGACCAGCAGCTGGGCTGAGGCCCATTAATCAGAAGCTCTGCCAGTCCTGGTTGTTATTGGTTATGTTTCCTCTGACGCTACATTTTCCCCCGACTTGAAATACATGTCATCACCTTAATCCACCCGGATGAATGATCCGATGGACAGCCGCCTCCTCGATCCCACTGCCACTTTATGAAAATGCCCCACTAAGTCTGATAAAGGGACAACTTTGCATTTCAAATGCTCATAACTTTATCACATGAACTCCCAGGACAGAGAATTACCGGGATTTCAGGCCAGTCGCAGCAGAGGAGAGGAAAGAAGGCTGTTTTGAGGCCCTGTACAGTACCTGGATGTCTCTCTCATATATCATCACGAAAAGCTTTTGAAGATGGAAAGCACATGCCTTACAGTGATCACAGGCCACAACGGGGAGAAGCTGATGCCCTCCAACAAAGCCACAATCTCCACCCGCAGCTTCACATCATCTACCAGGCTCCGCTGGGTCTGCTGTTCTCAGGGCTCAGCTGAGCAGAAACAACAGCTTTGAGGTCATAAGACGTGGGTTCAAGTCTGCCTCTGCCTTTCACTATGACCCTGGGAAGATTACTTCAACTCCCCGGAGCCTCAGTTTCTCTCCATAAAATAGGGGAAATCACACCTAGCTTATACAGTTATTTCAATGATCCAACAAAACACAGTCATTTACCTCAAACGTGTCTGTCTTTTCTCTCCCAGTTCACTTCTCTTTGTCTTTTACTTTCACTCTCTGGGTGATACACTCCCTTTTACTTTATAAATCTTTCACTGATTTTTTAAAAAATTTTGATTAATTTTTAAATTTTAATTATTTTTATTTTACTTTAAATTTTTCAATTTAATTTTTTAACTTCTAAGAGCTCTTTCTTGAAATCTCATCATTCCTTTTTTTTAAAAAAAAAAAAACATAGCATCTTGTTCTTGTTTCTCTGGGAAAAGCTTGGTGCTTTTAAGATTGCTCCCAGCCGTGGAGTACCACGGCTAAGACATGGATTGCTTTTCCTCAGCAGAGCTGTATTTCTGCCTCTTCCACCCCTGTCAGTGCTGTCCCTTGTTGTGGGGGTTCTTTTTATCGAGTTTCTAGATCTCTCTGAGAGGAAATTGTTCCACAGGGAGTTGTAATTTGTTGCGTCCATGGGAGAAGGTGAGTTCAGAGTCCTCCTATGCCGCCATCTTCCCAAAATCCTCTCTTGTTCTTGTTTCTTGAATGCAATCTTCTCTTATCTCTCCACAGATTTTATAGGGATATTTTTTTCTCGTATTTCTCTTCTAGTGCCTGCGTTGCTTTCCTTTCCTCTCTGTTTTCTTCCCTGAGAGCTTGGGCACTGCTTTTATGCCTTCCCAAATGCCTGGTGACCCTCGGTGGTCCTTTTGGATGAGGCATAAAAGGTGACTGGAAACTCCACACATAAGAGCTTATCAGCTGTTGGGACTCACTAGTCTGTAGGCCAGGCCCCACCATGTCTTTGGGGCTTCTCAAGTGTCCTCAGGTCTTTTCTCTGGGGATAGTCTCCTCCAGAGAATGACCCTTCCACCTCCGGCTGGGAGAGATTAGCCTGGTTGGCAGGGTTGAGGGAGTGGAGAAGAGGACTAGCAGCTGGAGGAGTCCAGAAGGTACTTTCCTCGACCATCTTTTTTTCCCACCGCATCCCCTTACCTTCGCCCTCACCTGGGCTGGTGTTCCTAAACATAGTCCTTCCCTCACTTCATTTCTCCATAAAACAAACCTTCCTGCCGGGTTGGAGGAGGAGGAGTCATTTGGCTGTACAGGATGGAGAAGATCTGGGGGTCCAAGTGCCCCAGACACAGGCTTCCAACCACTCTTCCAGTTTGCAGCCGCACTCCTGCTCCATGCTACTGAGGACCCCGGTTCTCCCAGTTCCTGAAGACTTCCAGGGACTGCTCCTTACTCTGCATTGGCAAACTCCTCCACAGGCCCTCAGATTTCCCCTCTTTTCAGTCTACTGCATCATTAACACTTCAGTCTGCTTTCCAATTTCCAAAGAGTTGTTGACCCTTCTCATTCTTTGCTCCACCCCCCTACTTTTCTACTCCCTTTGTCCCCATGGGTTTTTTTCTTTGTTGTTTCTTAATGGTCACTGGAGTGCAGTAGGGAAGGGATTCGGAAACAGCAGGCAGAAAAACACTTGTTTAACCTAAAGTTGATACCACTTTCCCAAAGGGCTATCACTATGCCTGGCTCATAATAGATGCTGAATAAATGTTAGCTTCCTTCCTTCCTCCTTTACTGCCAAACAGATGCTGCTCTGTGCATTCGTGGCTGCCCAAGAAAGGTTTTGAGATTTCTAGGTCTCTCCTTCCCTGAGACCAGAGTATGCTCCACTGTTGCCTGGAATTCCCACCAAAAGAGTCACTTCCAACAATGTTCTCAAGAGGTCTATGAAAATTCACATATAATGGGAGTGTGGTAGGTTGAATTATTGACCTGAGTCTCTGTCCCTTTGAACAGGATTCTATGTCCTATTTCATCCTTTGCAGAAACCGCACTGAGGAAGGGAGCGTTAATGTTGGAGCGTTAATGTTGGCACATGACTTGCTCTGGCCAATGCAATGTTAGCAAACAAGATGGGAGCAGAGGCTTTAAAGCACCTGGAGACCTGGCTTGTGTCTGTGGGCTCTGTGACCCACCATAAGAAGTGCATGCCCTGGGGAGAGCCTGCCCTTCAGCTGGCCCCAGAATGAAGACACGTGAAGCAGCCCCGAAGTCCACCCTGAAGTCCGGAGGCCAGGTAAGCCAGATGAGCCCAGCCGAGACCATCCGCTCACCCCCATCAGCAGAAAAGAGTGTGTTAAAGAACTGGGGATTGGTCAAGGAAAAATAAACTTGAAGGGGCGTTATCCTCAAGAGACCAAAAGCCTCAGTTCTTATTAGGGATGCTGTGCCCAGAAGGAGACCACAGAGGCTGGGATGCTCAGCTCAGCAGGAGTACAACATACCCAAAGGAGAAGAATCCTGCTAAAACCCTCCAGAGGCTTCTGAGCACATCAGTGATAAAGGCCAGATCCCTTTCCCGGCTCACCAGGTCCTCACGATCTGCACCTGCCAACTTCTCTGACCTCTCCCCCTTGGCTTTGCAGCCCCTTTGCCCGTTCACATGCCCCACCCTCTGGCCTTCCTTCTGTGCTCACATGTGTCAGGCTGTCCCCACCAAGGGACCCTGAATTTCTGTTCTTCTGATTGGAACGCTCTTTGGGAGACCAGCTCCCCATCATGCAGTTCTTGTCTCAAAGTCACCTTCTGGAAAAGCCTTCCCCTTCATGCTCTATGCCTTTAGGCTGCTTTGGGTTATGATGATGATGGAGGAGTCATCATCTTTTTGGGTGATGTTACTCATTAGTTTATGATTTATTTTCTGATTTCCTCCACTAGAATTAAAAGTTTATGAGGGCAAGCACTTCTGTCTTGTTGGCTGCTGATGCCGCAGCATCCGAAACACTGTCTGGTACTGAGTGTCCACTCGGTGGGTATGTACTGTCTGAAGGAAGGATTCAGAGAATGATTAATAGAAGACAATACTGGAAAGACAAGTTGGGCCTTACTGAGTGAACTTGGGTACCAAATTGAGGACTCTAGACTATATTTGGTGAGCAGTGGGGAGCCATCGAAGGCTTTGTAGATGAGGAGTGAGGTCATCAGGGCACCCCCCCAGGAAGAGTAATCTGGCAGGTCTGTGAGTTTGGAGAGGAGCTGGAAAATGGAGTGGAGGTCAGGAGTCCAGTTAAGTCCAACAACGTCCAGATGAGAGATGTTGAGGGCCTTAACTCAGGGAGTAACTATGGGAATGGACAGCATTGCAAGATGGGCAGAAAGAAGTGGCCATCTGTCTTGCAATTTCAGGATAGGCTGGCTACTCCTGGTGATGGCCCAGCCCTCCCCTGCCTGTTTCAGCTACTACATGTGCGTGTCTGTATTCCCTAAGAACCAGGTCTGGGGCCGTGGATGGCAGCTCTGGTTCGGGCTTTCTTCCCTGGCTGCTGCCTCTGCTCCATTTCTGGTCAAGGAGTAGCCCACAGCTGTCAGTTAAGTGGCTTCTTCTTTCTTCCCTTGATTTTAAGCTTGGGGTTTGCAAGCACTGGCCACAACCATTGCTTTCAATTCCCCAAGGCAGATTTAGGCCCAATCGCTGAGTTAAGGCAGACAGAGGGGGGCTGCTGTGCAGGTTTTGCCTTCATTAATAAGTTTCCCTGACAGCAGAAGGAAGTCTTTCCAGTCAATTCTTTGTAGTCAATTCCTGATCGTCGTCCTCCCGTTGTTAATATTGTTGTTAAACTCCCGAAGCCGTACTGAGTGAAAGCTAATTATAATAATTAACAGAGAACTCCTGAACTTGTCAAACTGGTAATTATAAACCACGGGGACTTTTATCATTAATAGATGCCAGGGAAAGTGAAGGCACAGGGGTGCTGGCAGGGAGAGGCATGCAGGAGACGCTCCGGTCCAGAGCCAAATTCGAGTGCCACCAGGATGAGAGGACATGGCTTCCCTTGGCTTTGTGCCGAACAAAGGCACCCAGTGGGGCTGTCTCTGCTTTCCTCCAAACCAACCAGGAGTCTCTCCGTACACACACCCTCCACCGCCACATCTGAGAGGAGCCACCTTCCACATGCGCGCACACACGCACACCCCCTCTTACGCATTCACATACTTAAACCAGATCAGTTTCACTGTAAGGGGGCTTTGTATTATTTCATTCATTCATGCAACAAAATTTTATTGAGCTTCTACTAAGTACTAGAACTTACTCTAGGCACCAGAGGTAAAATTGTGAATAAGACAAAATGCCTGCCCTCAAAGAGTTTATAATCTAGTTCATGAAGGGGCAAAATGCTCACAAAGAGCCCTTTAAAAAAAATACAGTTTTATATTTGTTCCATTGAAGGCATTGCAAAGTGCAGCATGAGAACAGTCATAAGGTATCCAAACCTGCTGGAATGAGGAACGATCCTGGTGTCAAAACAACAGAGAACCTGAAGTCCCACTTTTAAAGCAGTGGTTCTGAACATCTTAGAGTTCTTAAATGATGAAGGTTGTGGAGGTTCACTCCGGAAACAAGCTCAGTCATGCACACGTGCAAAATTGTTCCTGGAATTTCAACGCTTCCTGGAGACCCTGAAGTTCATTCTAGCTCTGTTGCGGATCTACAGACCTCTATGCTAAAAATCCCTGCTGGGTAGACTGAGCACTTGGCCCTGCACACAGTAGGTGCTCAATAAGTGACAGCTTTAATTAATCTTATTAACACCTCATGTTCTTGTTGGAAGGACTGTACTAGATGAGATATGTGGAAGCGCGTGGTTAGCTTCAAAGAACAGGATGCACGTCGGCTATTGTTATTAACAAATGCTGGTTGATCTGGTCGCTGTCTTGTTGCTTCTGTGCATGCAGGACACGCATGCCCACTGCAGTCCCCACCATGGTTTCTCTTCCACATCACCCGTGCAGATGGGGATCCTCAGCAGCTCCCCTGGGAAATGATTCTCTCTCCCTTCTCCAAGGCCGGCCTGGGGTATCACAGACCATCTCATGCCAGAGGTGCCTGAGCCCTTCCCAATGGAAGCCTTGGGAATAGCATGGCTTTTTTGTGTTGTTGTTCTCAGACTGTGGGTAGAATTAATTCTACTCTGCTGCTGGGTGTGGTCTCTCCTCCCTGCCACTGCTGTGTTCATTAATAGAAACAACTGCAGAGGGCTGGCTTGGAGAGGCGCCGGTGGCCTCCAGCCTCCAGCAATCTCCATCAGTTCTCCCCACAGACCACCCCCCCGTTTAACCTGCAATCTAAATAAAAACAGCTCCCTTGCTGTGCAAACATATTCTCAAGACCTGGTCCCCAGGACCCTCTTCTAACCAAATTGCCTCTCCCAAGCCCCACCTAAATACAAATTTAGGAACCATCATAAAAAACAATTCTGCAAAGTCAGCCTAAATTGCACCACAGGCTCCGGTCTCAGGGAACAGAGGGGAACTTGGGGCCATCTGAGGAATCCTTGGTGATCCAGCAGAGGGGGCAGCTGCTGGCTGGCAGCCTGCTTTGTGCCCAGGTGTGCTTTTTTTGAAATTTGGGGGGTTTTTGCTGGAAGGGTTGGAAGGGCCAATGCAGTTCAAGTAAGGGCAAGGCTTCAAAGTCCCAGGCCAGTTTTTATTTTTAGCCCAAGCTCAAAATTGTCAGAAAAACTTCAGAGGCCTCTGGGCCCAATAGCAGCTTTTGGTTTTGGCTGGAACAAGAAAAGGACAGACCACAGGCCACAGAGGGACGCTGGAAGGAGACTCTGTGGCCGGCCACCAGGATGTCCCGGAGCCTTCCTGGGAGAAGTGTGGAGGTCTCTGCGGAGCATCCAGGGAACCGGAGAGCAGAAGGAAGTTTAGGAAGCCTCGCCAAGCTGCCCCCACTTCCTGACAAGTTCTGTGGCTCCTCTACTCGAGGGGAGAGGGTCAGGCCAGGCTAGCTTTATCTGGGTTGCTTCTTGCCAGAACCACAAAAGACCAATTTCCTCCGCGAGAGCTTTTGTTTTCAGAAGGGGCTGCAGCTCATCCCGGGAGAAGCCATTGTTTCTGCAGAGGATTTTTAGATCAGCCGCTGGCTTTTGGCGGCCTTCTCCTCTGAGTTCTCCTGTTCTTTTTGTGCTGCCCTGCTTTCCTGGACATAAACAACAAATGGTCCTATTCACCCTGGAGATAAGATTGTGCTTCTCCCAAAGTCACCGCTGTCCTCTCACTGCTTCTGGAACTGTTTGAATAATGAGCCTCCTAGAGAATTTGTGTGGTTTGATCCTTTTCTTCGAGGAGACTGTAGATTCCCTAGGCAGGCCTGGTGGGCAGTGCCTACAAAAGGTTACCTGGGGGGGCTCACGCGGGGCAGCGGCCAAGGAGAGCTTTTTGTTTGCTGTACTGGTCTGGGCTCCATGGAGCTTTTAAAAATATTTATATATACTGGTTTCTCTTCCTTTTATTTCTTAAATTATTATTATTTTCTTGCCAAGGAAAACAATGGCTCTTATGCAAAGAATTCTCCATCCTCGAGAAATGGTGGAAAGCTTCAGCCTATGATTTCTTTCCACCTCCTAGAAGCTGCTATGGCTCCAGCATACTTGCAAAGGGAGCGGAAAGGATGTCTGCCAGAGTTAGCAGCCAGCTCATTTCAAAGCCCCTCTTCCTTTGGGATTCTGTCCTCCTGGCCATCCCCTGCTGGACTTTGAGCTAGAAGACCTGGGTATAAGTTACAGCTGTGCTGCTTGCTAAGCCTGTGACCTTAGGCAAGGCACTTTAATCCTCAAACTTAATTTTCTTCATCAGTTAAGCTGGAGGATAATTCCGCCAACTTTGCCTGTTTGTGATGAGACTCAAGTAACAATAGCGGATGAGAAAATGCTTTGTGAGCCAACGAGTGATATACTCACGTAAAGTGCTCTGACCATTTTATTATTACAATACCCTGTGTAAGGGAAATAATCAGGCTTCTTTCCAGACTTGGATTTAAATCCTGGCTCTGCCATTTATTAGCCACGTAACCTTGAGCAAATTATTAAATTTCTCTGTGCCTTAATTTCCTCATTCATTAAAATGGGGCTAATACCACCTAATTCACAGGACTGCTGGGAAGTTGAAAAGAGACGACATAGGGGCCACGAGTGGTTAAGTTTGCGTCCTCTACTTCCACAGTCTGGGGTTTGCTGGTTCGGATCCTGGGTGCAGACCTACCCACCGCTCATCAAGCCGTGCTGTGGCAGCATCCCACACAGAAGAACCAGAATGACCTACAACTAGGATATACAGCTATGTACTGGAGCTTGGGGAGGAAAAATAAGAGAGAGCATAGGTAAAGTGTCTGGTACCTGGCAAGTTCTTAAAAAGCGTTAGTTCCCTTTTCTTTTTACCTTGTATTAATTCCTTTAGGCCGTCCTTCAACATTTATTAAGCACCTATTATATGCCAGACCTTGTGCCAAGTGCTCAGGACGCAAGAGATAAAGATTTGAGAAATGCATTGTGTGACTAACGTGACAAAGAAACTCTGGCAATTCAGTAGGCTGAGTGGTTTGTACAACCAACCGGGAGAGGGTAGATTAATCCCGTCTAGGAGCTCAGGATGGCACTTGACCCAGGCCTTGAAAATGTGCGCAGGATTTCGCCAAGGTGGAGGAGCCAGGTAAGGGCATTTCAAGCAGAGAGATTTTGAACAAATGCTCTGAAGCACGGAAGTGTGTGATCTAGCAGAGGCAGGACTTGAGGCTAGAGGAAGCAGGGGCCAGATTAAGAGCACCTATGCAAATGACATGAGGGAGCTGGCATCAGGAGAGCACTGGGAAGCCCCTTAGAGGTGATAAGCAGGGAAGTGACACGGTTAGGTTTGCATTTTAGAATGGCTGCCTATGGGATGAAGAATGGACTGGACTAGGGTGGGAGGCAGGAAGTAGGATAAGTATAGAGGCAAGAAAATCAGTCAGATGGGATGGAAATAATTCAGAGGACAGATAAAGCTCAAATTAGGGAGCTGGCAGTGGGGAAGGAGAGGTTTTGAACTCGGTGAAAATTTAGCTTTGTGAAATAAGGGAGTAGGAGTTGACTAGGGTGTCTGGCTCAGGAGAGAGGGAGGCAGGTGATGTCAATAACCCAGAGAAGGAACAAATTTGGCACAAATGATCCCAGTTGTACTTTTTTGAGATCACAGAGAAGCCAGGAAGAGGCTCGACCCTGTGACCAGCTAATGAGGGCCCTCTGATCAGGGATGAGATTAAGGGGCTAATATCCCTGACTCCCTTTATGATTGAGAGAAAAAGTCCCTTCCTTCATTTCCAATTTGTTTGTGTGTTTTGGAGGACCCTAAATAAAAATCACGGCCATTGCAACTGTTTTGAACAATCTAAACATAACTACTATATGACTTTATAACTACTTTACAACTATAACTACTACATTACATGATATAATGTGGTAGGATTATAAATATTTAGTTATTTAATTATTAATGGATCATGGGTGATTTTTATTTTGTTTGTATACTCTTCTGTGTTTTTCAAATCTTCTATCATGAGCATACATTATTTCTATAATGATAAAAAATAAACATTAGCCCCAAAGAAAAATAAACAAAAGACTTAAATAAACACAGAAGAAGATACCTACATAGCTAATAAACATACAAAAAGATGCCCAACTTCTTTAGACATCAGGAAATTTCCATTTAAAATCACAGTGTAGGGGCTGGCCCCATGGCCGAGTGGTTAAGTTCACACGCTCCGCTGCAAGCGGCCCAGTGTTTCATTGGTTCAAATCCTGGGCACGGACATGGCACTGCTCATCAAACCACGCTGAGGCAGCATCCCACATGCCACAACTAGAAGGACCCACAACAAAGAATATACAACTATGTACCGGGGGGCTTTGGGGAGAAAAAGGAAAAAGATAAAATCTTAAAAAAAAAAAAAAATCACAGTGTAATGCCATGACACATACAGCCAAATGGTAAAATGAAAAAGATGGAAAATATCAAGTGTTGGCAGGGATACAGAACAAATGTAACTTTCATACATTGCTAGTAAGGAGTAAATTCATAGAATCACTTTGTAAAATTTTTTGACAGTATGTTATTTACACTGTTGTGGGGCATATGCAAACCATATGACTTAGCAATTCTACTCCTAAATATACACCCAGGAGAAATGCATGCATATGTTCACCAAAAGATATTTACAGGAGTGTTCACAGGAGAACTATTTGTAGTCATACCAATCTGGAAAGTATCCCAATGCCCATCAATAGTAAAATAGATAAGTAAATTATGGAACATTGACACAATGCAATATTATACAGAATTAGAAGGAGCATTCTACTACCACATGCAACAATAGGAATGATTCTCGGAGGCATAACTTTGAGTGAAAGACAACAGCTACTTATATGAAGGCAAAACCAATCTATGCTGTTTGAAGTCTGGATGGTCTTTATCCCCGTGGCAGGTGTAAGTAGAATGAAGCCTGAGGAGGGCTGCTGGGGTGCTAGTAATGTTCTGTTTTTCAATATATGTGCTGATTATACAGATGTGTTACTGATGATTCATTGAGTTGAATGATATGTATACTTTGTGTATGCATATTATACTTTAACAAGAAGTTAAAATATACAAATTTTAGTCTAAAAATGAACTAAACTAGAGTATCAGAAATAAGAGATTGGTGGTGATGGCTGGAGCACTTAGGGAGATTCCCTCTGCCTTTCTTAGCCTGGGGTTGGGGTCTAAAGGTGATGGTAGGCAGTCAGAGCTGGGTGCTGTGAATAGTAACATCGACTGAAAGTCATCTGCACCAGCATTTCTACATCCATGAAGCCCCAGGACCTGAAAAAATCCACTTCTTCTGATTAAGTACAAGAACAAATATTGGATATTAGTGGGGGAAAGGTGATGTTACTACAGATTCTACAGAACCAGAAAGGACAAAAAGCTAGTATAAACAGCTTTATACCATTAGGTTTGAAACTATGGATGTAATGAACATACATTCCTAAGAAAACACAACTTACTAAAACTAATACAAGAAGAAAGAGAAAATATGAATAGTTCTATATTAAATGAAGAAATCAAATCTATTGTTAAAAATGTTCACACACACGCACATGCTTCAGGCCTCAGTGGTTTCTGTAGTGAAATCTACCAAATTTAAGGAAGACATAGCAATAATTTTACAAAAACTTTTCCAGAGATTTTAAAAAGAGGGAATACTGCCCAACGCATTTAAGGAGTTAGCAAACATTGATAGCAAAAGCTGACAAAGATAGTACAAGAAGGGAAAAGTCTAAATCAATCTCACTCAAACCTAGATACAAAAATCTTTGTTTTTTTTTTTTTTTGAGGATGATTAGCCCTGAGCTAAAATCTGCTGCCAATCCTCCTCTTTTTGCTGAGGAAGACTGGCCCTGAGCTAACATCCGTGCCCATCTTTCTCTACTTTATATGTGGGACGCCTACCACAGCATGGCTTGCCAAGCGGTGCCGTGTCTGCACCCGGGATCCGAACCGGCAAACCCAGGGCCACTGAAGCAGAACGTGCACACTTAACCACTGAGCCACTGGGCCTGCCCTAGATACAAAAATCTTAAACCTGGGGGTGGGCCCCATGGCCGAGTAGTTAAGGTTCCATGTAGTCTGCTTTGGTGGCCCAGGTTCGTGGGTTCGGATCCCAGGAGTGGACATACTCTACTCATCAGCCATGCTGTGACGCTGTCCTACATACAAAATAGAGAAAGACTGGCACAGATGTTAGCTCAGGGCTAATCTTCCTCCAGAAAAAAAGAGGAAGATTGGGAACAGATGTTAGCTTAGGGCGAATCTTCCTCAGTAAAAAAAGAAAAAAATCCTAAACCTGATATCATCAAACAGAACTCAGGAATATGAAAAGGAGACTATTAAGATGAAAAAAAGTTTATTACCAAAATGCAAGGTTAATTTAATATTTGAAAACAATCTAGTTCACAATATCAACAGAATAAAGAAGAAATTCAATATGATCCTTTCAATAGAAGTAGGAAGAACAATTAATAAAATCTAACACCTATTGATGATAAAAAAATCTCTAAACAAAATAGAAGCAAAAGGGAATTATTGTACGAGAAAGTTAACTATAAAAAACAGCAAACATTGTTCTTAACAGGAGATACTGAAGCTTTCCCTTTGAAGCCTTTGAAAAGGGAAAGAGGACAAGGACACACTTCTGTGCAAAACTGCCCTACAGATTCCAGCCAGTGCAATAAAAGAAGCAACAATTCTAAAGAGATGAAATTTTCAATATTTGCATATAATATTATTATGTACGTAGAAAATACAAAAGAATACACAGATAATCATAATTTTAAAATCATTTAGCAAGGTCGCTGAATACAAGGTCAATATACAAAAAATCAAGCAGATGTTTGTATAATATCAACAAAGAATTGGAATGTGAATTGTTCTTTAGATAATTATAACACATTCATAATAGCATCTGCAAATATAAAATACCTAGGAATAAATCTAATGAAAGATATCAAATACCTCTACACATATACCAAAAAAAAAAAAAACCCTGTAAAACATTGTTGCAAAAAAAGATCTAAATTCATTGGGATGTATACAATTTTCAAGGATTAAAAACTAAATATTGCAAAGATATTAATTATCCCCAGTTTAGCTATATATTCAATTCAATCCCAATCAAAATGTCAGTGAATTTTCCTTTCTTCTTTTTCTTCCTTTTGAAATTGAAAATCTTATTGAAAACTTATATGGAAATACAAAAAGTCAAGAAGCTAAGACATTCCTTTTTTTTTTGTTTGTTTTGTAAAGATTTTATTTTTTTCCTTTTTCTCCCCAAAGCCCCCCGGTACATAGTTGTATATTCTTCGTTGTGGGTCCTTCTAGTTGTGGCATGTGGGACGCTGCCTCAGCATGGCTTGACTAGCAGTGCCATGTCCGCACCCAGGATTCAAACCAACGAAACACTGGGCCGCCTGCAGCGGAGCACGCGAACTTAACCACTCGGCCACGGGGCCAGCCCCAAGAAGCTAAGACATTCTTGACAAAGAACAAAAAGGTAGAAAGACATATCATTAAGCTACAATAATTCAGGCAGTGTGACATTAGCACAAAGAAAGTCATCTAGATCAACAGAAGAGAAGACAGTCCAGAAAATACCATGCATATGGGCACTGAGTCTGACCCTGAAGAATAGTGGAGATACAACAAGCTTTTCTATAAATGGTGTTAGAACACTTGGATATTCATCTTGAACCCAATAAAATTTGACTTTTACACCATAGCATATACAAAAATCAATTTCCAGCGATTTGTATATTTTAAAGTGAAAAGCAACACCACACATCTTCCATATGACAATACAGGACATTAGCTCTATGAACATGGGAGAAAAGGCAGAATTATTTAAAAGGATACAAAAGTACTAACCGTGAAGGAAAAAATTGATTAATTGGAGTACATTAAAATTAGGAGCCTCTATTCATCAAAAGATAGTATTAAGAGGGAAAAGGCAGGCATGGAGCCAGAGAAGTTATTTGCAATCCACAAAAATTGACAAAAGACTCAATCCAAAATACATTAAAAACTCTTACAAGTCAATGAGAAAAAAACAGACAATCCAGTAGAAAAATGAGTGAGAAAGGTACTTGAAAAATGGCCAGTTAACATACGAAAATGTTCAACTTTATTAGTAATCAAGGAAATAAAAAGTAAAACCACAATGAAATACTCACCAGAGTAGCTAAAATTACAAACATTGGCAATAACAAGTGTTGGCAAGGATGTGGACCAACTAGAACACTCATACTTTGTTGATGGAAGCGCACTTTGGTACAATTACTTAGAAAACAGCTTGGGATTATCTACTAAAGTTAAACTTACACATACTCTATGACCCAGCAATTTCAATCCCAGATATATATATACCCAGCAGAAATATGCACATATACATCAAAATACAAGCACAAGGATGCTTGTAGTGACATTACTCACAATAGTACCAAACCAGAAGCAATCCAAATTCTACCAACAATAGAATAGACGAATGTGATTTATTTGTACAACTGTACACTACACAGCAATGAAAACAAACTACAGCTGCATGCAATAAATGGGTGAGTCTCACGTATATAATACCGACTAAAGGAAGTCAAACACAAAATAATATATATTGCATGATTCCATTTATATAAAGTCCAAAAACAGGCAATACTCATCTATAATCTTAGAAGCCAGGTTAGGAGTGACCTTTGAAGAGGAGAGAGTAGTGACAAGGAGGGTTTAAGAAGGGGGCCTCTGGGGTACTGGAGGCATTTTATATCCCAATCTGGGTAATGGCTTCACAGGGACTCATTTTATGACAGTTTATGGTCTTTTAGCTTCATGTTTTGTACGTATTTCTATATAAGTGTTATACTTTAATAAAAAAATTTTTTAAAGAAAAATAAGCATAAATATCCACACTAAACTAGAAATAGTTTAAGCCTTGGACTACCAAGGTCAGTTGGGAAGGAAAGGTCAATGGAATTTTGTGAGGAGAGGATAAATTCACAAAAATATGGAGGTACTTCACATAGCAAATTCCCAGAAAATGAATCTCCTTTTTTACAAAGTCAACACTCAACCTCTTTTTTTTTTTTAAAGTCTTCATAAATCATGCAAAGCAGGCTGCTTGCCTTGGCAGTGCCATACTAAAATTACTCCATGCACAGATCCGTGTGTCCTCCCCTATTTGAAAGCAAACAAGTCTCAACCAAGGCAAAATCGTAAAAGTTTATAGGGTGTTTCTTTTGTTGCCAGTTTCTTTCTGTAGCTTTGGTGTATTTTAAAGATCCCTGGGCTTGCAGTCAGAATCTGAGTTCAAGTACAAATTAAAGATCTATAGTTTAGCAGCCACTAGCCCTGGAATGTCTGGGCCTCAGTTTCCTCTTGTGCACAATGAGGAGAATACAAATGCCTGCTTCCCAGAGTTGGAGCAATAGGTGACACAAAGCACACACACACACACACACACTCTCTTCAAACCTTAAAGTGTGTATTCCTGGAAGGGATTGCCCCCTCGGCGGCTCCCATCTCCTCAGCTCCCATCTCCTTGGCAACCCCCATTTCAGGTGTCAATATCATCTTGCTCTTTTAACCATCCTGCGTCTATCATACCAGGAAAGAATCTGATATCAGTAATTTATATTCCAAGAATTGATTGATTATTCTCCAACTGGAGCTCAGCCAGGCGTTTGCATTTTATGTCTTTTATCCCTAATTGTGGCATGAAAGACATTTTCCCTTGTTAAAAGAATCTGAGACATCAGCAAGAAGGTGGAGAGCTCCGGGGGCAGGCAGAGGGGGAGCCTGAAATCACATTAGCCAGATTCTGCTGGTTCTGAAGGTGAATTTGATTTAGCCCTTTGCAAGAGCCTTTTATTTTGCTGGAGATGGAATGGAGCAACAGTCAGAGAGACTGCGTTGCTCAGCGGCCCCTGCTCTGCTAGACTGGGCTGGGGAGACGGCAAACAGCCATCTGAGGCTGTTGATGTCCCAAGCCATGTACAGGGTAAAAGACATTCAATCCCTAGACCAGGGTCTTTAGGACCTGGAGGCGGGCTGATTCTGGGGGAGGTGGGCTGCTGCCTGCCAGCCTGCCACTCCTCCCCACCCCACCCACCCACCCCCACCCCCACTCCCACTCCCCGCCCCCACCTCGCCCTCTCTGGTTTAAAGTCAGCTCCTCTCTCTCTTCCAGGACTTCTAACCTTAGCCTAATCCCTGGCATCTCCTCCCTTTGTCTCCAGACACCATGTTGAATTTCAGCTTAATTTTATTTCACTTTTAAAAATTGCTCATACCTTAATCCCCTTTATCTGGCCAGCTCGGCATTTGTTCCTAGACCTCATTTATTATTTCTACATCTGGCCATAACGTTTCAAAAAAAAAGAAATATGTTTTCTGTAATGTTTCCTCTTGGTTAATAAAGACCTTGCGGTCTCGAATACGTTAAAAGGAAAGGGAAGTTGAGAAAAATAGAAGAAACCCAAGAGAAATCAGCAGAATGAATTGATGCAAATTAAGTACCTAAGGGCAGCAGAAAGGAGCATATTGTCTAGAAAAACCCAGCTAGGGTGGAGAAAGAGGAAACCCCAAGATTTCGTCTAGACTAACAACAAGTTCCTGAAGACATGACTTTGATAAATAGGCTCTGAGCTGATACCAAGAGAAGACAGACTCTCTAAAATGGGATTCTGGGGGTAAGACGGGAGCCCTTTGAGGAGCATTCAGAGGCAGAATTTGGAGAAGCATCAAGAAACGACTGCGCTGCTAAAGACTGAGAAAAGGAACGTACTAGGTATGCAAGACCGCAAGCGGACTTGTTGAGAACGTGGCTTTAGAAATGAGATGGTGCGGCCGTCACTGTGCACCTGTGTGCTGCTCCCTTGTGAGAAAAGTTCACACTGCAGTGAAGTCCTTTTGCACGGGAAGGAGCCCGGCACTGAGGAGCCTGAGGAAATGAGGAGTCAGCCTCGAGGACTAGAGCAAACGGGAGAAAAAGCCTGATTTTCTCCGAGGTGCAAGAAAACTATGGACTGAAATATACAGGGAGCTTTCTGCTTTGTTGTTGGAGATGTTTGTTGCTTAATGAGGAAGTGTTCTAGCTCTATGCACCCCAGGAAATAACCTGGAAATTCATATTTCCTCTACTCCCCTCCCTCCCCCATTCTCTCTCCTGTCTCTTCATCTTCCCCTCTGAATACATACCTGACCTCCCACGCCCCACCATGTGGTTCAGCCTTCCTCATCTCCCCTCTCCTTCAGGATGCATGATTTAAAGGGTCCTTTCCCAAAATCATCATGTTGGAAGGGAATGGCTTCTTGCTGTATTCACATTAAAATTTGAAGATGGGGAAGAAAAAGAGGGGAAAAAAGGAGCTAAATTAGCAGTGTTCGTTCAGTATGATTTTGCTTTTCTCCAGCCCTCTGTGCTCGACAGAGCTCAGAATAAACGAAAGCAAATGTATCCATCACGCCAACAGATATATTACTACTAATCCCGGACAAGACGGCGAAAACCCATCACGCCTGGCCCCCACGCCGTTTCCGTCTTAATCCGCCTCTAATTGCGCTGGGCACGCTGCCTGCACACCTCTGTCCTCCCAGGCGGTGCCCCGCGCGCGGACGTCTGCCTTCCGCTCCCGCCCTGGAACAGGCCATAGTCAAAGGCTCTTTTTGCTGGAGCAGAGTTAGGGCAGCGCCGACAATTTGGGGTTTGCTGTTGTTGGAGAAGAGGGAGATGCAGCCAGTGTGGTAGGAAGAGGACCAGCTGAGAGTCACGAGGTGAGGTCCTGGTGTCCACTGTCACACTTAGCAACTGGGGAGGGTTAAATGAGACAATTTATGTGACAGTACCTAATCTAATTTCTGACACAGTGAGTTCAGAAATACTACCTTCTCGAGGCCCAGCCCGGTGGTGCAGCGGTAAGCGTGCACGTTCCACTTCGGCGGCCAGGGTTTCGCAGGTTGGGATCCCGGGTGTGGACATGGCACCGCTTGTCAAGCCATGCTGTGGCAGGCGTCCCACATATAAAGTAGAGGAAGATGGGCACGCATGTTAGCTCAGGGCCAGTCTTCCTCAGCAAAAAGAGGAGAATTGGCAGCAGATGTTAGCTAAGGGCTGATCTTCCTCAAAAAACAAAACAAAACAAAAAAAAACAAATGCTACCTTATCTCAACAGTAGCTATCACTTATTGACTGCCTACTCTATGCCAGGCACATTTCCTAATTAAAAAAAAAAAGTTTTGTGTAGGTAATGTTTGCTAGCTGTTTTTTTAAAAAAGTACAGAAATTTATAGTTAAAAATTACAAGTACCCTGGATTTATTTTTTGAGGTATAATTGACATATAACATTATATTAGTTTCAGGTATGCAACATCATGATTCAATATTTATATATATTGTGAAATGATCACCACAATAAGTCTAGTTAATATCTGACACTACACATAGTTGAGAAATTTTTCTGTTTGGTACCCCCCGCTCCCAATATCACTCCTCAGGGATAATCGTTGCTAAATCTTGTTGTGTGTATACACATATATACACACAGATGTATATACAAATTTGTATCTATGTTTACATGCGTGTGTGTTTTTATATAATTGGTACCATACGATACATACCGTTGTGCAACTTTTGGAAAACGTGATACATGGTCAACGTCTTTCTCTGACAGTGCCTATATCTCTGTTCCATTCTTTTAAGTACTGTATAGTATTCCATTGGTTCAATGTAGCATAATCTATCATTTTTCATTATAGAACCATATGGAGTTTGAATTTCCTAGCCACATACTGGATTATGCAAAAAATAGTGACTCTCCTATTTTCTATAACTCAAATTAATCTGTATTTCAATTCCCCCTTTATGTCTGGCAACAGAAAAGATCATCTTGTCAATTCTAGTAAACTCACTTCAGGGTTTTTCAGTCATTTCAGATTTAAACTCAGTCGATTCCCAATTTCTGCCTTTTGAACGCTCCCCTCCAGAGTGGCATCTCCATTCTGGGGCTGGCACAGCATGATGGAAGTCAGTGCAGAGCCTCTGGTCTGGGGTCAGCCTCGGTGCTGTACCCTCCAAGATGGAGCTCATCTCCTAGGTGTTGATCATTATCACCTTGCCCAGCGATCCCCTCTGAGATGTCCACAGTTGCACAGGCTCCCCGTCTTCAGCTCTCAGACCTCCTGTGCTCGCCCATACTCCTTGGGGCCTCAAGGCACTCGAGGGTGTCTCATGCCCTCTCGCAGGCCTTGTCAGACCTCCTGCTGTGTCACTGCTGCCTAACCCGCATGCTGGCTCAGGGAACTTTCCTCTGCCACCTTAAGGGCTGCCCCTGGACAGCGCAGTACACTCATGTTCCCTCTTCTCACAGGCTCTCTGACCCTCCGTGAGGTTTCTGTCATTCCACCCTCCTCTCAAGGCTTGGTCTCCGGTGGGATGGAGCCTGTATGTGAAGCCCCTGCTCCGAAATTCACACCACCATTTCTCCCCTGCTCTCCTCTCTGCCATTCTCTGGGGCTGTCACAGCCCCTAGGAACTTTCAGTGAACGCTGCCTTAACAGTTCCTTCTCGGTTACCATTGTGCTCTTAAATAATATACTTGCATTTTTGCATTTTGATTTACATTTAAACCTTGTCTATTGACCACTCTCCAATATGAAAGATGAGAAATTTATCACTCGACCCTGTGTCTCTTCCCCTACCTCACCTCCAACTTTTAATGGTTATATATTTTTGTTCTTTCGATTGGCTGCCTCTCTGACTAAATAATGTATGTAAATGCTCATTCTTGATTTAAGTAGACATCCTTTATTGACTCCCTATTATGAAAGATGAGGATAATAACTCACTTTGTCTTTTACTTTTTTCTTCTCCCTCCACTTCCTGAGTTTTGTTAATTATGTTATTATTTTTATGTTATCAAGGTAGCAATTACATTCTGTCCTCTAATTATACTTCACTCTTTTTTGCTATTCTTTTTTGAAATAAATTGGTTCAAGATTGAAAACAGTAAGTCACATTTATAATAGTATGATTATGGAAATGTTATTTTGGGAGAACCAAGTGGGGTGATTGTGTCCACGGGCAGGACATGTAATCAAGTGTCAAGGTCTAATGGCTCCTGTTTCACTTTCTTCCCGGCGTCTTCACTTCTGAGTCATAATTCCAACACTTCTGAGAATAATCCCATTATTTCTTATATCACATCATGTTCTCTATCGTGGTTATTTTTTTATTTTGTTGATGGATCTTGTTGAGGTATTTTTTTCATTAGGTACATATGACCTTTCCCATCCCAAAAGGCTGTATTTTGCCCTAACTCTTGAATGGGTTTAGCTGGTTATAGAATTCTAGGTTCAAAATTCTTCCCCTCAGATCAGATATTCAGAAATATTTAGATATTTCCTCCTCTGCTCCAGTGTCTTCTGACATCCAGTGTCGCTGATGAGGTCTGATATTAGTTTTTCTAATTCCTTTTCAGATAATTTTGCCTTTTCTCCACATGGTTTTAGGATTTTTTTTCTTACCCACTGTATGCTAAAATTTCATCAAGTGTCAGAGTGTGGGTGGTCTTCTCCTCTATCTTTTTTTAAATTGAAGTATGACTTTACCTATGGTAAAATGCCCAAATCTTTTTAAATTTTTTTTTAGTATTATACGTGTTATAATTGTACTAATTAAATTAATCAATTAGTATACAAAGCTTGAAAAAAATAGTCCTTCTATTCTTTTTTTTTAACTCTCAGATGTACATCATAATATATTTCAAATTCTGTGTAGATTACATCCTGTTCACCACCCAGAGACTGATTACCATCCGTCACCACACATGCGCCCTGTCACCCCTTTCGCCCTCCTCCGTCCCCTCTTCCCCTCTCGTAACCACCAATCCAATCTCTGTTGCTATGTGTTTGTTTGTCCTTGTTTTTGTCTTCCACTTATGAGTGAGATCATGTGGTATTTGACTTTCTCCCTCTGACTTATTTCACTTGGCATAATTCCCTCAAGGTCCATCCATGTTGTCACAAATAGCTGGATTTCATCCTTTCTTAGGGCTGAGTAGTATTCCATTGTGTATATATATATGACATCTTCTTTAGCCATTCGTCCCTTGATGGGCACCTAGGTTGCTTCCAAGTATTGGCTATTGTGAATAATGCTGCGATGAAGAACGGAGTGCAGGTATCTTTATGTGTTTGTGTTTTCAAGTTCTTTAGATAAATACCCAGCAGTGTGATAGCTGAATCATATGGTAGATCTATTCTTAATTTTCTGAGGATACTCCATACTGCTTTCCATAGTGGCTGCACCAGTTTACATTCCCACCAGCAGTGTATGAGGGTTCCCTTCTCCCCACATCCTCTTGAACACTTGTTATTCTCTGTCTTGTTAATTATATCCATTCTGACTGGAGTGAGATGATACCTCATTGTAGTTTTGATTTGCATTTCCCTGATAGCTAATGTTGTTGAGCATCTTTTCATACGCCTGCTGGCCATCCGTATATCTTCTTTGGAGAAATCTCTGTTCAGATCTTTTGCCCATTTTTTAATTGGGTTGTTGGGTTTTTTGTTGTTGAGACATATGAATTCTTTGTATATTTTCTATATTAACCCCTTATCCAATATATGGTTTGCAGATATCTTCTCCCAATTGTTAGGTTGTCTTTTCATTTTGTTGATGGTTTCCTTTGCTGTGCAGAAGCTTTTTAGTTTGATGTAGTCCCATTTGTGTATTTTTTGTTGTTGTTTCCCTTGTATGGTCAGACATGGTACTTGAAAATATGCTGCTAAGACTGATGTCAAAGAGCATGCTGCCTATGTTTTCGTCTAGAAGTTTCATGGTTTCAGGTCTTACATTCAAGTCTTTAATCCATTTTGAGTTGATTTTTTGTGCACGGTGTAAGATGATGGGCTACTTTCATTCTTTTGCAGGTGAAAATGCCCAGATCTTCAGTATGCCTTGTGAATTCAACCCATTTAACTACAACGCAACTCAGAATATAGAATATTTCTAGCATTTTAGAAGGCTTCTTCAACTTTCTGTCCACCATTCTACCATTAGGCATAACCATTCTTTCAACTCTACCAAAATATATAATTTTTACCTGGTTTTTAACATCACATAACTGGAATCAAAAGTGTACAATCCTTTGTGCCTTTTTTAACTGAAAAGTATGTCTCTAAGATTGATTCATGTTGTGTGTGTCAGTAGTTTGCTCTTTTTCATTGCCATGTAATATTTCATCATATGAATATACCACCGTTTATTTACCCATTCACCTGTTGATGGATATTTGGGTTTTTTCCAGTTTGGGAATGGGAATAAAACTTTTGTGAACATTCTTGAAAATGTGAGTTGGTGGACATAAGCACTCTTTTTTGTTGGGTATAGACCCAGGAATGGAATGGCAGATCATAGGGTAAACATATGTTTAGTAGATACTGCCAAGTTTTCTTTGGTGTTTATACACCCATCAATAATATAAGAGAATTTCCCATCCTTGCTAATATTTGGTAACGTTATACTCTTTTTAATTTTAACCATTCTGTTGGGTATATAGTGGTATCACATTATGGTTTAATTTGCATTTTTTGATACCTAATAATGTTGGAAACTTTTATCATCTGCTTATTGGCCATTTGTGTATCTTGTTTTGTGAAGCGCTTGAGCTTTGTGTCTTCTGCCCATTTTTGAAAAATTGAGTTGTCTATTTCTTATTGATTTGTAGGAGTTCTTTATGTATTCAGAATATGAGTCTTTTGCTAGATGTTGTGTTTCAAACATCTCCTTCCAGCCAGTGGCTTGTCTTTTCACTTTCTTCATGTTGTTTTTTAATGAAGAAAAATTCTTAATTTTAATGAAGTCCAGTATATCAGTGTTTTCCCTTTTATTTTTAACACTCTTTATTCAAGAAGTTTGTTCAAGAAATCAGAGTCCTGTTCAAGGATTCATGACCCAGAGTCGTGAATGTATTCTATTATTTTTTCCCCAGAATTTTGCTTGTTTTATTTTCCATATATTAGGTCTATAATCCATCTCAAATTAATTTTCTTGTACATTCTGAGGTAGAGACCAAGATTTCTTTCTTTCCATGTAGATACTTCATTGATCCAGCACCATTTATCAAAAAGACTATCCTCCTCTTCCTCTGAACTGCAGCGGAGACTTGTTAAAAATCAGATGACCAGGGCTGGCCCAGTGGTGCAGCGGTTAAGTATGCACATTTGACTTTGGTGGCCTGGGGTTTGCTGGTTCGGATCCCAGGTGCAGACATGGCACCACTTGGCAAGCCATGCTGTGGTAGGCGTCCCACATATAAAGTAGAGAAAGATGGGCACAGATGTTAGCTCAGGGACAGTCTTCCTCAGCAAAAAGAGGAGGATTGGCAGCAGATTTTAGCTCAGGGCTAATCTTCCTCAAAAAAACCCAAATCAGATGACCATATATGTCTTATATATGGCACTGTTTCTGGACTCTGTATTCTATACCATTGATCTATTTCTTTATTCGTATTTAAATATCACACTGATTACTGTAGATTCATAATAAATGTTAATGTCTAGTAGTATAAGTCCTTTAACTTTGCTTTTTTCAATATTGCATTGGAAATGCTAAGTCACCTGCATGTCCTACAAATTTTAGAACAGGCTTGTAGATTTCTACCAAAAATAAAAGAGAAAATCCTGGGGTTATAGTGCATCTATAGATAAATTTGGACAGACTTGATATCTTAATAATATTGAGGCTTGTAGTCCATGAATGTGGTATATTCTTTCATTTATTTAAGTCCACTTAAATTTCTCTTGGTAATGCTTTGTAATCTTCACTTTAGAAGTCATACACTTTTTACTGGATTAATTTCTAGATACCTGCTGTTTTGTGGTAGTGCTATAAATGGTTTTGATTTTTTATTTTCCAGGTACATTTTTGCTATTGTATAGAAATTCAGTTGAGTTTTATATATGCCCCTTGTATCCAACAAACTTGCCTAGTTTACTTATTATATATAATAGTGTTTTTATTAATTCTGTGGGATTTTCTACTCACACAGTCATTTCATCAGTGAACAATGACAGTTTTATTTCTTCTTTTCCAATATTGATTGCTGTCATGACTTATTTAAATAGATAGGACCACCACTGCAATGTTAAATAAAAGTGGAAATTTGAATATCTTTGTTTTGTCCCCTTACTCAGGGAAAAGCATTCAATATTTTATTGTTTAAGTATGACGATAATTGTAGACTTTTTGTCAATACTCTATCAATTTAAGGAAGTTCCTTTCTATTCCTAAATTGCTGAGAGTTTTTTAAAATCATAAGTGAATCTTGAATTCTATCAAATATTTTTCTACAACTATTTAGATGATCATATGAATCTTCTCCTTTTTTTTGAAATAGGTAATTTGTATTGATTAATTTCAAATGTTAACCAGCTTTCATTCTTAGAATAAATTTCACTTAGCATGTATCATATTTTTACATATTAATGGATTTTATTTACTATTTCTTTTGGGATGTTTGCTTCCATGTTCTTAGGAAATATTAGTATATAATTTTCTTGCAACGTCTTTGTCAAGTTTTGTATAAAGGTTACTCAAAAGTGAGTTGAGAAGTGCTCTCTGTTTCTGTATTGTCTGGAAAAGTGTGTTTAGGATTGGTGTCTTTCTTTCTTAACTGTTGATAGAATTCATTAATGAAGTTATCTGAGCCTGAAAGTTTCTTTATGCAACTGTTTACAATTGCTGATTCAATTAATTCGATAAGCGTAGCACTATTTATATTCACTATTTCTTCTTATGCAAGTTTTGATAAATTGTGTTTCTCAAGGACTTTATCCATTTCATCTAAATTATAAATATTATTGTCATAAAAATACTTGTAACATTTAATGTCTCTTTAACGTTTCTAGGAATGTAATGATATTTCTTTTCATTTCCAATAATAGTGATTTGTGTTTTCTCTCTTATTTGTCTTGTTAATATTTACTATGGGTTCATCCACTTTATTAATTTTTCAGAAACCAACCCTTTAACTTTGTTGATTTTCTCTTTTTTTGCCTGTATTCTTTCATGGACGCTTTTTCTCAAATGAATTATTTTCTTTTTTTGTTTTCCTTGGGTTTGCTTTTATATTCTTTTTCTGCATATTGAATTTAAAACTTACATAACAGATTTTTAAACATCTTACTTCTCTAACAAATGCATTTAAAGCTATGAGTGTTCCTTGAAGCACTGCTTTAGCTGCATTCCACAAATTTGATTTGTCATATTTATTATCATTCAGCTCAAATTATTTTCTAATTTCCATTGTGATCCTTCTTTGAGTCAAGAGAATTTTTTCAAGGGTATATTGCTTACTTATAAAAATTCTCAAGCATTTGGAGATTTTATAATTATCTTTTTGTTGTTGATTTCCAATGGAAAACCTAGTGGTCAGAGGATATACACTGTATTAACTCAATCCTTTGAAATTTGTTGAGATTTTCATTTGGCCCAGGATATAGCCTATTTTATTCAATGCCCCATGTCAATTTGAAGGAAAATATATATTCTCCAGTTACTGGATATAGTGTTCTATATTGTCTATTAGGTTATATTGGCTAGTTGTTTTTATCAAATCTATATCCTTACTGATTTTCTGTTTCCTTTTTCAATGAGTTACTGAGAAATGTATGTCAAATTCTTCAACTGTGGTTGTATAATTAAGCACTTTCCTTTTTAGTTCTGTCTACTTTGGCTTCATATATTTTGAAACTACATTATTGATTGCACACAAATTAATCAATATTTTACTGTTCTATTGAGTTGACCTTTTTATCATTACAAATGTTATTATAATAATATTATATATAATATAATAATTATATATAATATTATATATTTTATACTACATCTTGCCTTAAAGTCTACTTTACTTGATATTAATGTAGTTATACCAGCTTTTGAGTTAATGATTACATAGAATATCCTTTTCTGTCTCTTTAATTTTAATTTTCAGTGCCTTTTAATGAAGACTATCATTCATAAATAGCATATAGTTATGTTTATTTGTTTATCCATTCTGACAAGCTTTGTCTTTTAATTAAACTATTTAATGATTTGCATTTGTAATATAGCTCTTCCATTGTTTGTATTTAATATAATTACTGCTCTAGTCAGCTTTAAATCTTCCATGTTGTTTTTGTGTTCTGTTTGTTCCATATTTTCTTTGTTTTTTATTCTTCCTTTCTTGTTCCCTTTTAAATTGATCAAATTTATTCATGTTTCAATTTTTCTCCTCTTTTGGCATTTTTAGTTATACCTTTTTTTATTGTTCTTTCCTATGAGGATATTTAAAAATTATTTTATATTATTTTAAATACTGAAGATTTCAATATTATCCTTATTTTGTTACAGTGTATTTAAATTAATATTTATACCACTTTTAAAACCATGCAATAAGCTTATAACAGTTTAACTCCATGGGTTCCCTTTCATTCTTTTTGTGCTACTGTTTTTCAATAGTTTACTTTTATATATGTTTTAAATCTGACGACATTTTTTATTACTATTTTTAAAAGTCAATATTAGTTTAGATTTACCTACTTATTTATTGTTTCTGTGCTCTTCAGTTCCTCCTGATGTGTTAGGCTTTCATCTATATCATTTTCCTTCAGCTTTTCATTTTTTCTCAGTATTTATTATAGTATAAGTCTACCAAAAATGAATTCTTTCAGTATTTTATATCAAAACATCTTTATTTTGCCCATAATTTTAAGGGATATTTTCAATGGAGTATATGATTCTAAGTTGGCAGTTACATTCATTTGTTTTAGCACTTCAAGTATGTCATCCTAATGTCTTCTGGCTTTTATACTAGATATTAAAAATTCAGCAGTATTATTGTTATTCTGTTTTTGCTTTTGCTCTTTTTTTTTCATTTTTCTATGAATGTTTTAAGATGTTCTCTTTGTCTTTGTCAGTATTTTGACTGTTATGTGCCTAGATGTGAAGTTTTAAAAAATTTTTAATCTGCCTGAGCTTTTCAAATCTGTAGGTTGATGTCTTTCATCAGATTTGGAAAATTCTCATTATTCTTTGAATATTTCATCTGCCTCATTATGTTTGCTCACTTCTGGCACACTAAGTACATATGTGTTACACCTTTAGACCATGTCCAACATGTCTCGTATGCTCTATTCACACTAGCCTTCTGCCAGGAAGAGATTTCCAGACTTTTGCACTAGGAAAAGAAACTCAAATAGATGAAGGTAGTTTTGCTGAATTGGGAGACATAAATAGGATTTCTGGGAGGCCAAGGTGGCTGGAATTTGCAGGGCATAAAACTAGAGAGGTGAGAGCTATGCAAAAGGAGAGCCTCAGAAGTCTGGAAAGCTGTATTCTTGATTTCTTAGCAGAATACTGATTGCACATGTATAAAGTGAAACTCCTTGAGACTGGAAAAATGATAACTTCTAGGTTGCTATAGTTAAAATCTTCCAGAATTTACATAGGGCTGGAAGGCATTCAATGATAATGGAGAGACCTTGTTGATCACCCAGAATATGAAGTAGAGACCCCAAAAGATTCATGTCTCACTTGTAGTTATATTAAAGGTTACCATAGGCATGTACATGTAAAACTCCTTAAAAAGCTTCAAAAGGATCAAGATGACCAACAAGAAACTTAGGTGCTGCCCCCAAAAATAGACAGTCTTTAAGGATGATGACAAAATTCAGACATTCAACAGCGTGACAATCACAATGCCTAATATCCAGTCATAATTTAATAGACATAACAAGGAGCAGGAAAATTCAACCCATAATCAGGAGAAAAGTCAGTTAACAAAGCAGACTCAGAAATAAGAAAAATGATGGGACTAGTGGATAATTTAAACACTTTTGTAAAAAAGCTCAACAATTTATAGGAAACCATAATCATAAAAAGGAAGTTAATGAAAACTGTAAAATAGAACCAAATGGAAAGTCAAATATTCAATGGGAAAAAATATATATGTTTTGGTATCCAACAAAGTAATCCCTTGGAGAAATAATAATTATTTCAACAACTGGTGTTGGAGCCACTGGACATCTGTTGGATAAAAATGAACCACAGTTCTTACCTCACGATATGAACAAATAGTTACTCAAAATAGATGATGAACCTAAATGTAAAAGCTAAAACTATAAGACCGTTAAAGAAAACAGAAAAAAATTCTTTGTGACCCAAGTTTAAGTTTCCTACATGAAACATGCAGATGATAAAAGGAATAACTTATAAATATCACTCCATCAAAATTTAAGACTTTTGCTGTTCAAAAGACTCCACTGAGAAAATTGAAAGATAAGCTACAGACTGGGAGAAGATATTGGCAATACAGACATCTGACAAGGGATTTGTATCCAGAATATATAAGGAAGTCTTACAACTCAATAATAAAAACGCAAACTACTCAATTTTAAAACATGGGCAAAATATTTGAGCAGGCCTTTACAAAGAAAGATAGGCAATGGCCAATACCACTTAAAAGATACTCAATATCATTAGTAATCAGAGAAATGAAAATTAAAAATCAAATGGGGTACTCTTCTATGTTCATTAGAGTGGCTAAAATTTAAAAGTCTGACAATGCCAGGAGTTGACAAGGATGTGAAACAAGTGGAATTCTCACACATTGCTAGTGGGAGTATAAAATGGTATGATCATTTTTTTTTTAAAGTCTGGCAGTTTCTTGGTTAATCAAACCTACACCTACCCTATGACCAGGAAACTGCACTGCTAAGTATTTACATAAAAGAAATGAAAGCATATATCCACAGAAAGTTTGTACATGAATGTTTATAGCCGCTTTATTCATAATAGCAAAAACTGAAAGTAACCTAAATGCTTATCAATGGGTAAATTATTGTAGTATATTTATACACGGGAACACTACTCAGCAATAAAAAGGAACAAGCTTCTGATACACACGACAATATAGATGATCTCAAAAACATTATGCTGAGCAAAAAAAGCCAAATACAAAAGGATGTAAAAGAATGGGCAAAACTTATCTACTGATGAAAAGCAGATCAGTGATTTTCTGGGGCCAGAGGAGACATGTCCATTGTATTATTAACTGGTTCATTGATTTTCTAAGTTGACAATAATAATATAGATTTCCTAGTTCCCTCTTTTTGTTTGTTGATTGCATATTTTTATGGTTCCAGTGACCTCTTAAATATATTTAAGATTCTATTGTACTCCCTTTATCATCTCTGTTTCATCTATGATCAGCTCTCCTTGTTCGCTTTGTACCTTCATTTTCTATCATAAGTTTTACTCATGTGTCTAGTGACTGTTTCCCAATATTTATGAATGAAGAACTCACACTGTCCATTAATTTAGTAAGCTAGTGGAGGTTTCATGAACCCCATCCTCACAGCTGCAGTTGGGCACTAGTAAGATGGACTGTAGATGTTGACAGGCAGAGTTCTTTTAGGGTTTGTAGGTAAAGAGCCAGCAAGGAGGCAAGCTAAGGGTAGTGAAACTTTCCAAGATAAGGAGGGCACTGCTCTGGAGATGGAGTACTTTGGGAGGTGTTTCTCTCTTAAATGGAGCTGCCTTTTCTTTCTCCCCACTCATGATCTACTCTCGTTTATATTCAATCTCAAATATTCTCACCAGGAGGTTTCTAGACCCCAAAGGTGTTTTAGTTATCTGTCAGGCAGTGTTTTGTGGGAAAGTCAAATCCCAGTCTGTGAGAGTGCCAGTGAATTTATGAGGTATGTGGGTGAGCCACAGAATGAAGAGCCCAGGCACTGGAAAACACAGTCAATAAATCCTCACCCTACAAAACAGCTAATGAGTTCAGGACTTTGCCCATTTCTCACAGAGAAAGGCAACATTAGGAGGAGACGAGGATGGGAAGGGTGGGAAGGCAAAGCCCAAAGTTTGAGTCCATACCTGTTCATATCAGCTCCTCAAAGGCACAGCATCTGTGCTCCCTTGATTTTATTCCCAAGAACAACTGGATCAGAGCTGTCAGTAGCCATAGGTGTTGGGCAAGAGTTGTCCAAGGCAATGGTGGAAAGAAACAAGAGCAAAACCTTCTCAGCGTTTTTCCTACTTTACCTGCCTACATTCTCACCTGAGTCTGTGTCTTGATATTTCCTTTTATTGTGCTTCTAGGTTGATTGGGGTGAAGGGAAGAAAATGCAAGCAGTCTAAACAGTTGGCCTATTTTGACATCTTCAACAGCCCAGAGCTTCTTAAGAGCCAGTTGCTGACTCTAGTGCATCATATTTTATCTGAGAGCCGGATGGTCTGAGTTTGGTGGTTTGGGGTTGGGCTGGGAATTCTGGGGCTGTGGGTAACCAATACCACAAAGGGATGTGAGAAATAGCTCCAAGCTTAGAATAGTCCAGGGTGTGTCTTGGGTTTGCAAAGTCATTGGAAAAAATAGCCAAAGTGGATAATAATAGTGCCATTCTCATTGGGTTGTTTTAATGCTTAAAGAGGTAATATATGAAAACCACTCGGAACAGTGCCTGGCACATAGTAAGAACATTATAATTAACACATCTGCACTAAAATATGGGAATGCTGGGATTGGATATCCAGCCTAAATAAGGCAGAAAGCAATGGAAGTTCCATTACTATTCCAGGATAGAATTCTAGTTTATGGTATACAATAGCAAAATAGTTAAAGTGTTACTTTTAGTCATCTGGAAGAGAGTGCTGATGGAGGGCAAAGCTGGGGAGAATGTTGTTGCTACTAATTCAAGGACTACAGGGTAAGGGACTTACTTATCTTGCATTCGATGATCTTTTAAAAGAAAATGATGCATGTAAATTTCTAAATTCTCAGGCTTTCTATGAACAGTGTGAAAGAATCTCTTTTTCAGTTGCATCTTTAGGACTGAGATAAGTGAAAACCAGATTTATCAGAGATTTTTTTTCCCTTCAGAGTGCCAAATTATGACATCTGTTGAATTAACCAGCTTGTAACGTCTCTTCAGTTGGTCTCCTGTTCAGGAAAGAAGAAGACATTGAAACACTGGATTAGATATATGTGGCAGGATTTGGAGATGTCTTGGTATCCAGGACCCCTACCTGTCCCCGAACTTTCCATGCCCTTGGAAATAACCTTCCTGTGCCCATGTCTGAGAGATACCCTACAACAACAGGCCAATTTCCCTTTTTATCCACCCTCTCGGCCTCTACCCCTTCTTGTCTCCAAAGGTGTAATTAAATTAGATCACAGCATTCTCTAAGGATAAAACAATGAATCAAATCAAGGAAGAGAAGACTTTATCCCAAAAGAATTGCAGGACTTTGTTAATCCATATCTGCAGAAGTCTTTGGAATGTGTGTGGGAATGAATTTAGAGGGTCCTCATCAAATTGGAAGAAACATAACTTTAGATTGGACTGAATTTATCAATATGGATGAACCTACCAGACATCCCTGCTCTTGTGTGTGCTGGTACAGACTATAATAGTTCGTGTAACTAGTTAATATACACCTATGTTTGGTACTGATCCTCACTAAACAAAATTGAAATACCAAATACATTTTGACCTAATGTAGATAAAGAAATTTGAATTTGAGGGGTGATGGGAAGTCTGAAGTGGATTAATCACAGTGCACCCACCCACTCCCTAAGTCCCTGAGGAAAACCCAGAACAATCTCCCCTCACTGAAGCCTTGAGATAGATGTTGGTAAAGGAAGTGGGAGCATCTTTAAGAAACACTTTGGTAGCTGTTCTGTGTAGTGCCAATGTGGTAAGGAAGGTACTTCAGTTAAAATGGGCTCCCTCATTTCAGTGTGATGGAAAGATTCCAGGGGGAAAAGAACAAGCAGAGAAACTTAACTGGCAGAAGCAGAGGAGCTTGATTACCATAACAGAAGAAAGTATCATCTTGGCAAATAGAATGGTCTAACCCACAAGATCATTGATGGTGCTTGATTGCTCATGGGATCCTTTGATTGTAAGAATTGTTTCCCCAATGAATTAGGATATGCTGTGCTAATAAAATGACCCCCAGTGTCAGTGGCTTAGCACTTAAAAGTTTATTTCTCATTTATACAAAGTCTGCTACAAGTCTGAGTGGGTCTTTAAGGCTATTGATCATGCAGTGACTTAGAGACTGAACCTGCTTCATTCTTGAAATCTGATTTCACAGTTTCCATGGTAAAGGAAGAGACTACATGGGAAACTCATACCTGCTCTTCTAGCCTTCACCCCAGAAGTTACACATGTTCCTTATGCTCAGAGCCCATTGAGCAGACCTAGTCACATGGCACCACTTAACCACAAGGGGGCAGGGAAAGGGATGGACTAGGTAGAATATTTGTGAACATTATCTTCTCTGCCATACTTGCTAAAATCCCACTTGATGAATATGACTAAATAAACAGAAGCCTGACTTCGACTGCCTCCATATTATGGTTGTCATGACCCTTCACCCAATCCCTAGACTCAAGCTCAAAGACTGGGTGCACCTGAGGAAAGAGATTGCCAAGATACCCAAGTGGATACTTAGAATCTTCCTTCTATCCTTCTCCAAAGGTACCTGCGGATATTTACCCCCTGTGAAAGGTAAATATCTAAATCTCTTATGTGTATTGGACATCAGGTCTAAACTGATACTACTGCCTGGTACTCAGGACACCACAGTGATCTAACAGTCAGAATGGAGGCTTATGCAAGACAGGTGACAGATGGAGTTTTGACCTAAGTCACCTCATAGTGGTAGACTAATGGGAATCAAAACCCATGAAAATTAATGGAATAAATATACTCAGCAGTAATCCTCTCTCAGGCCCCTTTGCCAAAAGAGGGAGGGATATCATGGCAGGAAGGGGCAAGAGGAAGCCTCTACACTGGTCTACTTCTTACCAAAATAACACATCAAAATAAGGGTCATACACCATGATCAAGTGGGATTTATTCCAGGGATGCAAGGATGGTTCAACATCTGCAAATCAATCAGTGTGACACACTGCATTAACAAAATGAAGAATAAAAATCACATGATCATCTCAATAGATTCACAGAAAGCATTTGACAAGATTCAGTACCCATTTATGATAAAAACTCTGAATAAAATGGGTGCAGAAGGAAAGTACCTCAACATAATAAAGACCATTTATGACAAACTCACAGCTAACATCATAGGTGAAAAACTGAAAGCTATCCCTCTAACAAGAACAAGACAAGGATGCCCACTCTCACCACTCTTATTCAACATAGTATTGGAAGTCTGAACCAAAGAAATTAAGCAAGAAAAATAAATAAAACATATCCAAATTGGAAAGGAAAAGTAAAACTGTCACTATTTGGGGAAGTCATGACATTATATATAGAAAACCCTAAAAAAATTTCACCAAAAAAAACTATTAGACATAATTAATGAATACAGTAAAGTTGCAGGGCACAAAATCAACATACAAAAATCAGTTGCATTTCTGTACACTAACAACAAACTAATAGAAAGAGAAATCAAAAATACAATCCCATGTAAAATCACAACAAAAAGAATAAAATACCTAAGGGTAAATTTAACCAAGGAGATGAAAGACCTGTACACTGAAAACTGTAAGACATTGTTGAAAGAAATGGAAGAAGACACAAAGACGTGGAAAGATATTTCATGTTCATGGATTAGGAGAATTAACATAATTTAAATGTCCATATTACCTAAAGCAATCTACAGATTCTATGCAATCGCAATCAGAATCCCAATGACATTTTTCATGGAAATAGACAAAGAATCCTAAAATTTATATAGAACAATGAAAGACCCTGAATTGCCAAAGCAATCCTGAAAAAAAAGAACAAAGCTAGAGGTATCATACTTTCTGATTGCAAAATATGCTACAAATCTATGGTAATCAAAACAGCATGGCACTGACAGAAAAACAGACACACAGATCAGTGGAACAGAATTAAGAGCCCAGAAATAAACCCACACATTTATGGACAGGTAATACTTGACAAAGGAGCCAGGAACATACAATGGAGGAAGGAAAGTCTCCTCAATAAATAGTGCTGGGAAAACTGGGCAGCCACATGCAAAAGAATGAAAGTAGGCCATTATCTTACACCATACACAAAAATTAACTCCAAATGGATTAAAGATTTGAATACAAGACCTGAAATAATAAAACTCCTAGAAGAAAACATAGACAGTATGCTCTTTGACATCTGTCTTAGTGGTATCTTTTTTAATATGTCTCCTCAGGCAAGAGAAATGAAAGAAAAAATAAGGAAATGGGACTACATCAAACTAAAAATCTTCTGCATGGGAAAGGAAACCATCAACAAAATGGGAAGATAACCCACCCATTGGGAGAAAATATTTGCAAATCATATATCTGATAAGAGGTTAATATCCAAAATATATAAATATCTCTTACAACTCAACAAGAAAAAAGCAAACACCACCATTAAAAAATGGACAGAGAATCTGAACAGACATTTTTCCAAAGAAGACATACAGATGACCAACAGACACATGAAAAGATGTTCAGCATCACTAATTATTAGGGAAATGCAAATCAAAACCACAATGAGCAATCACCTCATGCCCATCAGAATGGCTAAAAAGACAAAAAATAATAAGTTTTGGAGAGGATGTGGAGAAAAGGGAACCCTTGTACACTGCTGGTGGGAATGTAAATTGGTGCAGCCATTGTGGAAAACAGTATGGAGATTTCTCAAAAAATTTAAAATAGAACTACCGCATGATCCAGCTGCTCCACTTCTGGGTATTTTTCCAAAGAGCATGAAAATACTAATTTAAAAAAATATATGCACCCCTATGTTCATTGCAGCATTATTCACAATAGCCAAGAGTTGGAAACAGTGTAAGTGCCCAGTAAGGGACGAATAGCTAAAGAAGATGTGGTATATATACACAATGGAATACTACTCAGCCATAAAAATGATGAAATCATGCCATTTGTGACAATGTGGATAAACCTTGAGGGTATTATGCTAAGCAGAATAAGTCAGATGGAGAAAGACAAAAACCATATGATTTCACTCATATACGGAAGATAAACAAACACATAGATACAGAGAACAGATTGGTGGTTACTAGTGGAGAAGGAGGGTAGGGGTGGGTAAAAGGGGTAAAGGCCCACATTCGTACGGTGATAGATGGCAACTAGACTTTTGACAGGGAATAAAATGTAGTTTATACAGAAGGAAAAATATAATGATGTACACCTGAAATTTATATAATATTACAAATGAATGTTACCTCAATAAAAAAATATACATCAAAATAGAAACCATATCCTTGCAAGAAACATGGAAATCAGTGTCACCATCAAATACTTGGAAAAACACAGAAGTGGTGACTCCAGTTCGCAAGTCCATTTGGTCCTTTGGTTTATCCTGCCAAGGATAGATGATCCTTGGAAAATGGCTGTGGATTATTGTGAGCTTAATAATGTATGACTCTAACTGCAGGTGCTTTTCCTTTCATGGTCTCCTTATTAGAACAAATCAGGACAGCCCTTGATATTGAGTGTAGAGTTATTAATCTGACAAATGCTTTTTTTCTCCGCAATTTCCAACAAATGAAGGACACTGGAAGCAATTTTCTTTCACTTGATGGGACAAGTATACACCTTTATGACTTTCTCAGAAATGTTTTAACTGTCCTTGACCAGTACATCTCTTTTTCCCCTTTGCCTGGAAAGAGTGATGAACTGAATTAAGGATCTAGGTGGTTGCTAAGAATTTAGTCGAATGGCTAGGGAGTTGGAAGGAGCAAAATTTGAGAATTGGTATGATAATATTGTGTCCCATGTGACGAATCATCAAAGTTTCCTACTGCAGAGAATCCAATAAATATTAGTCATCTTTTTTCTCCAGCCATTGCAGTGCTTACTTATGGTAGACAAAATAATAGCCCTCCAGAAAAGTCCATGCCTTAATCGCTGGAGCCTGTGAATATGTTGTGTTACTTAGCAAAAGGAACATTGCAGATGTGATGAAATTTTTGGATGTTACGACAGGAAGATTATCCTGAATTCTCCTGATGGACCCAATCTAGTCACAAGTCCTTAAAAGTGGAGAACATTTCCTGAGTGATGCAAGAGAAGAGGCAGGAGCGATTCAAAGTGTGAAATGAACTCAACCCATGATTGCTGGCTTTGAAGATTGATAAGTGGGGGCATGAGCTAAAGAATGCCTCTAAATGCTGAGAACAGCTCCCAGCTGACAGCCTGCAAGGAAGTGGGGACCTCAGTCCTAAAAGCTCAAGGAATTGAATTCTGTCAACGTTTTGAATACGCAAGGAAACAGATTCTCCCCAGAGCCTCTAGAAAGAAATGCAGCCCCGTCAACTCTTGATTTTAGCCACGTGAGACCCCATCAGACTTCTGCCCTACAGAACTGTGAGGTTATAAATTTGTGTTGATTTAAGACACCAGATTGCTAGTAATTTTCTATGTCAGCAACAGAAAACTAAAACATTGCTCAATATTCTCATGAACAAAGCAAGTCGGTGTTGGGATTCCATTCTTCAGAGTACAGTCCATGTTCTGACTAAGTGAACAATATGGTAGAACTATTTCACACATGGAACACCAGGTCCATGTAACCATGTAAGCGAGAGCTGACAGGAATAAAGACTAAGAATAAGAACTCTTCCTCATCAATTTGTAGAAGCAGCAACTGACGACCCTAATCCCTGATAGGGTATTCTATTTCAGGGTGACCAGCTAACCTCGTGTTGGCAGGTTGATTACACTGAACCCTTCTGTTATGAAGGGGGAGTGATTTACACCCCCACCCACAAAAGAGAAAGTCATTCTGGATTAGGATTTTCTTTTCTTCTCAACATCATTTTGTCACATGTCATCTGTGGTCTAAATAATGCCTTATGCTTCATTATGACAGTCCACAAAATGTTATATCTTAGCAAAAAATTTGCTTAACTGAAAAGAATTAAGACAATTAAGGCCAGTGTCTATGGGATTCATTGATCTTGTCAGGTGCCCATTACTCAGAAATAGATGGCTTGAAAGAACAAGGATACGGACTTTCGTAAAAATCAGTGCAATTGTGGGATGACCTTGAGAGATTGGAGCACATTGTGTAGAGTAGATCGTATGCTTTGAATAAGCAACAACTGTGTGATGCTATTTCTCCCACTAATGTAATTCCTGGGTCCAGAAATGAAGATATGAAAGCGTATGTGCATGGAGTGGTGAGTGGTTGTACCGGGTTCACAGTTACATCTAGTGATCCTCTTGATTGATTTTTGTTTGTTTCTTGTCCTTGTAACTGTGCTCTGCTTGTCTAGTACTCAGTGATAATAGTTAATATTTAACAAACACTTATGTGCCAGGCACTGTTCTATATGATTTACCTGGAATAACTCATTTAGTCATCACAACAACTCTGTGAGTGAAGTACCATTGTCCACGTTTTGTACAGTAGGAAATGGAGTGCAGAGAAGTGGTAAATGGTGCAGCTGGAATTTGAACACAGGCAGGTTAAGTTCAGTGCCCATCCCTAATCACTATGCTACATTACTTCTCCATGTTACCTCATGGAAACATAAAAGTTATTCCACTGAATTGGAAGTTATAATTGCCTTCTGGATATTTTGGGTTCCTCATGTTCCCGGGAGAACATGCAAAAAATGATTTCGTAGTGTTAGATGGGATGGTTAATCCTCAGTATCAAGATGAAACAAGGTTGCTGCTACAAAAGAGGAGCAAGGAAGAGAAACAAGTAAATTCAGAGGCTCTCCTGGGACACTTCCTAATGGCATCATTTGTAGGGGTAAAAGTTGATGGAAGTCTCTACAGGCAGGATCATCAACAACTCAGTTCCCTCAGAAATGATGTCATGGGTTTCTATGCCACCTCATCCAAGAAAGAATCCCCACGAGTGAGGTGCTACCTCAAGTCAAAAGAAACATGAAATGGGTGATAGAGAAAAGAAGTCATAAACATACAATTCAGTGTCATAACCAGCTATAGAAAAAATAGAGATAGCCTTCATCTGTATTTTTTTCCTTGTAGTGTAATCAATTCCTCTTCCTTTTTCTTTCTTTATCTTTTGTCATGATTTGGTATAAGGTACACTGGTGGTGTTGAACTTCACAATATGGACTGTAACACTAAAACAACGTCACCAGAAATCCTGTACATGATTCTGGCCACGAACTGCAAGACCTCAGGCTGCCTCTCTTTGGCAAAGAGTTTTTTCGGTCGTATGAAAGATAGTTTCGTTTTATTAAGAGATTTCCTTTCCTTTCTTTTTTCTTGCCTGCCTTCATTTTTTTTCATTTTGGGGGGAAGTTTTAAGATTTAAGGAAGGGTAGGTGGATTTGGGCCAACAAAAAGGATAGACTGCAATAGAAATTTAACTTGTCTCCCCTCTTTCCAACATCTAACTCCTTTCCTATTGTGGAGGAACAACTTATTATATAGTATTACTTTCTGTACTCCCAGCGCTGAAATACTAGTTTCGTTTTCTATTTCCTAGCAAGCAAATCACGGGAATAATCCTAGAATTGGCCAAGAAGCTGCATCTAACCTCCCCCGCCCTGGACCGTAACTCTTGAGTGAGTGATGAGAAGATGAGAGATGCTCGGAACTCATTTACATCGTTGATGACAAGGTGCGGCCTCTGCCTCTGAGGACACTGAAGGACCTAACTTTTTTTAAAAGAGCCATAAGTGGTATATATTCGTCTCAGGAAAAGGGCAGTTGATGGAGAGGGGCTGATTTGGGCCCAACTTAGGAACCTCTGGGTGAAGTGAGACACAAGCCAAAGGCCACCTTAGTGAGGGTGTGGACTGGTTGTTGGAGGGATCCCTGCAAACCCATCACTCCATGACCTCGAGACTTCCCTGAGAGCCTTTTTTATAGCAAGACCGGAGGTGAACTCAGAGTCATAGGTGATTTTCTATTTATTTATTCAATATTTTTTAAAGAAGATGGTGACAGACATGGATTAGTTTTTAATTTTTCTCTTAATTCCTCCATTAAAAAGCAGGATAAAAAAGGATAATAAAAACAGGATAGCTAGGATAACAAAACCATGCAAAACATCTTCAATAAAGGTAGAAATCGTGGAATCCTGATGAGCACCTAAATATGTATGCACAAGCCACCAACAGGTGTAAGCCCCATGTGATATCACCTCTGTGCTGGAGGAAAGAAGGGAAGGCAACCAGGTTCTGATGGCCCCAAGAATATGAAACCCCAAATGCCAATAGGTATTCCCTGGAATTATGGAGGCCCAATCTGAAAACAGCAGCCAACTATGGGAAGGGATTCTGCAGCGTCCAATTTGTGGGCAACTGCAAGGGGGCAATGCCATAGTACAATATTGACTGTGCATCGTGGGTGAGTGCAATAATGATGGATGGTACCGAACCAGTCTGGACCCTAAAAACTCATGGAACTAACCAACTAAAGCTTGCTTCCAAGGCAAAGCCTGACACCGAGGAGAAACATCTGGAAGTGCAATCCAAATTGGGCAGGTCGGGGACAATAGGAGCATAAGAAGAGGAAGCTTCAGATAAAAGTGAGGGAGGGGGTCAGAAGAGTCATATCTCGAAATATGCAATATCAGAAAGTCACGTTTTTCATCACTTTGCAAAACAACAGAGGAGGGAACTCTCCAGCCCTGAAGCTAGAAAAGCTATCGTTGCCACGCCTCCAGAATAAGCTCTCGCTCACATTGGCACTGTCCATGTCCCCTCTGCACAGCAGAGAGCCTTATGTGCCACGCTGAGGAGTTAGGCTCCGTGCTGTAGGCTATTAAGAGGCAATGATTGGTTTTAAACTGGGAGATGGCAGGACTGGATTTGCAATTTTTAAACATAGCAAGTTGTGCTGGATATGACAGATACGGCAGATGGGTGCCCACAACCGTTTCACCCTCTTTCCACTGGCTTTTGAGATTGAAGTTCAGGTAATCACATCTACTCCTGCAAGATCTAGAAGGCGGAGGCGGGGCCTGCTTTCAGGCATCTGCCATCTCCTGCTGGCAAGCATGACCATGATGCATGGCGTTTGTGCAACATGTTCCAGGATTCAGTCAGTAGCTTTTTGGATGTTTAGATGTTGAACGTAGGGCATCCCCCCCCGCTTTTCTTCTGGTGTGCTCCGGCAGAATTGATGTGGCTCTTGAGACAACAGTTATAGGTGGTAGCACCCTGGTTCCTGGACTTTACCTAAAATGGTATGTCCCTAAAACCAAATGTTCTAAGGGTTTTTTCCCTGATTTCCTCACGTTTCTTTTTTTTTTCTTTTAAGATTTTATTTTTTTCCTTTTTCTCCCCAAAGCCCCCTGGTACATAGCTGTATATTCTTTGTTGTGGGTCCTTCTAGCTGTGGCATGTGGGACGCTGCCTCAGCGTGGTTTGATGAGCAGTGCCATGTCCGCACCCAGGATTCGAACCAACGAAACACTGGGCCGCCTGCAGCGGAGCGCATGAACTTAACCACTCGGCCACGGGACCAGCCCCTTCCTCACGTTTCTGATTGGGCATAGGGAGCAGCTTCCCAGCTTGATGAGTTCTGCAGTATTTTATGAGTTTTTCTAGAAGCCCAGCCTAGAGCATGCTCCTCCAGACTTTACAACACTATCTAATTCTCTATATTTCATCTGTTTTTTGCTTTAAGAAAGATGTCATGGTTTCTGTCTTCTGCATTTAACCCAAAGTTTCTAGGAAATCAAGAATTGGGGTGTCAGGGGAGAGGAGTCAGCGTGACAAGACCCCATAGTCTATAAAGGCCTGGTACCCCATCTTAAAAGATGCCTAGAAATTGAATAGACAAGAGGAAGAGGGTGGGTATTTCAGACTGAGATGGAAGCTTGAAGCAAATGCTCAAAGACAAAATGATCGTTGCTTCCATGTGGGACTACAAGGAAGCCAGACTAACTGGAATGAAGGGGATGCATGGAGGACCTATGGGATATAATATGCACAGGAGGGGTGGAGAGAAATCTCAAGAACCTAAAAGCCAAACAGAATTTTATACTGGATCGAATGGCAACTAGAAGAGCAATGTGATCATGAGAAAAATACAAAGTAGAGAAAGATGAGCACGTTCCACGTGGAGAGCCAAGAGAGGTATCTAGTTTTGGAAATTTTGAATTTATCTTTAATCAGCTTTATTAGCTGCCTCTTTTTGCTTCTGTGGAAAAGTTAGACAGTATCAGGCTCTGGAGCCACCACCCTGTCACCCACTCCAGTGGCAGACAATTCATACCAATTGTGACTTTCTTTCTTGCTCTACCCAGAGTCAGTCTTAGAATTCTTCTCTTGGAGCTCCAAGCAGTCATTAACAATCAATAGGACTTGGCACGAGAAATAAAATCTACTAGTTGTACACAGTGTAACGAATGCTGTTCTAGCAAATCCTAACAGTTATAATAAAATATTAACGTACTTGTTTATTTATTCACATCCTTTATTGTAAACACAATTAACAATCTCATTCTTCTCAGACACAACAATAATGATTTCAGCAGTTGAACTCTTAAAAGAGCAACATATAGTTGTCTGTGACTAACTGCAGGTTTCAGAAGGCGTCAGCAGATTGTGTCAATAGACCGTCCCCATGAAAGACTCTGAAGTGCCTCTGATTCTTGTAAACATTTCCATGCACTGTATTAAGTTCAAAATAAGTGACATGTGTTTAGCATTACATGTGGTGGAAACTCTAAGATTAATTTCAAAAAGATCAAGTAAATAATCACTCAGAGATGCATGTGATTCTTATAAACATTCATTTCATTCTCGTCACCTGTCACTGTCAACATTTGTAACTGAGCCAACTAGACACTTGCAAGTTCATTGACGACAATGATCCCATGAAAACAGGCCCAACCATACTCGGGAAAGCACACCTCACCACAGCAAAATGACAGCCTTGTCATCCTAGCCTGGGCCTCAGTTCTTGGGATAATAGATGACAAAATACTTTTTAATAGGCTTTGGAGTCAGAGTAACCTGATTCCCAGGTGTGAGGGGATTCATGAGTCCTGGGGGAATAACAGAGTCCAGAAATGGAAATGTGAAACTTCTTTGGGAATGTATCAGTATAAGTGTATATGCTGCAGATACGGAAGTATGCAGAGTAGTTCCACTTCGTGAGAGTGTGGTGATAATTTCATATAAAATATCCTAGAGGGAGTTGAATATAGGGGATAGAGCTCTGCAAAGTAGGACTACATGATTCTAAGCATCTTCTCTGTGGAAGTTACATGGGAAACTGTGTAACCAAGCTCTAAAGAAAATAATTCACATGGAGGGAGGAGCCTTTGGGCATCTCCATCTCCACCACTATGATTCTAGACTAAGCTGCTGTCATCTCTCACATGGAGCAGTGCAGTAGCCTTCTAACGGGTCCTTGTGTCTGCCTTTGCCCTTCCTACAAATTATTTTCAACACAAAAGCCAGAAAGTAAATCAGATTGCGTCATTCCTCTGCTCAACGCTCTCAGATGGTTCCATGTTTACAGAAGTGATTCTCAAACCTCAGTGGGCATCACAACACCTAGAGGGTTGGTTAAAACACGGATTGCTGGCCCCACTACTAGAGTTTCGAATGCAGCAGGTGTGGGGCAGTGGCTGGGAATGTGCATTTCTAACACATTCCCCGGGGATGCTGATGCTGCTGGCTGGGGACTACATTTTGAGACCACTGATGTCACATAAGAGCCAGGTCCTTACACTGAGCCACAGTTTCTGCCCTGGGGATCTGGCCTCGTTACCACTCTGACCTCATCTCCTATTACTTTTTCCTTCACTCTGCTCCAGACGCCTTGGCCGCCTTCCTGTCCTTGAGCAGGCCAAGCACACATCCTGCTGGGAGTCTTTCTCTGGTTCATCCCTCTCCCCCGCAGACAGCCTCACAGTACGCTCTTCACCTCCTTCAATGTTTGCTCAAAAGACTCCTCCATGAGGATCTTCCAAACCATCCTATGTAACACTGGACACTTTCTCTCTCCCCAGCACCCTTATTCCCCTTCTGTGATTTGTTGTTTTTCCAGAACACTTATGACCAACTGACACACTACTATAGTTTACTTGTTTACTTATACATTTTTTCTCTTCTCACCGCCAACTAGCACCCAACTGTCAGGACAGAGAGATTATCTGTTTGAAAAATCTGTTTTGTTCACTACTGTATCCCACACCTAAGAGCTCCTGGCACATAATGGGTGCTCAGTTTTTGTTTAACGAATGAATAAAAAAGTCTGAGCAGTAAAAAGAAAATTTAGATAAGTTTAAGTATCATAGAAGCCAAGCTAGAAAGTAATTTCAAGATGAGATTTCAAGATAAATAATAATATTAAGTACTACAAGGAGTTTGAGTAAGACTGAAAACTGAGGAAATGTCCTTTATGTCTAGTACTTTTTCTATATCATTTAAGAATTTTTTTTCCTGCCTAGAGGTCATGAGGATATTCTATTTTATCATATAAAAACAATACATTTAAAAGAATCTTTCTATTTTGAAATAACTGTAGAATCACAAGAAGGTGCTAAAAAATGTATGGAGAGGTTCCTTGCATCCTTCCCCCAGCCTCCCTCGGTATTAGCATCTTGCAGAACTGGAGTAAAATATCACTAAAATCTTCACTATCGGGAAATTGACATTGCTGCAATGCATAGGGCATAATTCAGATTTCACCAGCTATACATGCACACGTATACATGCACTTATACATCTGTGGCCGTGTGTTTGTGTCACCCTACGCAATTTTATCACGTGCGTGGCTTCATGGAACCACCACCACAATCAGTATGCTTAACTGTACCGTCATCACAAGAACTCCCTCATGCTACCCCTTTATAGCTACCTCCTCTCCCTCCGTCCTCATCTCTGGGCAACGACTGATCTGCTCTCCATCTCTCTAATTATGCTATTTCATGAGTGCTGTATAAAGGGAATCATGCAGCGTGTATCCTTCTGACAATGGCTTTTTTTTTAACTCAGCATAATCTCCTTGAGGTTCATCCAAGTTATTGCAATAGCAAGTTCATTCCCTTTCACTGCTGAGTAGCCACCCATGATATAAATGTACCACAGCCTATTTAATCTGCCACCTAGGGAAGTATATTGGGTAGTTTCTAGTTTGGGGCTGTTACAAATAAAGCTGCTATGGATATTCTTGTACAAGCTTCTCTATAAAAATGAGTTTTCAGTTCTCTGGAATAAATGCCTACGTGTATAATTGTTGGGTCCTATGATAAGTCCATTTTCAGTTTTAAAGGAAATGCCAAATTATTTTCTGGAGCAGTTGTACCATTTTACATTCCCCCTAGTAATATATGCATGAACGAGTTTGTCCACATCGTTGCCAGTATTTAGTGTTATCATTATTTTTTACTTTATCCATTCAGGTAGGTGTGTGGTGCTGTCTCATTGTAGTTTTAGTTTGCATTTCTCTAATGGCTAATGATATGGGACGTTGTGTGCTGATTTGTCATCTGTAATGTTCTTCGATAAAATATCCGTGCTTGTCTTTTGCCCATTATCTAATTGTATTGTTGTCTTGTAATGTTGAATTTTTATAGTTCTTTATGTACTCTAGATACAAATTCTTTGTCAGACATGTGGTTTGCGAATATTCTCTTCCAGTCTGATTTGTCTTTTTGTCCACTTTAATAGGGTCTTTTGCCCAGCAAAGTTTTTAATTTTGATGAGGTACAATTTGTTGGGTTTTTTTTTTTTTTTTTTTTATGAATAGTGCTTTTCATCTCAAGTCTAAGAACTCTTTGCCTAGCCTTGGAACCCAAAGGTTTCCTCTTTTGGTTTTTTCCCTAGAATTTGGTCCATGATCCATTTTTAGTTAATATTTGTACATAAGATGTGTATTTAGGTAGAGGTCCATTTTATGCCTGTTGGATAGCTCCTACACCATTTATTGAAAAGGCTATCCTTTCTCCATTAGTTTCTTTTGCTCTTTTGTCAGAAATGTGTTGGGCATATTCGTATGGATCTATTTCTGGGTTCTCTATTCTGTGGCATCAATCTGTGTGTTTCTCTCTTCACTAGTACCACATTTCTTGAATACCCTAGCCCTATTGTAAGACTTAACATTAGGAAGAGTGATTTCTGCTGCTTTATTCTTATTTTTCAAAATTGTTTTGGCTAGTTTAGAGCCTTTCTTCTTCCATAAATATTTTAAAATTAGCTTGTCTTGTCTACAAAAAAGATCCTTGCTGTCTGCTTCACCAGATTCAGGGTTGCCACTTCTTTTCTCTCAAAACTGAAAAATGTTGGGCCATTTCCATTGGGCTTCATGGTTTCAGATGAGAAATCCTCTGTCATTCAAATTGGTGGGGTATTTTTTCTAGGTGATGTATAATTTCTCTCTGACTGTTTTTAAGGTTTTTTTCTTTGCCATTAGTTTTCAGAAGTTTCTGATATTTCTTGGTATGGATTTCTTTTAGTGTGTCCTATTTGAGGTTCACTCAGCTTTGTGGATCTGGCTGTTTTTTGTTTTTCACGAATTTGGAAAATTTTCAGCTATTATTTCTCCTGGGACTCCAATGATATGAATGTTAGATATTTGTTACATAAATCCCTGAGACTGTTGTTTTTCTTTTTTTCAGTCTGTTTTCTTTTTATTGTTCCGATGAAATAAATTCTATTAATTTGTCTTCAAGTTCATGGATTCTGTACTCTATCATCTCCACTCTGCTGTTGATTCCATCCAGTATGTTTTTTATTTAAGTTATTAAATCTTTGAGTTCTATAATTTCTGTTTGGTTCTTTTTTATAACTTCTATTTCTTTGCTGAGATTTTCTATCATTTTTATTGTTTCAAGAGAATTTGTCATTGATTATTGGAGCATTTTTTTTCTCTCCAAAGCCCCAGTACGTAGTTGTATAACCTAGTTGTAGGTCATTCTAGTTCTTCTATTTGGGACGCTGCCACAGCATGGCTTGATGAGCAGTGTCTAGGTCCGTGCCCAGGATCCAAACCAGCGAACCTCGGGCCACCAAAGCGAAGCACGCAAAGTTAACCAGTCAGTCATGGGGCCAGCCCCTTCTTGGAGCATTTTTATCAGAATGGCTTTAAAATTCTTGTCAGATAATTCCAACATCTCAGGATTAGCATCTGTTAATTGTCTTTTCTCTTTCAAGTTCGGTTCTCCTGGTTCTTAGTATGAAGGTTGATTTTTTATTGTATCTTGGACATTTTGGTTATTATATTAAGGGGCTCTTGATCCTATCTAAATCTATTTTAGCAGGAAGTTACTCTTTTTAAGTTTAGTGTATAGGTTCTGCCCTACTTTTGTATATTTACTTCTAAGGAAAATTTAGTTTTCTGAATCCTTGCAATGCTATTTTGGCCTGCATTGCCCTTCTAGTGCTGTTGGGATGCTTGCTCAGTGCCTGCTGGCACTGTCTGCAGTGGCAGAAGGTACTTCCTTGGGCCACTGGCTGTTCCTGGGAGACCTTTGGTGAAGGAGAAGAAAAACCCTTGGCCTGGTCTCCCGGTGCCTCTAGGTGGAAGGCAGGGAGACACGGGGCTTCACTGTTGTGGCCACTGCTGAGGGATGGGATGACCCACCTGTGCCCCGGTTGTGCAATGGCGGCTTGAACAGCCCAGGGCTTCCCTGATGCTGGGGAATTAGACCACCTACTGAGCCTGGCTTATGAAGCAGGACCTGGGTGGCCTGGGGATTTCCTGCTGCTGCAGCAAGCAGAACAGACACCCACTGGGGTCCTGGTTGTGGAGCAACATTGAGGTGGCTGTGTCTTCCCTGCTGCCACTGCTGGGTTCCCAGGTATAGAGCAGGGATGGAGGCCCCCCCACCAGATCTCTGTGGGGCTTCCCTTTTCTTGGCCCTTTGGCCACAGAGAGAGGGCTTTTCTTTCTTTTCCTTTTTTTTTTTTTTTTGTCTTCGTCTATGCCTGTCTGTGGTTTGGGGTTGGAGGCCTCTCCAGTGCCCAGTTCGAAGGTCTATGGGAGACAAAAAAAAAAAGCCAGGAAACTCACCACATTGTCATTCCTCAAGTTGGGGTCTCTAGCCAATCTGCCTTTTTCCTTCCAGCTTTCAGAGTCCTTTTCTCATTGTCTGTTTAATAATTTCTGGGTATTTAGTTATATTTAGAGAGGAGGAGCAGGGAAAAGCCAATCTATAGTATCTTGTTCTGGAACTGAAATTCCAGAAAGCAATAAAATTTTGACTTCATATTCAGGTCTTTAATCCATCTGAAATTGATTTTAGTGTATGATGTGAGACAGATATCTAATTTCTTTTTTCCCCATATGGATATCCAATTTTCTTGGCACCATTTTTGAAAAGTCTATCTTTTATCTAATTCTCTGCAGGGCTCACCTCTGTGCTATAGCAAGAGTCTATTGCTTGGCTTGCTATTCTATATCATTGCTCTATTTTACTAACGCTGCACCAACACAACAGCAACCTAATTATCATTTCTTTTATAGTAAGTCTTGATATATGATGGTGCAAATATTCTAGCAAATGTTTTTGTATTTATTTTGCATCCAGCAAACTTGTTAAAATTCTCTTATTAAATTTAAAACCTTATCTATGGAATATTTTTAAATTTTTTATGTGCACACGTATGATTTTTAAGTGATAACTTTTTGTCCTTTTCAATCATTTTTGTGAGGTGGGGTGGGGGAAGAGGGAAGCATCTTTCTGTGCTGGCTGTACTGCAATGTTGAACTGTAGACGTGGGGGCAGTAGAATTCCTTGTCTTATTCTTGCTCTCAAAAAGAAAGCTTTCAGAGCTTCACCATTAAGTGTGACGTTTGCTGTAGGTTTTGCTGTGTATGTTTTATCAAAACAAAGAGGTTTCCCTCTATTTCTACTTTGCTAAGTGCGTTTTTATAATCATGAGTGGATAGTAAATTTGATTAAAAAATAAAAGGATGGAAAAAGACTTACTATAATAACACTAGTTAAAAGGAAGCTGGAGCGCTTATATTAGTATCAGCCAAATTAGATTTCATAGCAAAGAACATTACCATGGATAAAGAGCCTTATGTCTTAATGATTAAGGAGTCAGTTTGTCAATAGACTATGACAATACTAAACGTTTATGCACCTAATAATAGAGTTTCAGAATACGTGAAACAAAGATAGATAGAACTAAGACAATAGATAAATCTACAAGAATACTTGGAAATTTCTCTTGGAGATTTTATCCTCTCTTAATACTTGATGAAACAAGTAAGAAAAAATCAGCAATGAGACAGAAAGGTTGAACAGCACTATCAAACAACTTGGCCTAACTGACATCTATAGAATATTCCATCCAAAAACAGTAGAATACACATTCTTTCTAAATGCACATGGAACATTTATGAAGGTAGACTATAGTCAGGCCCATAAAATAAATTTAAATAAACTTAAAAGGGGTTTGGCCTGGTGACACAGCAGTTAATTTCACATGTTCCACTTTGACGGCCCAGGGTTCGCTGGTTCGGATCCCGGGTGCAGATCTGTGTACTACTTGTCAAGCCATGCTGTGGCAGGTGTCCCATATATAAAGAAGAGGAAGCTGGGCAAGGATGTTAGCTCAGGGCCAGTCTTCCTCAGCAAAAAAGAGGAGGATTGGCAGCAGATGTTAGCTCAAGGCTAATCTTCCTCAAAAAAAAAAAAAAGATTAAAAGGATTCAAGTCATATGAAGTATGTTCTCAGACCAAAATGGAAGTAAATAGAAATCAAAAACAAAAAATCTGGAAAATTCTGAAAATTAGGAAACTAAATAACACACTTCTAAATAATCTAAGAATCAAAGAAGAAGCCAAAAGAGAAAGTCAAAAACATTTTGGACTGAATGAAAATGAAAACACAATGCATCAAAACTTGTGGGATACCATTAAAGCACTACTTAGAGACAGACTTATACCACTAAATACCAATTGTAGAAAAGAAGAAAGATCTCAAATTCATGACCTCAGCATCCACCTTAAGAAATTAAAAAAAAAAATCAAATGAAACCCAAAGTAAGCAGAAGAAAGGAAATAGTAAAGATCAGAAGATCACAGTGGAAATTAATGAAATAGACATTAAAAGGATCAATAAAACCAGCAGCTTCTTCTTTAATAAATATATGTATATATTTTTATATGTAATAATAAATTGATACATATTTTTAATAATGATAAAATTTTTAAACCTCTAACCAGGCTAAACAAGGGGGAAAAAAGCAAGAAGACACAAGTCACAATATCAGATATGAAAAGATGGCATCACTACAGAGTCTACAGTTATTAAAAGGATAATAGGAGACTATTATGAACAATTTATGCTAGTAAATTTAATAACTTAAATGAAATGCAAAATTTCTTGAAAATCACAAATTCTCAAAGCTTATTCAAGAAGAAATAGCCTGAATAGCCCTGCATCTGTTAAAGATATTAAATTTGCAGATAAAAACCTTCCAACAAAGAAAACTGCAGGCCCAGACGGCTTCACCTGTGAATTCTGCCAAACACTGAAGGAAGATGTAAGACTGATTCTATTCCAACTCTTCCAGAAAATTGAAAAGGAGGGAATCCTTCTCAACTCACCCTGTAAAGTCAGCGATACTGTGATAACAAATCCAGACAAAAACATTAAGGAAAAGAAAACTATAGAACAATATCCCTGAGAAACACAGATGTCATAATTATAAACTACATTTTAGAAAATCAAATCAACAATAATATAGCCTGACCAAGCAGGGTTTATCCTATGAATGCAAAGTTGCTTTAACATTTTTAAATGAATCTATATAATTCACCATATTAACAAACTAAAAGAGAAAAAACATAGGATTATCTCAACAAATGCAGAAAACAGCGTTTGATGAAATCCAATATCTGTTTCTGATTTAAAAAAGAAAAACCCTCAGCAAACTGATAAATAGAAGGTAACTTCCTCAATCAGATAAAAGACATCTACAGAAACCTCCAGTCAACGTCATAATGATGAAAGACCGAATTCTTTCCCCTCTAAGATTAGGACCAAGACAAGGATATTCACTCTCACTGCTTCCGTTCAATATATTAGTTTCTAGCCAGTGCAATAAGGCAAGGAAAAGAAATCAAAGTCATCCAGATTGGTAAGGAAGAAATAGAACTGTCTTCACATACACATATGATATGATTTTCTTTGTAGAAAATGGTATACAATCCACAAAAATAAAAACATTACCGAGACTAATAAGCGAGTTTAGCAAGGTTGCAGGTTACAAGACCAATATACAAATTTCAATTGTATTTCTCTATACTAGCAATAAAAAATCAGAAATTGAAATATTTTTAAAAAGATAAAAGCATCAAAATATGGAATATTTAGGTATAAGATTGACAAAATATATGGAAAACCTGTCACTTAAAACTACAAAATATAACCAAAAGAAATTAAAGAAGCCCAAAATAAATGGAGAGATAAACCTTGTTTATAGATTGAAAGGCTAAGTATTGTTAAAGTGTCAATTATCCTCAGGCAGATTCAACACAATCTCTACCTAAAATGCCAGAAGGCTTTTTTTGTAGATACGGACAAGCTGATTCTAGAAGTCATAAAGGAAGGTAAAGGATGTAGAATAACCATGAATTTTAAAAAGAAGAGCAAAGTTGGAGAGCTAACTACCTGTTTTAAGACTCAATATAACCTCAAAAAAAGTCTCAATATAAAGCTACAGTAATCAAGATAGTGTGATATTGGCATCAGGATAGACAAATAGATCAGTGGAACAGGATGGAGAATCTAAAAATTACACAGACACTAGTGATTTTTGACAAAGGGCAAAGACAATTCAGTGGGGAAGGATAGTCTTTTCAACAGTTGGATATCCATTTGCAAAAAAGTAAATTCCAACCCATATGCAAAAAAACAAAACTCAAAATAGATTATAAATCGAAATGTAAAACTGGAAACTATGAAAATTGTAGAAGAAAACATAGTAGAAAATCTACTTCTTTGGATATTATACACTGTTTCTATTCTTTTGGGACTGGATAATGTTTAGTGCTAATCATCTTTAATTTCCACCTTCTTTTGTGCCTATCCCTATATCCCAGGAGTTGGAAACCTGGAAACTACATTTCTCAGACTCCTTAATACTAGCTTTTGAATCAAAATTTATATTCTGCCAGTGAACATACTCATGTATAATTTGGAGAGCAGGAAGGAGGAAATGCTCTCTTTTTCTTTGACAATAGTGATGGCTGATGTGTGGATCGTGGAAAACATGAAGTTTTACAGCAGTTGGACACTGCATTCCATTTCCATTCTGACTTTTGCTCCTCCTATGTTTCGATGATTTAGTAAACTTCTAATTCCCCATATTAAATTTTTTCTCCTTGAAATACTTTTTTTCTGCTTCCCCATGCTGAATTATGACCAATATATTTGTAAAAATGCAAGATATGTGCTTAAATTATCAAGCCCAAATGTTAGTATCTTAATCTTCATATCAGACAATACAAGGTTCTTAGAACACCTTAACTGCACTAATTCTATATTTTTAAACTTAAATCACAAGACTTTATTGTTGTTGTTTTGTATATTTAATGTTCACGTGGATTTACCCACTTATTTACAAGCTTCCTTTCTCTTGATTCTTTTCAGCATTTTGTACCTTCTATCTGGAATCATTTTCTTTCTGCTTAAAATACATGATTTAGAATTTTTTTTACTGAGGGTCTATTGATGACAACCCTGTTTTGTCTAGCTAAAAATGTCATATTTTGTCCTCAGCATTGAAAGATATTTTCACTGAGTATAGAATTATTCATTAGCTACTAATTTTTGTCAACCTATTGAAGACATCATTCCTTTGCCGTCTAGCTTCCTTTATTATATTTGAGAAGTCAGAAATTAGCCTAACTCTCATTCATTTGAAAACAGTCTGTCTTTCTTGTATGACTACTATTAAGATTTCCTCCTTGTCTGTGGTGTTCTATGATGTGTCTAAGTGTTTTCTATGCCTGAATTGAGATTTATAAAGCTTCTTGAATTTGTGGATTTATGACATTCATTGGTCCTGAAAATTCTTATCCACTCTCTCTTCAAATATTGCTTCTGCCCTGTTTTCTCTCTCCTCTCCTGGGATTCCCATTAAATGTGTATTAGGCATTCTCATTCTATTCTGTATATCACTTAAGTACTCATGCATTTTCTACATTTCTGTCTCTGCATGTCATACATAGGCTGCTTTCTTCTGAGATATCTTCCAGTTTACTAATTGTTTCTTCAGTTGTGTTTAATCTCCAGTTAAACTCATCCTTTGGGTTTTTATTTTTGGTAGTTATATTTCTCATTTTCAGTTCTATTTTTTTAAAAAATCTACTGTGTCAATCTTTATAGTTTCCTGCTCTCACAAATATATACACACTTCTTTCTTATTTCTTTAAACAGATTGTCACACTGCCCATTTCCCTTCCAAGAATAAGAGACTTATTTATTCAGCTGATGGAAATGTTATTTTCTGACAGTCTCTTTGGAACTTGCTTAATTGAAAAGAGATTCCTTATCTTAGTTGAAAAAATATTTCTTCTAGGGCTGATCCATATCTAAGGACTGGTTTTCATGGGGATTTAAAAACATGACTCCTTTCCTCAATTCAGGACATCTCTGAAGAGCCATCTTAGCTTCAGAGTTCCTCCTGGTGTTGTCTGAGGCCTTGATGAGACTACACCTGACTTCTCCCTCTGCCCAATCCTACTTTCTTTCCTTCAGCCAACAGGTTGATACTCAATAAACTTTCTAAACTCTGATGTCCGTCTCAGAGTCTGATTCCTTGAGAAACCAAGATGGAATCCAGAGTAACCATAGTTGTTTTATATGTGTCTGATCATTTTAATACTAAAGTCCTTATAGATATGTTTCTATTATTTTTTGTTTCTGCTTTTTTGTACTCATTCTTTTTTGTGACTTGGTTATCTTTGATTTTATGATACCTATTATATTTTTAAAAATTATTTGTAATATTTGAGGCCAAGGATGGAAGTGCTTTCCTTTGGAGATAATTTGTATTGCTTCTTCCAAGTGCCATGAATCCATCAGTATAGAACCACCCTACACCAAACGTGTGCCCTAAGGCTCCCTGGACCACCTAGGAGATGTGAAGCAGGACTGCAAATATGCAGGAAGGCTAGATTCCTTCTGGTTCACATTTTTGCCAACTTCTTGTGGAACATGTCGCCTATTAGACTTCAAACCTTATGCAGATCTTGGATTTTGATTTCTGTCACCTTTTGTCCATAAGGACTTAAAAAGTTCAAAATTCCCCAAATTAGCCAATGCTCTTAAGGCAAAAAAGTCTCTTCTGTGTTGCCTTTAACCTGTCACTTTTTCCCTTAATTAGTTTTTCCTGGTAATTCCATACTATCTTTTTATCTATTTGGTACTTTTAAGAAGACTTGTAGTTTTTTCCCAATGGGTAATTACATCCAGATAACCTGGCCCACTATTATGGAAAGCTAGAAGGACTTGTCCCACACAATTCCTGCAGATGTTTTTGAAGCATGAAATATCCAAGAGTAGCAGGAAAAGAATTCGGAGAGCCAGAAGCTAGCAGTGGCTACTGGTTTGCCTTTTTCAAAAAGACTTACAGTCTTGCTTCTGGGCTCAGGGGAAAAGAAGGCCAAGATGGATGAGTGATGTCTGCCATGGTCACAGGACGTGGTGAGCCACAGGAGGGGCAATCCTTGGACCAGATAATTCTGAACATCTCTTCCAGTTCTTTGGGCCTCTGTGAATTTATAAATATAAAGAGCCATTTATCACCTAAACTTTAGCTAACCCCTCTCATTTTTTAAACTCCTCGGCCTGTGTTGAAGGTTCTCCCTGCTCTTGTCCCAACGTGTATTTCCAGCCCCTCCCACTGCTACTCCATATGCACCACAGACACAGCCAATCAGACTCTTTGTCTTTGCTTAAACATCCTCCAAGCTTTCCATCTCCAGCAACTTGACTCAGAGTCTCACTGCTTGGAACACTTGCTCCCCATTTATACACATTCTAGACATTCTTCTAATCTAGCTCAAATGCCACATCCTCCCTAAAGCTCTCTTTGGTCTCCCTAGTGGATTGCTCCTTCCTTTGATCTCTCAGAGCATCTGAGATCTTTGCCTCTCCCTCTCTTTTTTCCATGTTATTTAGGTCTTTGTTTCGTCTCTTGTCCTATATTGTTAGGTGCGAGAGGCTTGGGCTGGGACTGCTTTATCTTTATACCTAACATTGCTTGATACTCAATGTGTCCCCTTCCAGGGGAGGACTCTCTGATGAACGGGCAAAGTCTTATTCCTCAGTGTTATTCATCCTTCAGACTTTGGCAGTGGGGGCTGCTAACATTCCAAGGGGCAACTGTAGGTCCTTTGAGCTGTACCCACCTCTCCCCAGGGTCCTGGGACAACGGTTTGTAGGGCTTCGTCCTGAAGCACAGAAGATAAGACGAGGCACTACGTAGCTGTTTTTGGAGAACAGTACATGAAGGCAGGAGCAGGGCATGCCTGGGTTGCTGTCGCCCACCAGCAGCAGAGCTGGCCAGGCCAAGCACAGCCGAGCATTTAAAATACATTAAAGCCCTGCTCCCTTTGAAGTTGGAAACTATCTCTATTTAATCAGAGAGAAACAACTTTTCAAAAGATTTTTTCCCCTCTTTTTTACCTTCAGCTTGCTGGCTTCTCCTGTGGTTAGTAGCATGAATAAAACATGCATATCCCAATTAAATCTTGATTTAATTTCACTTCTTTGCAAAGCTGATGAACTCCAGTGCTTTCATAAAGACACTGAGCATTAGCATTCTTTTGTTATGCACAATCCATTCCGAGGAACAAGGGGCTAAAAATAATCAGCCGCCTCTCCCCGGCCTTGCCAAGCTCTCAGTGAGTTAGGGAGAAAGGAAAACACACACATGTGCACGCACACACACGTCTCCAGCCAGGCTAATCCTCCCTGTGGAGACCCCCTGGTAATTGTAGACAGTGAGAGCACATTTGACCATGAGGAACATCCTAGGCTTGGAAGGCAAACACAGTCTGCCAAAAAGACAGCTTGCTGAGTGACTCTTGGGCACTTCACCTGGAATAGCCAGGAGCCCAAGGTGACTTGAGAATCCCTCCCTTTCCTGCTTCAGAAGAGTCACCAGTAGCAGAAAGTTCTAGACTGAGCTGTAGCATCCCAGAAGGCTGACTGAGCTTCTTGGTTACCACTTGCTTCCGAGTTTGGAAAATACAAAGTGCCCTCTCAAGTTTGTTCTCATCGTTTCAAAAACTAAATATCTACTGAAGACTAGAAGGAAATATATGAACATGTTTCAATCCGTGGTTATTCCTGAATGATGAGATTATGGATTATGTTTATATTATTTCTGATGCTTTGTAGTTACTGAACTCTCCTTAATAAGCATATAAAATATATTTTATAATCATAGAAAGTTATTTTAAAGAGCACATTTATTGAGCCCTCCCCCATTCCATTTAGTAGGGACCATTATCTAAGAAATGGTCCCTAACTTCAAGGAGTTTTTAATCTACATTGCGTGACCAATAGTAGACAAAATAACTAGTAATAAGGGCTAAATATAGAGGTCTCAGTTCTAAGCTGTCCCAAGAAACAGATCTTTCCAAAGCTAGCAGTAGATAAAGACCTTAGAGAGGCAGTGATACAAAAAACTTTGGGTCTCAAGGTTTGAGGGACCTTAGGAGTCACGTAGACCAAGCCTACATTTGATGCTTAAATTCCATCTTCATCGGCCCTGGTGAATGACCTCTTGGTGAACATAGTCAGTATCTGACCAGAAACTTGACACTGTCCAAGTCAGCCTGTTCCACATTTGGATTCCTCTTACTGCCTGTACATTCTTCCCGACACCAAGCTGAACTGTTCCCCTGGTGGCTCTGATTTGCCTCCTGGGGTCACATACATTAGATCTGCCACCTCTTCCACAGGACGATGCATCCCATAGTTCACATCAGCTTTGACACCTTTCTTCTTTCTTGTCTTCCTTTACTTGACTAAGCAACTATTGTTTCTTCAGCCACACCTCAGACGGCATGATTTCCAAGAGCTTTGAAAAATGGGCAAAACTTACACAAAACTAGAGAAATGGGAATGGGCATTCTCAGTAAGGAAAATGATACAAGCAAGACATATATTTTGAGAGACACCGTGTGTGGGCTGGTCTGTGAGAAAACCAGTCTAGTGGGGCTGCGTTTAACTACGGAGTTGGTGGGAGGTGCAGGTGGAGAGGTGGGAGGGAGGCCGCCTGGGGAAGGCCCAGACTGCAGGCTGATCTGACTGTAGCTCCACATCCCCTACACTGAACAGTCTCTTTCATTCCAAGAGGAGCCTGCTGTGGGACTCAGGAGATCTCCTTTTAGCCAGGTGCTGCTGCTTCATGAGAGCCCGGATCATTGTGGACCCAGAAGGGGGTGGCCAAAGAGGAGAGGGCAATGAGAAGACGCTTGGTATTGAGTTACTGCAGACGGTCTTCCCCTCAGCTGCCACCTTTCCATGTGTTCTGACCAGCAAACAATAGGCAATACACAGCCAGCCAATGGAGGAAGGCTCCCTGAGGTCTCCATGTTCTCGGGGATATGTCTGTCAGGTTAGCTGAACTGGAGCTGGGTTAGTAGGGGCAAGGTTTAAAGAGCTTGTCCCTGAGATACAGGTCGATTTCATGGTTTGTACAAAGAGGATGCTGGGAAAATGGAGGGGCCAGAAGGAGCATGATGGGTCAGAGCCGGCAAGGGACAAAGAGCCCGGGCCACCCACCTTCTCTCCCCGCACCCAGTTCCATCCTATACAAGACCCCTGTGTGCATGTGTGTGAGTACCCCAGACCGCGTGTCTAAGCTCCCTTCACCTGCCCTGTGTTCAAACTGCCAGCCTTTGGCTAGCTATCGGGCCTAAGGGTGAACACCAATAGACCCTGGAAAAAGGACTGCGCAGGCCCTGGAAGTGGGCTCAGAGCCATTTAAGGAGGAACTCTAGGTACCCTGAGGACCCAGAATTTGGTCTTGAAGGAGGGTATGAGATCTAGGTGGTCATGTCATGTGGGTGCCAAAGATGTTGGGACAGCAAGACAGGAGAAAGGCCAGTGCTGGGACCCTCTAAGCATGGAGCCCAGACCCAGGGCCCTGGTCACACTGGGGTAAAGAAAGTACTGCTGACATGTCTGGTGACCTTAACTCAATGAGGGAGAAGGAGCAAAGACTTTGGACCCACACAGGCCTGGGCTCAAATCCTAGCTTTGACACTTATTTCTTGGTCATTTAAACTCTTTGAGCCACAGATTCCTCTTGGACAAATCTGAGACTGTACTCCTGGTTGGCGGGGTGGTTAATGAGATAGTTTTTGAAAATTTCTGCCATATGTCACGCTTCCAATCATCGATGGTTATTGTTGCCTTTAAATGGAGTCACTTGTCAAGGGAGCACAACTCAAAGCAGTGACAAGACAGAACAGAACTCTTCAGAGAGGGAGTGGCCCAGGAGAGTGGGGAGAGGCAGGGGAAGTTTCCCTTGGGGGTTGAAGACCCCCTTGAATGGCTTTGGTAGGTGCAAATCTGTCCAACCCTGACGCTGGATCACAGCTCATAGGCCTTTGAAATTGTGTTGTGTTATTTCATTTGAGCAGGCTCCTGCCCACTGCCCACTCAGAAAAAATGTCTGCTGCTTTTTCAAACCTCCCAGACTGTCTCTCACCCTCCATTTTGCACAAGTCTAGACCACACTGGAACTTTCTCTCACACAGGCTGCTCAACCCGAGCCTCAAAACAGCTCACACTAATAAACAAGTCCCCAAGACCCAGGAGCCATGCACTGTGGGAAATTTACACACTCATAAAGAGACAGGCCTGCTAATATGTTTACAGGTCGGGGGTCTTTCTCCTGAATGCAGACGAGATATTGCTGCAGCCAAAGGGGAAATTGCTCGGGCCTATCTTCCAAGCACGGACCAGGGAGGAATCCCCAAGACTTGGCTGGCACAGCTCATAAATCTCCCCCATTTCTGTTTGTCCCAACTTCCATCATTTCAAGCAACATGGGGGATTGTCACGTTTTAAGAAAATAAATAAAATGAAATTATAGATTTGCCTTTGTGATCCTGATATGCAGATTACATGTTATTACATTATGGATCTCACACCCCTCAATGCACTTGCACTACAGTATGATTATTGGATTTTGATGTATTGCCAACATCAAACCCAAGTAAATATTCTTCTCCACTAAGTGATGCTGGGAAGGAAGGCACTTCTTAAACATAAAGCCCATTTAGGTGGTTTCGTAAGAAATGAAAAGAAACCAAAGTGAAGAAGAATAAACATACGGGCTCTGGTCTTCCGTGGCGAGTCTTGCACATCTAGTTCCCTAAACCCTGGAAAAATAGAGACAGAGACAGAAATGAGGCCTGGAGCCTGCTCTGATTCTCAGTGTAATTCACACACTCATGACGTGTATTCAACACCTCCCATGTGCCAGGCACTGTTCGGGGCATCAGGGGTAGGACGATGAAGAACACACACAAAAGTCCCTGCCCTCATCAAGCCTGTGTTCTAGTAGAAAGAAAGAGAAAATAAACTAGTAAAATACATCATGTGTCTGTGGATAAGTGCCTCAGAGAAAAATAAATTAAGTAAGCAGAGTGGCGAGTGTGTTTGGTACCAATTTTAAATGGGTGGTCAGAAATGAACTTATGGAAAGAGTAACATCTTACAACAGCCCAGTAGGAAGTAAGGCAGCAAACCCTGGAGCTATCTGGGGGAAGTGCATTGAAGCAGATGGAACAGCAAGTGCAGAGACCCTGAGGCAGTGGTGAACTTGGAATATTCAGAGAAAAACTAGAAGCCTGGAGCAGAGTGAGGGTGAGCAAGGACAGCAGAGTAGGAGTAGGTAGTGGGGGGTGGGGTGGCCAAATCGGTGGGGCCTTATAGGCCACTGTAATGACTTCAGACTATTCTAGGTCTATTGTACAATAATGGACAAAACAAATATTGTCCCTGCTTTTTCAGAGATTATATTATGATTGAGAATACATGCCAGCCACCTCTGTGTAGAGTGAGAAGTGCTACAGTGAGGGTTGTTTGAGAAGAGTGATGCATAAATCAGCTAGAGGCTTCTTCCAGCCCACTGCCATCACCTTCACCCTGGAAGGCTCTCTGCTGAGGGCCTCTGGTTGTCTGAGGGCAGCGCTCAGGAAGGGGTCTGTGGGAGACCTCCTGGAAGACAAACGGTCCTTTTGGAGATGGACAAGGCCAAAAGGGAAGAGAGAGGGGGTTCTGTTCCAATGCTGAAGACTTCCCAGTAGATGACAGGCATGCTGATTGTGTCTCATCCCCAGTTTCTACTAGAAATGCCAACTGGAAAGGCAAGAAAATGGAATAGGGGGTGAGATCAAGGTGGAAGAAAGCAAACATTATAATGTCATGTTGTAGAGGTGAAAGGGCAGCCTTTATTGGAAAAACTTACAAGTCAAAGCCAGCAAAAGGAGGCCTGTGGGTCCTGTGGGTCAAGGACCCAAGGATCAGACTGTGGAGTTATGCTCCAGGGGAAGGATCCTACTTATCATGTGAGCAGTACAGCTCAGGAGCAGGATAAACAGTCAAGATGCAGGTGCCAGGAAGCCTGTGTGTAAATGCCAGCTGTGTAGGGACTTATCTAAGACTGCCAGGTGTTAGCACCTGGAGACCTTGTGAAAAGGTGGATTCAGGCTGCTGGGAGAAGGGAGGCTGCAGCCCCATGGGAAGGTGAGTTAAAGCCCAACCCCTCTTGTTAGAGAAAAGGAGCTTGGAGTCCGTCCATCGCCAGGCAATCTGAACTTCAGGAGATGTCCCTGGACAATCTTCTTATCCCTCCTACTGGGGGGAAGACAGACCTGGAGCAAAAATTACTGGGTCACCCATAGTAGACAGAATACTGGTGATCCCACAGGGTCTTCAAAAGGTATAGACAACCCCATGATGGAAGACACTTTAGGAAGCTCTTCTGTAGTGGAGGTAAAGTAGCCTGAGTGTCACCTGATTTAGCCCCAGAATTGGTTCTTGGACTTTGAGAAAATCGTTTCACTTTCTGGCCAGCAATCACTTTGCCTTTAAAATAAGGCTTTGGGGCCGGCCCAGTAGCATAGTGGTTAAGTTTGCGCACTCTGCTTCAGCAGCCTGGGGCTCTTGAGTTCGGATCCCAGGCGTGGACCTACACAATACTTATCAAGCTGTGCTGTGGTGGCAGCCCACATACAAAATAGAGGAAGATTGGCACAAATATTAGCTCAGGGACAATCTTCGTCATAAAATAAATAAATGGATAAAATAAGATAATGCTTTTAAACCTCTGCTCTGAGAAATCCAAGGGATCCATTAGAAGTGCTCCCAGGGCCACCATGGTGTAAGTGGAACCCTCAGGGTCCCCTCCGAAGGGGTCTTGGAAACAACACTCTCTCCTTTCCAGAGAAGTACTACTTTCTGTTTTGGGTTTTTGTGAAAGTTTTTATTTGAAGAGAGAGTTACACTGGATTTAAAAAAATAGTTTGAAAACTACTGAGCTAAATATTTATGCTCCAATCTTTTCCCACCTAAGAAGTGCCACTGCATCAGTGCAGTGCTGTGCCTGAGCTACCCCGTCTCTTTGCTGTGTGTCCTAAGGAAAGAAATTTCTTAATGTCCCTTTGCCGCTAATTGTATTGTTTCTCTGTCTGGTCTAAAGTTTAACCTAAGTCTCTCATGTTATACGGATGCTAAAAGATTCTAGAAAGCAGGGGGCTGGTCCTGTGGCCAAGTGGTTAAGTTCGCGAGCTCCACTGCAGGGGGCCCAGTGTTTCGTTGGTACGAATCCTGGGCGCGGACATGGCACTGCTCGTCAAACCACGCTGAGGCAGCGTCCCACATGCCACAACTAGAAGGACCCACAACGAAGAATACACAACTATGTACCGGGGGGCTTTGGGGAGAAAAAGGAAAAAAAAATTAAAAAAATAAAATAAGTTTCTAGAAAGCAGCCATTCCCTTTGTCTGGAACACCTTCCTGCTCCCGCCTCCCTCCCCTCATACCTGGCTAACTTTTCCTCCTTCTGCCACTCTCAGCATAACTGGTGCTTTCTCTAGGAAGCCTTCCCAGTGCTCCTTCAGTTCCCTCCGTGTACCCCTATCCAGGGACTCATCCACTGTTCTAGAATCACCTTTATCCTTAGTTCTCCTGTCCTTGACTATGACTTTCTTCAGACTCAAAAAGTAAGTTTGTCTTATCACCATCCTCCCAGAGCCTCGCCTGGTAATCGGCATGGTTGTACTCATAATAATGTTGCTGCAATGGCTGCCACTTATTAAATGCTGACCGTGGGCCAGGAACCATGCTAGGCACATGACACACAATGTTTCGTCTCATTCTCACACCAACCTTTGAGGGTCGGTATGATTTTATAGATAAAGAAACTCGATTCAAGAGGCTTTAATGGACCTACCTGAAGCGACAGATGAATAAACAACACTATCATCTAAATTTTGACCTTTAAGGGGTCTTTATTATCTCTGCATCCTTCCATTCTTCAAAGTGGAAGAATTAGGCCAAAGATGGTCCATGCTTAGTGAGAGTTTAGGGTATAGCTGACCCCTTTACTCTGATGTATGAATGTGGATGGCACTTGAGTTTGTCGGCTGGCTGTTCTCTGGAGAATAAAGGAATAGAATAGAAAAATCCTTGAGGAGTTCATAACGCACTTATGGAACACATGAAATAGTCTTGAGAACATTTCCAGAACAATATATCAACAATCACTCGTTAGCTCACAATAGTGTGTCAGGTATAAGCACCTGATATAGTATATACACCCCAGTTGGGGTAACCCAACCAAATATTTAAAAATACTTTTGAACAAAAGAGTCACTGAGGAATTATTCAATTAAATAAGCACTCCCTGTGGCCCCAGTATATGCAGGGCACTGTGCTCTGTATTACAGGGTACAGTTAGACTGGGCTACAGAAACCTCTCTGTCTGTGCTTAGTCGCCATGAAGACGTCCAGCCTCTGCAGCAACATGCTACATTGAATGATGCCTTTTTTTTTTTTTTAAGATTGGCACCTGAGCTACAACTGTTACCAATCTCCTTTTTTTTCCCCTCCCCAAATCCCCCCAGTACATAGTGACACATTTTAGTTGTGAGTCCTACTAGTTGTGCTCTGTGGGATGCCACCTCAGCATGGCCTGATGAGCGGTGCCATGTCCACACCCAGGATCGGAACCTGCGAAACCCCAGGCCACTGAAGTGAAGAGTGCAAACTTAGCCACTCGGCCATGGGGCCGGCCCCAGAAATGATGCCTTTTTTGCCTCTCTTCCCCACAGAATGCTTCATCCTTCAGAGCAAGAGCCATGTCTGATGCACCTCAGTATCCACGGCCCACAGCATCCCCTGCATAATGCATGTGGTTGAGTTGAATAAGTCAGATCTCAGCCCCCAAGTAGCTAGGGAAGAGAGACAAAATATAGATCAAGTTTATAATTCAGGGCGGAAAGTGATGGGTCTTCCAGAGAGCTAGAGAGTTCTCTGGAAGTCCAAGTGAAGGGCATTTGGTTCAGGCAAGGACAATGCCAACAACGAGAGAGAAGAGCAAAAGACTGTCATTGCCTAAACAGAGAGAATGGCAATAGCAGGGGTGAGGTTGGGAGCATGAGGGCAAGGACTCCATGGGGTAGGAAGTGGTAGACACAGAGAACAGAGAAAGAGGTTGAGGACAGACTGGAAGGCCGTGAATGCACGACAAGGGGCTGGGCTTCATCTGTGGCAGAGGGTCCCACTGAACAGTTTTGAGGAGGGGGCACGGCATGGAGAGTCTAGTGCTTTAGCACGGTCTCTCTGGCAGACAGTGGCAGGGTGGGCACAACCCAAGAACACCGAGTGGAGACGCTGGTTAGTAAGCTACTACAACCAGAGCACAAGAGAGGTAATCATGGAGGGAGACTGCCCACACTGCCCACAACTGGGAGACGAGCGTTAGGCACGGAACAAAGGCAAGGAAAGGTAGGTCCAAACAGACTAAGGTGGAAAGATGACAAGTTTGGTTTTAGGCACATTGAGCTGCTAGTAAACCATCTTGACTTTGTCACTTACTGGCTGTGTCACTTTATTCCTCTATGCCTCAGTCTCTTTATCTGTTAAATGGGGATAAAATAGGACTTATATCATACGGTTGTGGTGAGAAAATTGTACACACGCACACACACACACACACACACACACAGACACCCCTGGCACACAATAAGCAGCCGACCAGCCAGTATTGTTAGCATTATTATTACCGAGGTGGAAATGTCCAGCAGGAAGCTAGAACTGCAGATCTGTTGCTTGGGACCAAAGCAATTCTTTGCAAAAGGATTTATTATAAGATTGCTTTAAATAGAAACTCTGTGCTTTTAAAAGAGGATTTCTTTTTTTTTTTCATTTTACTTGCAACCTTTCAGAAACCTATTTAGCGTGTTAAGTGAGGCACCCCCGTAGTTAAAAGGAAACCACTTCAATTCCTCAATGAAGACATTCTTTGAGACAAATTCCCTCTTGAAAAAGTCAGCCTGGGCCCAGAGGGCTCTGGAGGAAGGCGTGCCCTTCCCAGGGCTGGCGGCCCGAGGAGGCTTGGCTTGGGCAGCAGGCAAGCCGGGGAGATGTAGGTAAAAGCCCCTTTTGGCAGTTAGGAGTTTGGAAAGCCTAGTACCTGCTAGTGAGGGAGGAACTACCTATACCTGTGGGCACCCGGATGGGAGCCCATCCCAGGAGAAATGACAGTATCCCAGGCCCCACCTCACTCCCCATAGACTCAGAAGTCTCCGTCTACATAGGAGCATGAAGGGACCCTAAAAACACCAGCTTCTCCTCTCTTATTTCATCATCTGCTAAAGGGTCTGCTTCATTGTTGCTGTTTGTCGTTTGCGAACACAAATCCTAAAGTGGTCAGCAATACTCAGTTTTAGTTAGAGGACACTTCTCAGAGGAGGTGGCTTCCCAAAGGAATAGAGGCAGGAAAGGAGGGGACTGGTGGAGACTGCTGAAGTAGCAGGGCTGTTTCTGGCCTTTTCTGGGGTGTGGGGAAGGAGTGGGAAGAAGGAGCTGTCCCTGAGCACAGACTACAGCAGGTGGCCTGGGACCTGAGGGGTGCGAGGCTCCTGTGCCCCACTGAGGTGGGCTGCAGGCACCCCAAGGGTTAATGTGGGATGAGAGCCTAGCCTGAGCGGAGTGTGGAGGTCTGTGGGTCCCCCCAGGGAGCTATACAGGAAATTGCCTAATAAACCACCTCCAGAATCCATCTCCCGTTGCATATTTTATTGACTTGAAACTTTTTTTAATCAGTGGACTCCTGGAGCCAGGTAGGCTATAAAATAAATAAATAAAAGGAGTTCAAGGCAAAATGAGGAACAAATTACTCCTGTGCTCCTGCACCCTCTCCCCCACCCCTGCCATTAGCTCCAGCAGCTCCCAACACTCCCCCGTCATGACCCCACCCTTTTCCTCCCAGCTTTCCCGCCGCTGCAAGTATGCGAGGTCTGATTGATTAGGAAGGTCTGTAAATGCGAGATTTATAGGGAGTGGGTGACAATTTATACCTGAAAAGTTTCTATCTGAGATGCGAATGATTTATAAATTTGTTTCTTAAAAAATAAACATGGAGCCCCTTGTAAATAACAGATTTATATACTGACTTTCTGACGCGGCATCCTACCTATGAATGAGCGAACGGCATTAAGTTGCCGTTTAGGAAACAAGAGCCTAAACCCACTGAGTCGAGGTACCTGATTTATCAAACGCAGGCTTCTCCATTAATCAGAGTCCAGCTCCAGGATTCAGTGGCAGTGACTCTCCAAGCTGCTCTGGGGTTTCCTCTTTGGGTGGTATCTCTTGCCTTCATCTTTATTTATTTCCAAAGGAAAAAAAAAAGCGTTGCAACTGATTGAACTGACTGATTGATATGTCAGTGCTGAGATTTATGAGGCTGGGCCCAGCTTCCAGGGCTGTCTCTTTATCCCGTCTCCATTCTGATGTAGGCTTGGCTCCTCACCAAAGATTTGCATATGCCATGTTCCATCCTGCTCACCCTCTAAGCTGCTATATTCCCGGTCAATTCTCTCCGCCCCTGAATCTTTCTCCAGAGGAGAGTCCCAGACTAACCCTCCTAAGATTCTACCCCAAATAAATTCTATAAATGATGGCTATGAGAGGCTTAGAGCCCTAGAAAATCAGATCTGTAAAGAGGGAACTCGTCATGTCACCAATGAGGACTGCAGCTCCGAGAGGTGGAGAGGTGCCTCAAAGTCACACAGGAGCCAGGGGCAAAAGTGGGAACAGGAAACCTGCATTTATTGATTCCACATCCAGTCCTCCTTCCACCACACCATACTTCAGCAGGAAGCATTTATTTCAGGGTGTATGAAGGAAGCTGAGCTCCGTGGAAATTTCTCCGGATGAGTGCAAGACAGAGAGGCAGGAGAAGGACCCTGAGCTTTGAGGACTTGCCATTGACCACAGTGGTGTCTTCCTTCTGCCTCCACCCTGGCTCCTGGTGATGCTGGTTGGGGATGGTCAGGACCACCACCGCAGGCGGCTCCCTCCTTTGTCCACATGCTATAAGGGGGCACCCCCTTCTGTCCACATGTCTGGATTCACCCCGTCTCTCTGTAGTCCCAGGTCCTGAGCGAGTACTATTCCTTCAACAATATCATTGAGCCCTTTCGTCTTTTCTTGTCTGCCCCTCTCTAGTCTCCTGCAGGGCTTGAATACACACCTCACCAGGCCACTTAATCACAAACTGTCACCCATCGTTATCTGTCCTGCTATTAAGCACTGAAATCATACGCCACCCTGGCCTTGCGGTATCTTCTGTGTTATTAGTGTGGCTCACAGAGTGGTCACCAAATAACCCCGTGCCAACCTACCCTCTCATCTGCTCTTGGGTGGGGCAATGTGGCTAGTTCTGACCCATGGCCTGGCCCAGGCAGTTAGGAGCTGGCTCACCTCCTCCACCTCGATCGGCCCCCGCTGTGTTGGCCTTGGAGACCATGGGCTCCAGATACCACAGCTACCGAATGGAGCAGGGTCCCCTGAGCTGCATCCAACTTTGCATAAACAGTCAACGACATGTATTGTGTCAAGGCACTGAGATTTGGGGATGTATTTGTTACTGCAGCACGTACCTTCCCCTACCCCAACAAAATTAGTTACTGCTGCTAATCCCAGGCCTGCCACTAATTGGTGAAGAGTCATTTCCCCACTTGTGGGCCTCAGTTTATTCACTATTAAAAAGAGGCCATTAAACTAGATGATGAAAATAATACCTGCTATATATTTTACACTTGCCGTATCCCAGGCAAGGTGCTAACTGCTTTATAAACAGGAATACACTGACTCTGATAACTACTCCATGGGACAGATTTCATTATACCCTCAGAGTGAGGATTCTGAGTTGGGGTGGGGCAGGGTAGGGATGTTAAGCAACTCTTCCAAGGCTGTGTAGCTACCAAGTGGTGGTCCGGAGTTTGAATGCAGGAAATCTGACCCTGATGCCCAATGTTCTTACCACTATGTTTTATGACCACTCAAAATCCCTCAAGCACAAGACTTCAAGAATATTCCTATTGATCTCTAACTCTCTGCTTGTATGCACATCTTCCAAATCAAATTGTAAGCTTTTTGAGAATAGAAGTAATAGGCTATTGCCGTTCATAAACATCCCCTTGTCCCAGGCTCCAGAGCCTAGAACAGGGTGAACATCGAGTACACGTTTCATAAATCCTCCTTGAATTGAATTGTACAGCTCTGAAGTCAACTCAGATAAACTCAGATAAACATATCTCTTGTTTGGCAAACCTGACTCCAACAGTGGGATTGCATTAGGACTCAGACGATGAAAACCTGGAGTCATTCAGCCTGATGATTTGGTACGCGTCCTTCATTCCTTTGGCGTACAGTCAACATGCAGCTGCTGTCTAACAAGTCCTGTGCGATGGGGGAATGCAAGTCACAGCCTCTGCTCTCTGGGAAATTACAGTCCTGCCAGTGAGTGAGCTTCACCTGAAGGCACTAACGTGAAGTGTACAGAGAATAATTGTTACCCAAGTTCTGTGAAGGAGTATTTGCTGTACACGACCAGCTGTGTGCTGGTTAATGTTGAGCAAGTGGTTGTCTGGGAAGGAAAAAAAGCCCTGATTTGCAGTGTTTGCCAATTTCCATGGTGTAAATACTCATATCATGGCTGATTGCAAGCTACCGATGTGATGTCAGTGAACTGAAAGTCGGAAGACATGCGCACACTTGACTCTCGAGAAGCCCATACAAGCAAGCTCCAGCACCCCACCGCATACATGTGGTGGGTTCTTCCCCCATCTCCACTGAGATACAAATCAAAGAACCGTTGGAGCAAGAGGAATATAGACGAGCTCTAAGAAGAACTGTCTCAGGGTTGAGGAATATTGGATACTCAGGGTATACGTGAAATGTCCTTCTGTGAGCAAAGGTTTTTGAAGGCAGAGAGAGAGAGAACAGATTCTCATCTGTCTAGGCTGGTTTATGTCCAGGTTCACCTGCAGGCAAATGGATGGACCAGGTGACCTCTAAATGTCATACTCAGCCTAAGGATTCTGTGATGCAGGCAGAATTTGCTCCTAGCTTTCTTCTGCCACTAGGGACGCATCAGGATTTCTGAGGACCAGAGTCGATAGTACCAGTACACCCAGTAGAATGCCATCCGCAAACATTCTCTGCAAAGTTGCTGACCTAATATTGAACAGGTTAATTGTGGCCAGTGGAATGCTTAGCTGCCAGGGAGATTTCCAAGACTCTGGAGTCCACAGCTCTGGAAAATGTAGACATGCAAATGACAGCACCTTGCTCCTAAGGATGGCAAATGGGCCTGCCTGTGCTGGGCACCTCTCCAAGGGTGCTCAGATACTGAGAAAATCCCCACTCACCCCACCCAAGCCCTGATTCACCCTGCCCTACACGGCTGGCCCAGGGCAGCCAATCACACTAGCCCAGCGGCTCCCCTGTCTGGCACACTCTCCCCGTCTGCATATTCATCGTTTTCAGGGCTCACAATTGTGGTCCAGAGCCTCTTCTGGGAGTTAGAGGATAATGTCACAGCCTCCTAGAAGCTCACAGAGAGGGCAAGGAGTGGCCTGCCAAGGAGGAGGGAGGGTGTGGATGGGAGCTGTTCGTTTCCCATACACAGGAAGCTTTGAGAGAAAGCAGACCAACTTTCTCTGAGACTACCTCCCACTCTGAGGAACCACCTCCCCCACCAGGAGGGCCAAGCTGCCAAGGAAAGGCTCTGGTAAGGCCTGCATCCAACACATTGAACACGTTTCCAGAAACAATCAAGAAGGCCCAGGGTCTACTCCTATTTCTAAGGGGCACAACTCCTACATCCACAGCTAATCATTCTGAGGTAACTGAGAAGCAAAGAGATGGGCTAATTTCCCTCAGGCCAGACCTCAAGCTCAGGGTAAAGAACAACGCCCTGCAAAATGGCTTGGCAAGCCTCATCATTGCATGGGGCAGATGGAGAATTAGATGTTCAAGTCCACCAGCAAGTTGCTTGTGAAGGCAGATTTAGGAATCAGACAGCTGATCCTTGGTTCACTGCTTACACGGGCCCCAGTAAGTAAAACAAATGATGATCCATTGGAAGCACAGTTTTTCACGGAAAAGCCTGTGGATTAATTCAGTGGCAAAAGGAAAGCTGGGCTCAGCAGTTGTCTGGCTTTCGCTTTGATTCTCTCCCTACCCAATCAAAGATGAGCACACCACAGAGGCAACTTGGCTTTCCTAAGTGCCACTCATCTCCTCCCCTCACCCTCTGTCTTACCTGAACTCTCTGTTTCTCCTGGATACTTTAGTTCTGCCATTTATCCGTCCATCTGCCATTTGTCCACATCCATCACTCATCCATAAATCCACCCATTTATTTAATTATGGTTTATTGAAAGCCTACTGCATGTCAGGCACTCTGCTGGGAACTCAGGATGCTTTAGATCTAGTCACGGTTCAAAGCACACACTTTGGAGTCCAACCAGCTGGGGTTCAAATACAGGCTCTGTCGCTTTCTCGCTATGTGACCTTGAACCCACTACTTACCTCCCAAAGCCATGGTTTCCCTATCTGTAAAATGGGAATAATAATACTCTCTCTTTGGGTTTATGCTGAATGCTAAATAAACTACATACGCATATAAAATAGTGCTTGAAGATGACCAGGTACTCAGTAGCCTATTCTCAGATGCTGTGGAAGAGAACAAGATAAATATGATGTAAACCCTGACCTCAGGGAGCCTCTAGTCAGACTCCAGAGTCTGACAGTCTGGTGGATTGGAGAAACCAGATTGTCTCCTCATCTCCTATCCCGCTCCTCTTCCTCTTTCTCTGTTCCTCCCTCCCCTTCTCCCTTGGCTGTGGTGGCTGCATAAGTGTCAAATCAGCTAGGCCAAGTGAACTACATTTCCCAGAACTCCCTCCCTGTATGTTTCTGGTTAGGAAGCACCACAAGAGATATTTTCCTGCGAAAACTGGAGGGTGGAAGAGAAGCAGCAGCCACTGTGTTTTTTACGTTCAGAAGGTTGGGGCGGGAGCTGTTTTAGCTCACACACGTTGTCGCTTATCTGCTTTCGCCTCTGTGTGATGCTGCACCAGTTGTCACGTGACTGCTCCACCTTCCTTTGGATCCTCCTTCAGCTTCTCCAACTCCTGGGCCGGGTGCACCTTTACTCCATGATGAAAGGTGCTACCTTCTCTGCAGGGTACTTATTTTGTCACAATTGGAGGCAGTAAGAACTAGCAGAGATTCCAGTCACTCTCCTGGCTTCCACCTCTTCTTGGGGGTTCAGTTTGTCCTTGCTCGCCCCGCTTTATATCTTTCTTCCTTTCATGACTGCCTCCCTGTGGACTTTAGGTTCCAGAATCAGATGAAAGATAGCAGCCTTACAAAGACTGTATAAGCACTTCCCACAATTGCGTACGGTCCAATTCCTGTAGCAAATCACTTAGGTAAATAGGTAGGTAGATAGATAAGTGTGTAGACATAAATATATCTGCATATATATGTGTATATATGTACATAGGCATATAGGTACACACACACAAACTCCTAATGGTCTGTTTCTTTGATTGAACCCTGACTGGCTAACCATTCTTCGCGAATCTTCTTTCACATGCCATGACAACTAATACATGGCTCTCCTCCCCTGGGGGTGGGGAATATCTTTAGACTGACTCCTAGGACCCCACAAAAGACTTCTCAGAGAGAAATGCTGCTTAATCCGTCTCCCTCTCCAATGCTACCCTGCCTACCCCATCCCCAGCATCCTGGTGCTCCCCTTCTGGAACTTGTCTAACCTCCCTGCAGACTCTGGCTCCCTTATTTCATATCTTCTCCTGTCCTGCAAAGGAATGACAATGGCAAAATCAGATCTTGAAAGTCACTAGATATCCCCAATGCTGGTCAAGAGATTACCATTTATTCCAGGAGCTGCAAAGAGGCATAAAGACAAGTGACCTACTAAATAATAGCGTCTCCGGAGTGGTCCTTGGCTGTCTTCTCATTTTGCTTTACCCTCTCTCCCTTATTGGTCTCATCTACACTTCGGTCTCAAAAATATCTATCTCTAGATTCAGGCTCTTGCTGGAGTTCCAGGCCTTTCATCACTGGAATATCTCCTGGAACTTTTCACTCATCCTCCACACCCATCCTCCATCCCAAGTCAGTATATCTCTGTGGCAGCCTTCTTACTGCTCTGTTAAGGCTCAACCCGTGGTACCGATCACTGGGGCTAATAACACTTGGCGCCATCTTTAACACTCCATCTTCATTAGTGGCCCCCAATACACACATATCCTATCAAGTCTGATGCCTGTGGTCCTGTGTGTTCATCTTCCTTCCTAATATCTCTCAGAGGCACTTTTTCCTCTGCAGTTCCACTTCTTGAACCCTAGTTTAGATCTTCCTTCTCTCTCTCTCTCTCTTGTGTTTTATTTCCATAGCTCCCCAACTAGTCTTCTCAATTCCTGTTATGTGCCCACTCTTGTCCTTTTCATACTCTGCTGCCAAATTAGTCCTTCTCAAATGTAACTCTTACTTCTTCCTCTGCTTAAAAGTTTTAAATTATCTCTCCATTTCCTACTGAATTTGTTTAAAACTCCTTACCTTAGCATTCAAGGCCTTATACGATTTAACCCCTACCCACCCATCCAGACTATCTTCTATTGCTACCCGACATGCACCCAATACTCCCACCCAACTGAACCGTCTGCCATCCCTTGAAGTGTCCCATGTTTCACCATGTCCCAGCTTTTGTACATGCTCTTCCTCCCACTACTTTAAGTTTCCAGTCTCTGCCTATGAAATCTGACCCATTTTTTAAAGTCCATCTCAATTGCCACCTCTTCAAAGAAATCTTTTCTGAACCCTCCCAATTTGGTCCCCATTATTTTTTGCCCTTCTGTGATGACACTCACCTCGACCTCTCTGATTATTACCTGTGTCCTTGTCTCATCATTGTGTCCATGTTTATAAACCCTTTGACAGACAGAACCATGGTTTTCTTCATTTTGTATCCCCACAATGCCCAGCACAGTCATTTGCACATAAATACTTGTTAGTCCAACCAAGCTGCTGCCCCCACCAACCCTATTCCCACTCAATCTCACTTCATGTGTCAAGGTTGTTGATTTTATTACCAGGAAATCATCTGCATATTCCTACCTGCTTTGCTCACCATGCTTTATATCTCAGATTTAGAGGTAAGTTAGACTTTAGACTGGCTTTTAAATATCCCCAGCTGATTTCGACTACTGCAGCTGATGCCTGTAACATTTATTTATAACTTTGCAAAATTGGCCAGTGGTTAAGATATATAAACCCGAAGGGGGCTCATGCATTTCCAATACATTAAGGTATATTTAAAACATGCTGTGTCTTATCAGGGGCTTTAAAATACACATTACCACAGGAGCTGAAAGGACGGGAGTAGGGTAATTGGCTAATGAGAATTCTGAACAGTGACTGGAAATATGGCAGAACTGCCCTTTGAGAACTGTGCTCGCACCTATTAATGAACTTTATCCACGGCTTTAAAACACAGCCCTGTGTTTCAAACACAAGCCCAGGAGACTCTGCAGCACGGATGCTGTTGCGTTAATTCACACCTAGTTATGGTGACTGGCACCAGCCTTCAACACCGGTCAGAAGAAAGCTGCTGCAGGGTCCTAGAATAATTACTGAGACTGGATTTCTTTCATACCAGGTGCCGGGTGTTAATCTGGAAGGACATGTTTTTCTAACTCAAAGCATGTGCATGCACCAGGGAGAGGAGAATGATGTGTGTGTCTGCATGTTCACGACCATGTGTGAGCAAGTGACTGCATACGTGTACATATCATGCTGTTTAGGAAGGACCATGACACAGTAGAAAGAGGAATGATATAGGAAATCCAGTGAACTTCAGGCCTGGGACAGGAGCCTAGATCCCAGATAGGGTGTCCCATGGTTCACGGCTCTACAGTGAATATTCAGATTAAGAATAATCTGAGTCTAAGCCAGTGAAGACTGCAGAGTTGGTGAACAGTTGACCTTGTGTCCCAAAGAACAGCCATTCTCTTCATAACAGGAGGAGAAATGGCAGCTCCCCACTGAGCCTCTACACAGTGTTTATCCAGAGTAGGAATATCAAGCTGGGTTATCAAGCTGCAGTTGCCTTATTTGGGGTTGTTTATTCAGCTTGCAATGACTTCTTTAAATGCCCTCCTGCCTTCTATATGGGTGGGCTCCCAACAGCCGTGTTTGTACATCTGCCCAGCATTTTGGTCACAGATCATTGAATTGGGGAGCATACTTGGGCCACCTTGCTCAACTGGTTCCCCTTGTTCTGCTGAGGAGGCCCACATGTGTATCTCCAGCCCATCTCTCTCCCTATGAGTTCAGATTTGTAGATCTAGTGGTCCGCTGGACAAAGAGATCTACCTGGATATCCCACAGATAGCTGATGCAATAGGTCCAAACATAACTTATCGTTCCCCTTTACTTTCCAAATCTAGACCTAATTCTGCTGACTTTACCTCCAAAATATTTTTAACCCATCCTCTCCTTCTCCAACCCTAGTTTAGCTGTTGGCCTGGACTCCTGCAACAGCCTCCCAGCTGTTCTCCCCGCCTCATGTCCCTCGAGTCTGTCTTCTACAAGGATTTAAGCACAGTCTAATCTAAAATACAAGGTGGCTCTCCCTAAGGGTTGTAGCCTGAAAATTAAAACTCATTCTCCACAATGTCTCCTTGGCATTTATAAACTGCCCTTTCAGGCTTCACCTACTTCTCTGTCTTCATCTCCCTGCTTTGTGCTTTGCTCTCCAATATCACAGACTGCTCGCATTTTCAGCCAGTGTAACTTCACCATGAAGCTCTAGCCCTTTGAGACTCTATTTTCATGTCAGCCCCTCTTTCCTTCTCCATTTGGCTAATTCCATCTCAGTCTTTGAGACTCCAGTCAGTTAGCATCTCCTAGGAACCTCGCATGACTCCCAGCACCCCTTTTCTGTGCTCCTATGAGAGCTTGGCCACATCACTGCACTAAGCACATTGTAATATAATGATTTTTTTAGGCTTGTCCGACCCAATACCCTATTAGTAACTTGGAAATAGAGACTGTATATCTTTCTTTCCTCTTCATATCTTCAACCCTTGACAAATATTTTTGAGTGAGTGTATGAATAAGTGAATGACTGATGTGTGTGCATGTTAGAGATTGTGCCACAGGTATAAGATGGGAGAAGGAGCACATGTCACTGAATAGAAATTATTGAGGCCGTTGGGCTCCCTGAATCTTGAATTTGCACCCTGGAGAGAACAAGGAGGAGACAGTGTTCTTGAAACTCACTTTCTGTGATGATCCTAGAACCTGAGCTTCTGACCATCTAAAAATTAATCAGTCCATCTTAAAGCCAGTAAGGAACACTCGCTCTGTGCTGGGTGCTGGTGAGGCTGAGCGGAGAGTTCCCTGTCTATGTTATGCTGCAGGGAGCCACGCAGAGCTTGAAAATAGGAGAGGTCCAGGAGTGAGACGACGCAGGTTCTATCACTAATTCTGACAACTTAACTGACCTCTCTGAGTCTCAGTTTTTTCATTTCAAAGTGGAGTAATAATCCCTGCCACTCAGCATTGTTTTGAGGATTGAATTGATGGGTGTGAAGCATTTAGAACAGTACTCAGTAAATAGTCAACAAATGGCAGATGTTATCATGAATAGCAGCGTGACATCAATTTTAAAAATCACCAGCTCTTCCACCAGTTAGCTGTCTGCCCTTAGATCAGGGTTTCTCAACCTCCCTGCTATCAACATTCTAGGCCACATAATTCTTTGTCTTGGGTCGGGGGGGCTGTCTTGTGCATTGTAGGATGTTTAGCAGCATCTCTTGCCTCTACCCACTAGATGCCAGTAGCACTGCGTCCCCCCTGCCACCCAGTGATGACAACAAAAATGTCTCCAGATATTTCTAAATATCCCGAGGGCACACCATCCCTAGTTGAGAAACACTGCCTTAAATAGGGAGGTGACCTCTGTTGCTTCGACTTTTTCATCCGTAAAATGGGGAGAATTTTCTTGACTGACACTTGAAAGTGTTATTTGAATCAGGTGTGATAATGGCTATGATATCGTTTTGAAAACTTCAAAGTGCTTTTCAAATGTAAAGTAACTGCTTTGACGGACTTCACCAACTTGAGCACTTAATAGAAAAGCCAGTACATTCCCCTCAAGTTCCTACCCCTCCCTCAGATGCCCAAGAACCTCTGAGACACTCAGCTCGTGGGGCCAGTCCTGCTCCCGAATGCCGGGTGGAGAACTGGAATGTGAGATCTCTCCACCAGCCTCATTATGGTGGTGGCTGCCACAGGGGGTCACCGTTGAAGACTAGTCTTGCACAGTCCCACAGACCTGAGATCACAGTGGTACCAGCTCTGGGCCACAAGGTAGTATTCTAAAATGCTCCCTAAAACTCAAGTGGCTGTTGACCCTGGTAGATCAGAGCCCCAGGCATTTCTTGATGCTCCTGCAGGCAAGTTTCCATGTCCAATAACGCTTTTGCTACTAGGTTTGCACTGGCAATAAAAGTACTAATTATTTTAGCCTCAACGTAAGAAAGATCACATTATAGAGGCCACAAGCAACCAAAACTTCATAAGATGTACTCAGGATCTGCTAAGTTCAATGCCAGAGTCCTATTGCCGCAAACATTAGTGAGACCTTTATCTGACCAAAAGCTCCAGAACCTGGTCTGTGGTGGGGAGAGAATGTATCAAATGTTTGGCACAAATGATGAAACAAAATTTGCTTTTTATCTCCCCTTTTCTTGAAGCTTATCAAGAAGGGGATATTGGAGGACAGAGACATTTAGACAAGTGTCTCTGAGTGATGAGTGTCACATCATAGACCATCTTCAGAAGAGCTCCTGCCCTACCAGTGGTCTCTCTTAGTTTATTCTCAGATGCCCGTCATAATTCCCAGTACCCATCACCAGGCAAATCTAACTACTCGTCTGCTCTAGGATCCCAAAAGTTTGAGGTCAAGCCCAGATCGCTGGCTCCGGCTGCCCTTCCTCCCTGGTGTGTTTCCTTCTTATACTTTCAGTGTCCCTTCCCTCAGGCAGACTTTGCCCAGGACCATTCCGTACAATTCAAGACCATACCAACTTCAAATCTTAGACAGCATGGGGTCTCTATCCCAGCCTTCTCAGAAGACCCTGGGATTTTATAAAAATTGGTCCGGCCCCTCTACGGAGATCTGCGTATGGAGTCTGAGGGACAGTCAGCTTTGATCATCCGCAGAAAAATGTGTTAGACACTCCCTGAACGATTTTTTCTTTTATACTTGCAAAATGAAGAGGAATCACACAAATAATTCCACCCGTAATAAAAATCTGCTCCCTGTGACTTTATCAATAAGTAGCCTTGGAAGTGATTCACATAATGCGTAGATTCCTCCCTCCTGTAAGATAGTGTTCCAATTAGCATAATGACCTCTCTCTTCATATCCAGAGACCGAATCATCGGAAGTGAAGGAGGGCTTTCGGCCAGGCGGACCACCTCTCTGGGCCTCAGTTTCCCTGTCTGTAAAGTAAGGAGAACAATCCCAAGGCTGCTGTCGGCGTGGGGAACAGAAGGAAGATGGCCCAATTAAACAGAGCCAGGAAAAAGTCTGCCATAAAGCAAGGCCAGCTGGGCTATAAAAACATTTTGGGGGAGTCTCTGGGCACAGACGCAAAGACAGAAAAATGCAAGACTGGGAATTGGTAACAGCAACTCTAGGTAACTCAGCTTTTTAATTAGATAAACCTTCAGCCAGCCACAGAAGCACTTCCGCCCCACAAGCCAGAGGCCTGAAAGGCAGCGATGCAGCCTCCCAGGTTTGCGCTTGGTAGTAACAGGGGTACAGTAAGGCCTTCCTGCTCCGTGCAGCATCATCCATTAGAAAACAAAAAAGGTACAGTAAGTGCCACTGAGCTCCTCCATTAATTGCTAAGTAAGGGGGAAAAAAAGAGAAGAATAAAGTGCTTTTACCTGCTCGGCTGGATAATTAAAAGCTGCCTGAAGCACTGCTAACCTTTTTCATTATGGCAGTGTTCATTATAAAGCCAGAAAGAATTAACTACACTGCATTATCAGATATCGAAAAATATTAATAGCAAAAGTGAGAAAGGGAAAGGAGGAATTTTGGGCGAGTTAATTAAACCACACGTCCTCAATGACTTATTAAGTGACTGGTCGAGCTTCCTGGAGCTCGATGAGTCCCAGAGAGCACACGATGTGCTCCTGCTCCTCAGGAAATGAATTTCCAGCCCATGGAACTATATTTTTTTTCTTCCTCTATTGCAAATTTCTTTCTTTCTTTCCAAATATTGGCAAGTGGGTAAAGTCCTGGATTGGGACCATCTTGGAGCCAGTATAAATGGGAGCTCATTGAGTGCTCTTAAAGGTCACTACCGAGGCACTGCTTTGGACGCTGGGCCACTGTATTATTCGGCAAAACCTTCTGAGATCCTCTGTAACTGAACAGCTGAGAACATCTTCTAATGAGGTGCCTTTGCTGCTTCTGTAACCAAAGCCCATGAATGAGTTCAAGACAGGCCCGCTTTGCCTATCAGATCCCTTCTACAGGATATGGTGCTCCAGCCTGGCACAGGGCATTTAGTTAGGATGTGCCCCTCGGGCCTCAAGAGTTATTTGGAGTCACTGTGCTATTGACTCTCCATCTATAAAAGCTGGAGCAGCCAATAGTTCCAAGACAAGACCATGGTTAGGGCCCTGTTGCAGCAGCAAGAGGCCTGCAGAGCAAGGCGTGTTGTATTTGCAAATCTTTGGTGAATTGATACGACATTCTCTGCAATATTTTTAAGTGCTTAGTACAAAGAGGCATACTTACAGTGCTGCCCTACATAGAGCTCTTTGCAGGAGTGCAACTGACACAACAGGATGGGGGTAAAGATAGTAACATGGGGAGAAGAAACATCTTCGATGGGGAAGGGAACAAGGGAGGGAATAAAAGCATTTTCATTTAGCAAAAAGCAAAATTGATGACGAAGAAAATGTAGTATTGATTTCTTCTTTCTTCCTGCTGGCACTGGCACTTTAAATGAAGTCATAGAGCAACTGCGACTGCAGCGTGGATTGGTTGTGTTTCAGCCTAATCTCATTTTAAGAGTCTAGTTTGCATGATTGGTGGTGACACGCAGAGGTTTCTCTTTAGGCAGAGAGAGGTTATCATTTTTCCAACTTGCCATCATGATAATCAGGCATTGTTCTGGAGAGCTCCCATCCTGCACCTGTCAGTGAGCTTCTTCCCTGTGCCATACCTTGGCCCCACTGACAGCTCTGCTCAGAAACTTAGTGAGCAGTGCCACTCGCCCATGGAGAAGCTTTCCAGGAAATAGGTATGAGTAATAGTTTATCAGGAAATAGGTATGAGTAATAGTTTGTCAGGCTGCAGCCTACATGGAGTTAGTGGGGACAGGAAAGCTTTGGCAAGTATGTGAAAGAATGCCAAAATGGTTACAGAGGCAAGAATGGGAGGTTGGGCAGAACAAATAAAGTCATTGAAAGGGGCCCAATGGTCATATCTCTTCTTGACCATATTAAGAATTGTGTTTGCACAGATAGCTTCTTGCATTTTGCCAGCCCACTATGTCTGTGCTACAGTCAATGGGAGCTCAGCAGTCCTGGCAACAGCTCCTTCTCCCTGTTAAGAGAGTTATGCATGAAAAGCATTTAGAACAGTGCCTAGTACTTAGTAAGTACTCAGTAAATGTTACTGATTCTTGAGCATCCTGCATCTTTATCTGGAATTTTTCATGAGCTTTCAATATCTTGAAATGCCCTAAAAGGAGAAATCTAGAGATAACATAGAAGAAGATATGAACATTGAATTTTGAACAATTCTTTAGAGTTGGATTGCCATATTGAATGACGCAGACATTCTTCTCTTATTTGGCAAAATTCTTAACTTTCTGGTTTTTAATCTATCCTTCTAGAGTTGTGAGAGGTGGGGGGTAAGACTCAGCCTTTTAAGTGCTTTCAAGATTTGAGACCAGGGTTAAAGAGGGCCACCAACCACCTCCAGGATTCAAGCCTCTCACCAGGGGCTCTGATCACCCTCCCTCTCTCCTAGGAATGAAAACAAAGGATGGGGTCCTTTGCTCAAAGGTCGAGAACAATACCTCAGCTTAGGACCATTTAAGAAAACTCTTCAGAACTCAGTGACTGAGAGCTTGAAGAGAAGTAGAAAAGAGGTTGCCCAGGGGCCCTCCACATACTAGGCAAGGCTTCCAAATACATCATACATGTTTCCACCTCCTTAACTTGGCTCAATTTTTTTCTTTCAGGTACCGTCTTCCAAGTCCCAGCACAAGGTGCACCACCCCAAAAAGTCTCCTTTGAGGAGGCCCAGTTCTGGTTGACTTTTCTTCTCTTAACTTCCATAGTGTTGTCTGAACTTCCCTTATTTACCACCCTGGATTGTCTGGTCTATCAGTTTCTTCATCCCAGAGAGTTTGATGGCATCATGATATAAATCTCTTTTCTGTTCTGTCAGGCTCTGGAATGGTCATGATAAAGTGACCCTCTGGTTGGGTCCACTGCCTTTCATTCATGTCTATATTCCAGCAAGTATTTTATAGTGTTTTAGTGTGGTGTTCACGCTGTTGTCCATTCCATTTGTGAACACTTGGAGAGAGAGCATCATTTATTTATCTTTATATATTTATCATGCTGGGAAGAAGCACACTCGATAACGTTTGTTGGGTCAAGTTGAATTGAATTGAATTGCACTTATTTTATATCTACAACACGAACCAACTTGGTAGGCAAAGTATGGGCACACACCAAATATTTGCTGCTGGCTCTGAATTAACCCTCTCAGCCTTCTTAGTCCCCTCAGCCCCTTCACACTGTGCTGATGTTTCATGACTGTACAGTGAAGAAATAAATGGTTTTCTGAGTTCTAGTAAGCTTTCTTACTCTAAAGCTTCCTGGTCACCTGCCAAACAGGCAATCCTAAGTGGCCAATACTCTCCATTTCCCCTTTTATCTCTGTGACTTAATTTACCTCTATGTTCTAGAAAACCACATAACTATTTAGAAAGAAACTACAGATATGTTTTGAAACCCTAGGTTTCCAGGCATTCCATGTAAGGGAGTTTTCCTCAAATGCCTCATAGTGCCTCATGTGAAACATGGAAATAATCCATTTATGCCCCCTTCTAAGCACAGTAGATACTGCCCACTTAATTTGTGACTTTGGACAAGCAAGAACCTTTCTGGGCCTCACATCTCTTTTTATGAGGTTGAATCAGATCATCTCCAAGGTCCTTTCCTGCTCTAACATTATGTGCTTGTGCCACCCTATGGAAGACCCTGTTGATTAGTTAAATTAGCCATTTCCAACTCCCTTCTCTCTTGACCTCCTCCTACTACTGACAATTAAAAAAGAAAGCTATATACTTACTTTCTCAGGTCCCCAAACAATATGAGTAGCCATGTGACCAATTCTGGACAGGGGCTTCTGGGCAATTTTTTTTTTTTTTTACTTTCCAAGATAAAATGGACAGATAAAGCTTATGGTGTCCCTTCTTTCTTCTTCCTATCTTGAGTGAAGAGTTGTTAGCCGTTTTATGGTAGTGAGGTGGTGAGCACAAGGATGGTGGAGGGCCTAACTCCCTGGTTATAATAGAGAGCTGTGGGACCATCCGAGTAAAGGAATCATTAATGCCTTCAAGAGTCTAAACTACTATTAGGAAGGAATTTTGTTGAAAGTTTGCTGAAAGCATCCCTGACACACCCCTTTCTAATTTCTAGTCAAATGGGTTCCTCAGATAAACCACTTTATTCCCTCGGGTCCTCTCCATGGGTATAACTCCAACTTGACCAAACTCACAGGAACACACACAATTTGTAGAGTGCTTTGTATTGCACACGTTTCCACATACATTAGCGCATTTGATCCTTCGATCAATCCTGTGAGGTAATGGTCTGTAATTCCCCGTTTGATGCAGAAGGAAACAAAGCGAGTTTCCGTAATCTCACTGACTCCAAATACAACACATTCACACAACTCAATGACAGCTCAGGTCAAAATTCTACACCCCACATCTTCAACAAAGGAAGCTGTCACCTTATCCCTTCACCATCCTGGGGCTCAGGCAGAGGGTGAGTCTTCAGAACCTTGGAGAACGCTCCAAGGACCATAAAACTCCGTAAGGAGGACCACGTCAGAGAGGGTGCTTCTCCTGCCCCTGAGAGCTCAGGAAGCCTTGGTGGCAAAGAAGCAAAGACTGTCCCCAGCCAGGGCCTGGAGCACAGGTAATTAATAGGTGATCATGGCGCTGGACAAATGCAGACTGACAGCGGGCTTACCTTTGCTATCACCTGCCCCTTGGCAGACATTAGTTCTACAGCCAAACCCGGGGCTTGTTGACATGTTGTTCCTTTTCATTAATAAATAACTGCCCGAAACAATTACACTTCAGGAAACTAACCTTATTTTTCTCTTTCTCTCTGAAAGGTACCAAAAATTAAAAGCAAAGATGCTTAAATCAACTGGAGTGCTTGTGGGCAGATGTTCCTAGGTGCAATCTGTCTAATGGGAAAGAGCTTTCGGGGGAAGGGCAGTCACACTGCAGCTCCACCGGAAGGCCCAGCAGAAGGTACAGAGAGAATGCACGCTGTCTCCAGGAGAGCCTGGCCCTCTGCCTATCTCAGGAGACCACCACCCCACAGACTTCATTTACCTCTGTATCCTAAAGCTCCTCCTGGAGCTGCAGGCACATGTCAGTCTTTTTCTTAAAAACCAATATAGTGTGGGGCTGGCCGCATGGCTGAGTGGTTAAGTTCGCGCGCTCCACTGCGGACAGCCCAGTGTTTTGTCAGTTCGAATCCTGGGCACGGACACGGCACCAATCATCGAGCCACGCTGAGGCGGCGTCCCACATACCACAACTAGAAGGACCCACAACTAAGAATACACAGCTATGTACCTGGGGGCTTTGGGGAGAAAAAGGAAATAAATAAAATCTTTAAAAAAAAAAAACCAATATAGTGTCGTGAAAGATCATGGTACTTTAAAATCAAGTGGTCTCAAGTTTGAGTCTGAACTCTGCCGTTTATGAAATGTTTGTTTTGCACAACTTATTTAACCATTCTGTATTATTGATCTACTGTTGCATGGCAAAATGTTTGAAAACTTAGCGGCTTAAAACAACACACATTTATTATCTTACAGTTTCTGTGGGTCAGAAATCCAGATGCAGCTTAGCTGGGTCCCTGCTCAGGGTCTCCCAGGCTGCAGTCAAGGGGTCAGCTGGAGCTGCAGACCTCTCAAGCCTAGACCAAGGTGGGCACACTTCCAAGCTCAGTCACGTGATTGTTGACAGCATGCAGTTCCTCCTGGGCTGTTGGCTGGAGGCCTCCCTCAGTTCCTTGCCATGTGAACCTCTCCATAAGGCAGCTCACAACACAGTAGCAGGCTTTCGTCGGAACGAGCCAACAAGAGAAAAAGATGGAAGTTATGGTTTTTTATAACCTAATTTCAGAGTGACTCCTATCACTTTTGCCATATTTTGTTTGTTAGAAACAAGTCACTAGGTCCAGCCCACACTCCAGGGGAGGGAATTACACAAGGACAAGAATTCCAGGAAGCAGGGGTCCTGAGGAACCATTTTGCAGCTACCTACTGCATCTTCTCAACCTCGGTTTCCTCATCTATAAGTGAGCATTCTAATAACTACCTCAAGGGTTGGAGAAAGAATCAAATGAGACAGTGTATAGGTTAGTGCCTGGAAGAATGCATGGCACACAGAGGATGAGAACCCCTCCCCTCCTCTGCTGGCATGTCACACAGATAAGTTCAGAGGTTTACATGCAAAGAAGGCTACAAAGCTTCTAAGAATGAAGCAAGAGGGATACAGCAAGCAAGTCAGAGGGTCCCAGGAAACAAGAATGATAGCAATGGGAGCATTTGAGTTCTCTGGACAGCGTCAGAGGCAAGTCATCAGGTCATCCCTGAGGCAAAAGTTTACAGGGAGTCCTGCTCAGGGGCTGAGACCCCAAAGCCTGGGTGCTCATGAGGATATAAACAAGGGCCAGGCTAAGATCAAGCAGCCTCATGGCCCAGGACCACTGACTCCCCATCCCGGGCCAACCCATCGCCTTCCCCAGTGGCTTCTGACAGTCCCATGAACAAGCCTAGAGGGGCTCCATAAATCCTGAGGTCTCTTCTTCCCCCAAGGTCAGTGGACTGTGGAGCCAGCTCTGAGCATTGATCACTTTCACTTTCCTTCTCTGATTCTCACCAGTTCATTAAAGCTTGACCTTCCGGGCTTCTTCGGCTACTGTGGATGTCCAGGCAGAGAGACCATTATATTTTAAAGGCTGTTAAACTGTCCAATGATATTTTAGCTTTCTTTTTATATTTGATAGCAAATCATTAATCACACGTGTAAACTTCCAAGTAAAAACTAGGGAGAAATAGGTGGAGAATTATGTGAAATTACAGTGGAATGAAGCAGTTAAATTTCTCTCCATCAGCTGAGGCGAGGCAAGGTGAGGTGAGATGATGGTCAATTATCTTTTCCCACTCACTGATAAATCGCCAACACCATTGAGACTGTCAGTGCCTGACTCATGACAAGCAGAGAGGGGCTTCGACATGACCAGAGAACTGGGAACGCAGACTAGTTTCGCAGATGGTGCTGGGGCTTCTCCAAGCCAAATCTTGACTTGCTGGCCAGGAACATTAGCACGGGCCCTGACCGCGTCCTGGGACGCCCCCTTTCTTTTCTGACCACTGCCCCTGCTCTATCCTTCCTCCCGCTTGTTAGGCTCAGAAAGCAGCAGCAGCCGTCCCCAGCGCCTGCATGCTGCTCTCCATCAGGACATCCAAAATGGACCTCATTAGTCTCCTCTCACATTCCTCGTCTCAGTTAATGGTGCCATCATTCACCTAGGTTATTTAACTAGAAACTTCACTGTTGACCCAAACACCCCTTTTCCTCACCTCCCCCGACCAGTTCACTCATCCCTGCGTCTGGTCTGTTGGGAACACAATTATCGGTCCTACCCACCACCCCGCTCCCCATAACCTCTGCTGTTGCTTCAGCCCAGGCCCTTATCACTTCTTCCCTAATCTACCAGAAAAGCCTCATACCTAGTCTCCATGGCTTTGATGTTTCCTCCCAAACACACACTCACCCTTACACTTGCACACACTTCTCCACACTCCTGCCAGTTTTTTTTTTAAGGCACGTTCATGATTGTACCTCTTTCCCATTTGAACTTCAGAAGCTTCCTCTTGGTTTAGGAAAAAGCTAAGACATCTCACCTGGTCCATGATCTCCCGCAGCTGTCCTGACACCCATGGGCCATCACCAGACAGAGGAGCTCCAGTTTTCCTCACATGCTCCTCTGGTGTGCATGCCTTGGTTTGTGTGCGTTCCTCTGCCGGAGTTCCCTTTCCCTCGTAGTCTAACTGGCAAACTTCTACGCAGCCCTCAAGATTCAAATCAAAAGTCACCTCCTCCGAAAAGTTCTCCCAGACTCCCCTCCAACAGTTAGCCGATCTCTCACTGTAGAACCATGCTATCCCGCCACTGTTTTCTGATTTTTATTTTTCCATATTTCCCACCACCCCACTAGACTATAGGGTCCTTGAATAAAGACCATGGCTTATGGTCTAGCAGCCAGCCCCATCCTAGGCTCAGAGGCACACTGAATGTTTGTTGATCAGTGAATTGCCGTGGACTGCAGAGTAAGGCAAACCCAGGTTAAAACATTGCCCTCCCACCTGCTAACTCTGTGACCTCAACAAGATTTCTGTGTCTTGGAGCTCCATTCCTTCTGTAAAATGAAAATAATTACTTCAACCCGATAAGAATAGTATGAAGACAATAAATGAGATTTAGAAAATGATCAACTGTTGGGAGAGTAAGGAAAGGGGAGGTGTTTGAGATGAAGCTGAAGGGTCTAGAAATAACTCAGGTGAAAGAAGTTACCATAAAGTGAGAGGGAATGTCAGGTGAGGAATAACGTAGTAAGGAACGCGACATAGAGTAGGCATTCAACTCCGACCTTCCTTATGGAAGTCTAACAACTGGAGAATAGAAGGAAATAGTAAGGACATCCCTTAAATGCCCCCATTTTATTTTTTTCATTTACTGTTTTTTTTTTAATGACCTGGATAGATGCCAAGGCATGTGGTTGGGGTGAAAACTCTCAATTGATATCAAAGTCCCCGATAGACTCTAAAACAAACACACTGAAGAATCCAGTCATTCCCCTAAGTGGCTCCAAACTTGCTTGTCTGGCACCACATCATGTGTACAGGCAAATACAGCTGGACACGCAGGTAGGGAGTGCATGCCTTTGCAAGCCTGCCTGTGCCAACATGCCAACAGGGGACCCTGTCTGTGACAGGAGAACTGGGAAGCAGGCTCCTGAGTGACAGTAGCTCATGTTGGACCCCGAGTTTCTGGCCCCCATGCAGTTGACCCTGCCCCCAGGTGGGGACTTGCTGCCTGGGAAACAATGGAGGGAGAGTAAGAAGGGCCAGCTAGGAAAGCAGGGCCTGCAACTAGAAGGGTTGGATCAGACTGGAATGGCCCCAGGAGCCAGGCAAGAGTGTTCAGAGAGTTCTAGATAAAGGAGAAAGGAGAAAAAGGGCCACAGCCCAGCTAACAGGGCCTGGGCACAGGAAGGAAATAGGAAAACCAAACAACCCTAAGAGCAGAGAGAACCCATATCTAACACAGAGTATTTGGCAAAGAAATAATCCAGATACAGAATTGGGTGGGCTGGTATGGGGTGGAGGATGCTTACCTAGGGTTGACGTTGGCACAAAGATGCCAAGTCTTCCACAGCAGCTTTTCTTTGCCAATCAGAAAAGCCCTGCCTGAACAGGGATGATTCAGAGGCATTGGACTGAACAGGAGAAATGGCAGCACCTCCACTCATGAGGGCAGGTCCCATCCTATCAAACATTACAATGAGTGATGCATGTCAGTCCGCATGCAGATCTACTACCCACGAGCATCAGCAGAACACCTGGCATAAGAGGCCTTGATTCTTACCCCTTCACAGCTTGGAATGAAGCAGCTAGGTTTTCTTGTATCTAGTCCCAGTCACATCCTGTCTTCTGACTCCTAGGTAAGCAGAGGACCTTAGGGCTACAAGATAGCATAGAATGCATCTCTTTTTATAGATAAAACAAAATTTCTAGAAAGGCTAAATGACTCCTCAAGCAATATGACCACTCTCTGGAAGAAAAAGACTGAAAGTCATTCTTTTAACATCCAATCGCAGGTTCTCTCCACTCTACCAAATAGCCAACCACGTGTCAAAGGGGATCGACTGCAGAGTGGAATTAATTTTGGGGGGAAACTACTCTTTTATTTGGAAAAACATCATGAAAAGAAGCATTTTACCAACGCAAACTGAAAGCAAGGACACACTCAAACTCTTGAGGAAGATCTGGGAGCTATGAGGTAATGCAAATCTTGATGCTTCAAATTGAGCTGTATAGTATTATGCATTTAGAGTAATTTATCCTGACCATTTCTCTACATATTTGATTGGAAAATTTCTCTTTTTCTAAATCTAAATTTTAGGAGAACTATGCCTGAAAATTACTGTTTGTTTTTGAGAGATGTATCCATGTCCTTGTTTGTTATGCAGTGATTTACTCCCCAAAGATCAAGTTTGGAGACTGAAAGAAGGGAAATGTAGGCTTTTACTTTGAGGTGAAGAACAGAATTGGGCTATATCGGGCACAGCACAACCTAGACTAGACAGTTTATGTGAGCATATGACATTATCTAATACTGCATAAGATAGACTTTGGTTAATGCCTCGCAGAACCATTATACTGGTGTTTGAGATTGTGCAGACAGATACAACCTTGAGAGGGAGTTGAAGTTTCCCCTGAAAGTAATAGATATTTTCACCATCAGTCATCCTAGGGTAAGGTTAATCTTGGGACAAAAAAAAAAATGAGGAAGATGAGAAAATACCTACCTTACGATTTGGGGAATCAGAATCAGTTGGTCTGGAATCAGGAGAGATGGGGGAGACATGGCACCTGCCACATGGAAGTGGAACAGCAGCTGGGCAGAGATCTAGCCCAGTAAAGGACTCTCGAGTGGAGTTCATGCCTGCAGATTCCAAGGATAGCCAACGCTAGAAGCAATGAACTTCTGTTATATTCAAGGCTTTAGTAAAGGTTTGTTAAAAGTCATAGCCTGACCTCAGTTGGGCTGATGAGAATTGGGAAAGGCTAAACCTCATGTTTAAGAAGGAGGAGCCAAGGGAAGAATGGGTGTCCCTCCCCCTGAAGCCAGCTTTGGGGTTATCAGTGGCAGCAGCCTCCAGCTAGAAAGTTAGGACCAGTCAATGCTTTCTGCGAGATCATCAGCAACAGATGCAGTAATAGGGGAGGAAGATTAGCAGACCAAAGAGACCAGGGAAGAGCCTGAAGTTCTCATTCCAGAAGAGAAATAGTGGGGACAAGCATTTTGATGGGGGTTAATTTGGGGCAATTAGACAAGTGGGAAAATGTACCAGGTTTTAAAATTCTCTTGATTGCAAGCAAGAGCAATTAGCTCTGGCTAGCTTAAGAAAATTTTCTTTAACAACCAGGATGAAAGATTTATTGGAAAGATAATTGGACATCTCATTGAACAGAAGGAAGAGTTGGAAAATCAAAACCCAGGAAGGAATAGATTCTCACCTATGGGAGTTGAGGGAACCTCTGTATAAGGTGCAGACAATAATGTGGCTTGTCTCTGATATCCAATCAAACTCTGTTTCTTCTTCTTTGAGAAGTCCAGTTCAGAAAAGAAATAATCAGAATGGCTTGAGGGACAATAGAGATCTACCCCTGTGTGTAATGAGAGGAAGGACATTTTCTCCCTCTTCCTACACTGCTCAGGTCCATAAAATAACTACTTCCTTCTACATACAATAACTACAGAAATATTACCTCTATTTTCTCCACGATGTACTCCTGTCCCCCTCACTTCTCTCCAAGAGGACGGTATTGGTTGTCTATTGTTGCATAACAATTATCAGAGACTTAGTGACCTAAAACAACATGCATTTGTTATTTTACAAATTTCTGTTGGTCAGAGTCCAGACACAGCTTAACAGGGTTCTCTCCTCATGGTCTCAGAAGGCTGTGGTCAAGGTGTTGGTCGGGCTGTGTTCTCATCTGGAGGCTCGACTGGGGAAGGCTCTGCTTCCAAGCTCATTCGCATTGTTAGCAAAATCCATGCATGACTGAGGATGCCTATGTTTTGGTGATGTCAGCTAGAGGCTGCCCACTTTCAAAGAGACCACTCCAATTCCTTGCCTTGTGAGCCTCCTTTAACAGGGCAGCTTACTCCATTAGGCTAGCAAGGAGACTCTCTCTCCCAGGAAATAACCCAGTCTCTCTTTTAAGAGCTTTTACCCGAAGAAGTCAGGCCCACCCAGGATAATCTTTTTGATTAACCTCAAATCCACTGACTTGTAACTTTAATTGCATTGCAAAATCCCTTCACCTTTGTGATATTCTTTTGACTAGAAGCTGGTCATAGGTCCTGCTCACACTTTAGGGGAGGGGATTATACAGGGCGTGAACCTGAGGAGCTGGAAATCATGAGGACCACCCTCATGGACATGTGCCACCAAGACTTATAACCACTCAGATATATGGCCAGTAAGGCTTTGAGCTCCTCCTTGGCCTGTGCACTCTCTCTCTCTAATGACTTCTCACTCCTCATCTGCCTTTACCCAGGCCACAGCATCCTTGTCTCCTCCATGGAGTCAGCTCCCCAGGGAGGCCAGCAGTCACTCAACTTCTCTGCCTGCGACTGAATAGGAAATTTCAATTCATGAAGGAAGGGAAAAAAGCCCGTGTGCCAAACCTCATTAAGCCTCAGCTCTAAATCTTATTTTCCCACTCAACTTTACCACCCACAAAACTGATATATTGGCCCTTGTCGGATTCCTATGTCTATTTTCCAATTGTTTCAGAACTCAAATGGGCAAGCTTTGACTTTTTAGAGCCTCCAGTCCCACTTGGTGTTCTGAGGACTGGGGCCAAAGGCGTGAGAACCATCCTCTGCTTGGCCGCCACCCAGGAGGTACCCCCTCTGGGCCCCGATTTGGGTGTAGAAGGAACTGAAAACTGCTTTTGGTAGTTGCAGGCTACTGAGACCCAAGACACTTCAACACAAGTGAGAAAAAAGTACATAGCACATCACTGTCACTTGCCTTGTGGCCACAGGCATGCTTTGCCACCCACCAGCCTATCTGCTCTTCCATGCCCATGTCTTTGTCATGACGTGAACCCCCTCCAGCCTTTCTGGGGCCACAAATCTCAACATATCACCTTGTCCCACAAGTGATAAACAGACAGTCAAAACTAGAACCCCCTTGTGTTCCACCATTCTCTCAGACCACATCCTGACAAGGAGGAGGCGAATTTACAAGAACCCCCTTACTTACAAGTGTCCAAAAGAGAAACTGAGGAACAGAAAGGGTAAGTAACTGTCTCAAAAAGCACACAGGAGTCAGCAGCCACACGGAGAGTTTAACTCTTTTCTTTGCAGCCCCTGACACCACCCTGCTCCCTTCACAGAGAGCTGAAGTGAATTAACCCTTCATGTGCCCAGGGTCTCCTGGGAAATGGACTGCTGATATAAATAAGCTGGGAACCCAGGGGCCCACGGGGGTCAGTTCATGGGGCACCTCAGTTAAGATGGTTAATAACCACAGCAACATGATTTATTACTTAGCACTCGAAGGGAGCCGGCTGTGGCTGCGGGTGCCTCCTGCCCAGCCCAGCTCCCTTCATTTGCATAGGTAATGGTCATGTTATTAACAGCTCATTAGTGTCAGGCCCAGATGACCAGAAAGGCAGACTCGGTGGACTGAAGGGAAAGAGCATCTTGTGTTTCAGGGGAAACCCCAGCAGGACTCTTATTCCAGGACCAGGAAGGGGCCCATGTGACCCAGTCACAGATGAGAGGGTCCAAAAGCAGGCATCTCTTAATGACAAAGTATAACTCTAAAATAACACCAATACATACGATAGGAGTCTCACGTGTGATATACCCTTGATATGACGTGATGAAAATGACACTTTACCTCTGTGGTCTTCCTCCCCAAAACCCAGAACTCTGGTCTAATTATGAGAAAAGCACCACACAATCACATTTGAGGGCCATCCTACAAAATACCTGAGCAGTCCTCCTCAGAGCTGTCAAGGTCATCAAAAACGAGGAAAGTTTGAGAAATGGCCGCAGCGAAGAGGAGCCTAAAGAGACACGAGAACTACCTGTAATGCGATGTCCCAGATGGGATCCTGGAATAGAAGGACGTTAGGTAAAAACTAAAGAAACTGAAGTAAACTATGGACTTAATAATTTATCATTATTGGTCCATTAGTTGTAACAAATGTACCATAGTAAGGTAAGATGTTAATAATAGAAGTAACTAGGTGCAGGTTATATGAGAACTCTCTGAACTTTCTTTTTCTGTAAATCTAAAACTGTTCTAAAATAAAGTTTATTTTTAAAAAAGTGTCTTACACTGTATGTAGCACATTCCAATTTATGCCACGTTATTAGTCAAACTCTTAGTGTTGGTCCTCAATGCCTCGGTAATTATAGGAGAAACAGGCATCTTTACCTTGCTTAACTAATAACTGAGATTTAAAGAAATTAAGTGACTTCCCCAAGGTCACAGAGCTACTAAGTATAAGAGATTAGTTTCAAACTCAGGTCTTCTGACTCAGACATTAGTGTCTTTCATCAAAGCGAACATTATCATCTCAGAGAAGATAAGGATGAAGAAAGAAGATGGTACAAGTCTCTGGCTAATGGCCAGAGTGGTTGGCAGTGGGGAGTGCTGACAGGGACAGATAAGAGGTCAAGGTCAAGGTCAGCCGGTAGCTCATGGTCATTTTTGTGGACCCTCTTGTTCCCTCAAGCCTTCGAATGAGAAAAATATAAATGTTCCCGCCTCTTTCTCATCCGTTCCCAAATCTCCCCCACATCCTAGATGTGGGAACACAATCCAGAATTCTTGTGATGCATTTTTGCCCCCCCCCCTCCAAAAGCAAAATGACATGAAGATCTTTCTTTCTTTCTTCACTTGACCTCAAAACCTCACCCCACAGAATGTCAGCACCAGCCCTAGCCTGGAAAAAAGTGGTCCAGGCCTGCACAAAATGAGTTAATGTGTAATGAGGACATTTAAATGTAGCTCCATTTCTGGAGCTTTCTTCTTATACTTTCTTTAAGCCGCTGCTACTTTCAAATCCATCTAGAAGCAAACAGGAGTGAGGAGCAAGGACTTTCTGTAACTCAGCTGGGTACATTGGGGAGGTGGGGAGAGACATGGTGATCAGGCCCTGCTCCTGCCTATAGAAGGAAATGAAGGAAAAGGAAGAAGAGAGACAAATTTTGCATGGGATAAATGTCCTGAAGTGCTCCTGACTTTAACCCAAACTGATGTTGGCCTTGGGACAGGTCATTTTAATCCCTCTGGGACCCAGCTTCCTCTTATGGAAAATGAGAGGTTTGGACTAGGCACTCTCCAAGCTCCCTCTGAACTTGGACATTCTGTGATCGAATTACAATCAATGAAAATAGGGTCTGAGATTCCCATCAACTGGAAGAGAAACAAATGGAAGTGCAGTCATAGGGCAATTTAGAAATTGAATCAGAAACTGACATTGCACCTGTTTTGATGACTGGAGAAGCCCCCGGTCACTTCTCCCCAAGAAGAGAGTGTTCAAATGATCATTTAATTCACCAAGGATCATTCAGCAGATGCCCACTAGTTTTATCATGCTACGCTACAAAATGGGTTAAAGACCAGAGGAATATCAGGGACGTCAAAAACGTATAATCAATTTTTTAAGAGTTTACAAGCTACTACCAGCTCGCCCCACACAGTCTAATCCAACACATGCCAAGTTATTTGCTACATTCTTTACCTAAACACTCTGTAATGAAGATATACACATGGGCACAGACATGAGTGTATGCACATGGATGTTTGTGTGCACATTCCACCTGCCTTAACTCACCCAGTATCTCCATTTGCCTTATCAGGAAAGATCTCCTGGAGGAAACAGGCTCTACGGGATAAGAGTATATCCTCCAGGATGCAGTAAGACCCAGTGGGCTACAAAGCTATGGGAAATTTGAATCTCTGATGGAGTCTCATCAGATCTCGGCCTCAGGGAGTCCAGGGTCAGCCAGGGTGACCTCGCCAAGCTCCCTCTGCTTTGCTCTGTGCCCTCCCCCGCTCCATGCCCTCCTTTCTTCTTTCCACCTCTCTCCCCAGCCCTGCTCCCTGCATGAGTCCCCCTCCCCCTCACCATACATTGCCTTGTCCCCAATTCTCCTAAGGGCAGCAAATTACTTCTATCATTTTTAAAAATGTGATCAACTGCATTTGCTCCAGCAGGTGCTTTTGTGAGGACGGGTTAAAAAAAAAAAAAGCAGGTTGAAAAATGTGGATAAAATATAAATTAAAAAAGAAGAATGGGTCTGGTTACAATCAATAACCCCAGAATTATTGACTCCTCTTCCCATTACACTGTGATGCCTCTGTAATCTTGCTGGCAGATTCTATAAAGGACGCATCTGTGCAAGATGAGATGTCCATTGTCAAAAGTTATAATTCTCTCCAACACAACTCCCATAACAGCAGCCAGGCAGTTTCTGCAGAGCGATCTGATGTCTGGGAACCACATGACATCACTCTCTAAAACCCATTTTGTATCTCTGCCCCCGGGCCATCTCTGTCCTTAGCAACTTGGCAGGAGGAACGGAAGCGGAACCGGAAGCTGAACTTATCCCAGCCTGATGTCCTGAGTTCAGGCACTCCAAGCTTTCCTTTGCCCTTCCGAACTCCTTCTTGGAGAGGTGCACAGGTACTCTTAGTAGAACCGAGGTCCTACTAGAAATAAATGGAGTATTCACTTGGAGGAAAAGCTGAAGCTAATCTTTATTTTCTTGTACAAATTCTCCAGCTGGGATTGCTGCTCCTAAGATTGTTTTGGCTGAGAGGCAGAGTTCGGAGCTGGCTTCCAGAGGTTTCCCCAGAAAAGGCCAGCGTGGGTCATAGGCTTACATCTGCTCAGAAAAGCAACCTGCCTGGATAAGGCCCCAGGAAGCCTGGCCTCTTGGCAGGAGGGGCCCAGACCTGCCAGGATGGAGGAAAATCTCCACATGGGAGCCACTGACCCAGGCAGCCAGCAGCAACCTCTGGGAGTCCTTCTGAGCTCACTGTTTAATCCCCAGGAGACAGTGTGGCCAAAGGTGAAGGGCACTGGCCTGAGAGCTGTGACCTTGACAGAAACCGGCCCTCTCTGAGCCTCGCCTTCCTCATTGGCAGAGTGAGAGGGTTAGAGGGGACAACCTCACGGGGCCCTTCCAAATTTACAATGACTGATTGGCTCTCTGTCAGCTCTGGGGTGGGGTGGGGGCTGTAACTTCCGTCCCTTCTCAGCCTTTCCAGCCGTGCTGGCTAATGCCCTCATCCCCAATCCCAGGAGGAGGCCCTGCCTTCTCAGAGAGTGTTGGGAGTCTTTCTTCCAAGGTAGAAAAACCAGAAAATCTGGGTGGGCCCTGCCCTTAGGGATACTCTGTCCAAACCAAAAGCGCAGCTCTGCTAGTTTTGATGATGAAGATTTACAGCCAGGAGTGAGCTTCCCTGGCAATATCGTCTGCCGTCTTTATGAGCAGCAATTACATAGTATTTGGTACCTGGGAAGGCAACCAGCGAGAGCTGAAATGGTGAAATGCTCTCTCACTCCAAGGAGCACAACGCCTATGGTAATAAATATTGACGTTCATTAAGACAAAGCCAGAATTCAATCTGTTCTGGGGAATTCTCTGCTTCCGGCCTCAAGCATGGTCCTTATTTACAAGATGTCCCTAAGGGAATGAGACAGGCCGCCTCACCTTGCTCCCCAAGATACATTTTATTCAACCGACTCATCCTGGGCAAATGTGTATCTGACAAGCCAATTTGAAAATGAATTTGGTACATTTTTTGAGTTGATTATTTATTCTGAAAATGAATGCCTGTTCTGGTCAGGCTGACAGCTCTCAGGATGAGAGAACTCGGTGCTCCCAGCTCCCCCCTCACACCGCCTCTCCCAACAAAGGAGAAACGCAATTGAGAGGGCCAGCTTCCCCAGCACGGGGGCTGAGTGGGCCCTCTACCCTCACTTACCAGTGCCCGGCGCAGCATATTTTCATCCTGCTGACAAGAAGCCAGTGTACAGTGCTCGTGCCTGGGAGAAATGGAATGCTGTGAAAGCTAAGGGGGGCTCCTTCGGCTCTATCTCTTGGATGGTTTGACTGGACAAGCATTTGACTCCCACCACCCAGAGTCATCATGAGGTCCTAGGACAAGGGGAGCGAGCCTGAGGGCAAGGTGTAGGGTAGGGAGGGGACTTTCTACCACCCTTTGACTTCCGGTCTCCCTGAACTTTGCTTCCACTATTTCTCCTTGATCTCCATCAAGATGGCAAGATGGCAGCTTGCCTGGTCATGTGGTGGTTAAGTTCACATGCTCCTCTTTGGCCACCTGGGGTTCACAGGTTTGGATCTCAGGCACGGACCTAACACCACTCCTCAAGCCACGCTGTGGCAGCATCCCACATAAAATAGAGGAAGATTGGCACAGATGTTAGTTCAGTGACAATCTTCCTCAAGCAAAAAGAGGAAGAATGGCAACAGATGTTAGCTCAGGGCCAATCTTCCTCAAAAAAAAAAAAAAAGGTGTCAAGATGATACCTTGGTAAATTTCATGGAAAGGTAACATGTTGGAGGAACGTGTTCAGAGGATGCACCCTCTTCCCCTCCTCCTCCAGCTGTGCTTCCTCCACAGCTCAGCTGCCCGAGTGCCCAGGGACCCTGGCTGTCCAGTATAATCCTGGAAGGCTTCTTGCAGGAAGAGGATTGTGGGAAGAATATGGGAAGAATGTTTTGGAGATCCTGAGTTACCTGTGGCCAAAACTGCATTGAGATGAACTGGGTCACAGACAGCCTCGGATGCGAAGCGAAGAAGCCAGGACTCTAAATCTATCACAGTGATTAGATTGCCTTTTTTCAGCGGTTTTTGGGTTATTTTGAAATCATGAGACTCTTTGTTCTAATGTATTCTTCTCTAGAACCTCAGTGTAAAAGCAGATAGAAGTTAAGCTGTTCCAATTAAACACAGATGAAAGCGTCGGAGCCCTGCCCTCTTACCTGACACTGAATTCAGTCCCTCCACAGAATCCGGTCCCACAATATCGGAGTCACCCCAGCTGCTTGTTGAACATGCAGACCCCCGGAACCCCTGAGTCATCCGCTCTGAAGGTGGTACCCTGGAATATCCATTTTTTCCAACCACTCTTGGGGCTCTGTAAAGCACACTCAACCGTGAGAGCCGTGCTGGAGGGCTTCACAGGGCAGAGTGAAGACGGACGCCTACAGGTAAGTCCTCCACTTGGCCTGACTGTGTTCCCGCCTGTCTTACCCATTTTCCTGACATGCAACCTTGTCGTTCGGTTGTGTGAACGCTCCCCAAGAGCATCACGTGATTGTTCTTGGTACTGAATCCAGATAGGAAGGAACCAGGGGGAACAGGAGTTATAAAAACTCACCAACCCCCAAAGCCCGCACCTCACTAGGGCCTTGGCGGAACTAGAAACCCCAGCTTTGAAAGCTAATGTTTTTAAGCACCTTAAAAACCACACACTCACTCTCAGCTACTAGTGTGAAAGGGGTCGTCCATTTCCCAGCTCAGCTGCACAAGGAATATAGTTAAGGAGGTTGAAATCAGAAAACTGTCAGTCAAAGATCTTCAGAGACCCACTCTCTGACAAGCAGGTTGGGGGTCCCAGAGCCAGAGTCCCTGGGGTACAGCACGGACTGGGAGCCCTTGTCTATAGCACCAAGCTCCAAGTCAACAGGCCACCAAGAAAGGTGCAGCATCTGCCAGTTCAGTCATGTCATGATTCTGCCTGCCAGATGGGACAGTGAGGGGAAGCAGCCCAGAGCAATTAAGTGTCTAGCCTAAGGTCACAGAGCAAGTCAGTGCGGGCCCTCAGAAAGCGCCAAGTCCTCCTGCGGATTCAGGCAGCAAGTGGGCAATCTGCCCTGGGGCTCCTGCCTCAGAGCACCTTCATCTTGCCTGGCTCAGCAGCGGGGGCTGACTCTGCTTCTGCTCCCATGCACCTCAGCCAAGCCATCATCATCCTGATCTAAGCCTCCCCTGCCACCCCAGCCTGGGGCTTCTGGAAATCAGGAGACACCTGCCCAGGTAGGTGACGGCTGTCACAAAGAGAGCCTCGAGAGGAGGGGTTGGGGAGAACCCTGGTGTTCAGCTTCCTCTTTAGCTCTCAGCTCACTAATTGGGGCCAGAGATGAGAATGTGAGAGGCAGGGGCACAGTCTCTCTAGAATGACAGGGAAGCTGTAAGGCAGGTAGATGGAGTGTAATTGGACATCTGTTGTTTTGAGCTGACCCCTGCCACTGTCACCTACCACTGTTCTTCCTTCCTTTGGGAAACTGCTTCTCTGTCATGTCAATCCTGTCATTTTAATGTGATGCCAATCTCCTCTAGGAGCAGGGATGGTGTGCCATCCAGGTCCAGTCAATCATTGTTCCTCATGCCATTGGTCAGAGTGATAGTTCAAGGATGGGCATGGACCATGTCTGGCCAGTCAGAGTTCTTCCCTGGGATTTTTTCCAGTCTGAGTGTGGCGGGGAGGCCAGAGAAATCAATCTTTACTGACACCTAGAGAAGGCCTCTCTGCAGAAAAAATAAGGAAGCCAAGCCGAGACATGCAGAGTGTGGACACAGGAACAATCTTGATGACATCATCTGAGTCCCTTCATCCAGTAGTAGCTGAATTTCCCAGATACATATGCCAGTAAATTCCCTTTGTTAAAAAAAGATAATTTGAACTGAGCTTCTGTTACTTGCAACCAAAGAGTCCCAATAAGTATTGAGAGAGAACTATAGAGCTGACTGTTAAGCTTGAAACGAGCTGTTTAAGATGGCATTGAACTCAGGGCATGTGTATAAGGGAATCAGGCCAGACGGACAGCAGACAGCAGGCCCAGAAGAAAGTGACTCTGAGCTGCATCCGCTTCCATTACTTGAGTGATGGCATTTCACGGTCATTGAGGTTTTACCAGAGGTCACTTTCCTTTTAAGGATCCTCTTGTACCGTATGGAATAGGAGGAGCGAGCAGGTAGGTCTAGCCAGGAGCCGGCAATGGAAGGAGCAGGTAGAGTTAGGGCAAAAAAAGAAGAGAGAAATTCTAAAACTATGCATATAACTTGAGTACCCCTGGTCTAATTGGGGGCCTGATAAATGGAACTAAACAACATCCCCACTGCTCATTTAAACTACTCTCTCCAAGGTCAATAGTGACAACCTAATCACTAAATCCCAAAGCGTGTTCTCAGCAATGATGTTCTCACCTGTCTGCAGCCTAGAGCACTGTTTTCAGAGCTTCCTTCTTTGGATGCTCCTCTCCCTTGAATTCCATCCTAACTCAGCCCCCGCACGTCTACGGCCATTCTTGAGTCTCTTGGATGGCTTGTTTTTGTTTTCCCAACACGGCGGTATGGGCATTGCTCAAGACTCTACCTTCCGGGTGAAATTCCTACAGAGGCCGCTCCATCCTCTGCCAGAATCGCTAGCCCTGATCCCCCTCGCAAACTCCAATTCACATTCCTGGTTCAAAGACTCATCTTTTACCACAGCCAGCGCCTCCTCTGACTTTCTTGGTCCAGGGAGTGGACCCACAATTCTCCCAGCAGCTGAGCTTCCAAACTTCAGAGCAAGCAATGACTCTTTTCTTTCCTCCATCCTGCACAGCGGGTCATCATGGTCTGTAGCTTCTTCGTTATTAATGTCACAGCGTTCTTTCCTTGCTCTTTATTTTTTATTGTTAGTCCCTTAAGGCCTGTATCATCTTGCACTTAGACTTTTGCAGCAGCCTCTTCTTTGCTCGATTCAAACATTTTATTCAACAAGCATTTATAGGATGCCTTTAATGTACCAAACCCTGTGCAGTCCCCAACGCTCTAATCCATTCTATACACTACCACCAAATTAGTCTTCCTCAAGTACGACTTTGATCACATCATTCTGGGGCTCTAAAGCCTTCAATGGCTCCCCATTGCCTACTGAGTAAAGCTCACACTCATCAGGCTGGCATTCAAAGCCCTCCATAATTTGTCCCCAACCTACCTTTCCAGCCTTATCCTCTACTATTTTCTCTACATAGACCTTATACTCCAGGCAATCTGATCTATTTGCTTTTCCTTAAATAAGCACTGCACTTTTTCACTTCTGAGTTTTTTACCTAGCTAATTTCCTCCGCAGGAAAGTGCTCCCTGCTTATCCTCTGTCTGCTCTTACTCATGTCTCAGAGCCCAGCTCAAACACTACCGCCATCTCGTTCTCTTAACACACCTGCCAGAAGTGACTGCTCCCTCACTTTAGGCTCCTGATTTAGCAGCTGTGGGAGACCTAGCACATGAGGCCCTGCACTGTGGATCAATGACCCATGCTTTCGTTCCCCATCATCATAGTTCTTACCTGAAGCATCTGTATGAGAATCACAAAGGTGCTTACTAAAAATGCAGGCTCTGGAGCCCTGCCCGGGGAAATCCATATTTTCAGCACGTGTCCCAGTGATTCTCTTGTGTATTCAGATCTTAGAGCAGCTTCCCTATGAGACTGTAAGTTCCCTGAGGGCCGGGACCCCATCTTATCTGGCTTCATAACCATCAGCACACCTAGAAACTCAAGTTGAAAGGAAGCTCTAAGACCACTGAGTTCAAACAGCAATCCAGGCTTGAATACGCTCTCAACATGCCTCCTAAGTTAACATTTGCTAAACTTTTCTAATGAGAATGTCTTTGCACAAGGAAACTTCATCAGTGTTTAGTCTAAAATTGCTATGGAAAATCTGCTTTCTTGGGAGAACCTAGTCCAAGACTCAGGGCGGGAATTTTTCTATAGTCTTGGTACCTTAAACATTTGTAGTTTTTATGAGAAATTTAGATTCATTTTTGTCTCCTGGATACTGAATTTTGTAACTGATCTCATTCTCCTGTCACGTTGACCATGGGACAGCCTATGGTGAGATCTATGGCCACCAAGAGCAGGCACATAGGACTTCACGATGTCCATAGTGAACCTCCCTATGGCTCGACTGCCTTCTCCCAGCCTTGTTTTCCTTTCTCCCCTTCTTTTTTTAACTTATTCTTAGTTTACTTTATCTTGTAATATTGTTTGCATCTTCGCAATTTGCAATCTTCATTTATAAATAAATAAAATAAATTCATGAACGTCTGCATGTGCAAATGCTTTCTGACCATCCTTTTTTCTAGTCTAAGGAGAGAAATCAGTCTGGAAGGTATGTACTTGGATCGGCACTTCTGATGGAAAGCAGGGCCAGAAAGAACACATGGAGTAAATGACGCTCCGAGGTCAGAGTTGTAAAAAATTAGGACTTGTAGAGAAAACATGGTTTCAGAAAGGATGATGAAGTTTTAGAACAGGAAGAGATGAGAGTGGTTTTAAAGTGTGGTCATAAAAGGCAGAAAGGAAGAAAAAGCTTTTAGAGCAGGAAGAAGTAGTTAAAACAGGGCAGTTTCAGGGAACTAACTGTCGAGTCTTTATACCCAGAAAAGAGAAGGTCAAATGCATTGCAGTTCTGAGTCCCCGGTGCAGAAGGACCCTCGGTGCATTCAGATGGCTGCATGGAGGAATGAACTTAGGGTCCAGAGGGAAAGGATCTTACCTTCCCAATGATCAAGAAAACTAAAGAAAAGCCTCTGAGCCAGAATCAGAGTTCAAAACCAGAGTATACAAGAACCGGAGCCAGAAACAACTACAGAAATCAGCCCTATATTGAAGGCATGCCAAATGAATTGAATATTTTGGGTCTGTGTACCTGTAACTTACCCAAGGGGCATAACTTTGGTATATTGGGGCCCTTGTCAGTGTAGTAGTAAATTGTGTGAAGCAGAGATGGAGATACAAGGAGCAAAGCAGTTGTAGGAGAAACTCCTGACTCCACAGGGGCAAATAGTGGCAGACTATCGTCCAAGCAGCCTGGAAAATGGCTAAGCTGTATTGCAACTGATGCTCGTAACTGCTAAACACCTTAGGGTGCCACAACTCAGGATCACAGTGCTTCAAGGGGGCACCCCAGTGGATGGGAACCAGCCTTCACCATAGTATCTGATGCCAGCTCAGGATCCAGGGTCCCCAAATATCATCAAACATAAGAAAATAGAAAAGTATTTATTGAATGGTTGTTCATTTTTTCATTCAACACTTACTGAATATTTAATGATTACTGAGCACTGTGCTAGGGAATGGAGATATAAATGATACTAACACATACTTCTTGCCCTTAATAAGCTCGAAGCTCAGGGAGAAAACCAATTTGTAAATAAAGTATGACAGTGTGTGATATGATTAATGCCATAGTTGTGGCATGTGCAAAATGCTACAGTATAGAGAAGATCACAGAGGATGGAATAACTAACTCTGCCCTGGGGAGGGAGAGAAAGGGGGCATATTTGACCAGGGGCTAGAAGGATGAGTAGGAGTTCTATAGACAGCACAGGGGGAACAGCCTTGGCCTACGTGCAAGGACCTTAAACAGCAGGGCATGCTTCTGGAACCCTGCAAAGTTTGGAGTGATTAGAACAGAGTGTGGGCTGTGAGTGGCAAGAGATGCAGCTGAGGGTTTGGAGCTGGACTGCCGAGGTTCCTAATATGACATCCTAAAGAGTTCAGACCATGTCTTTCAGGCAGAACAGTAACCTCAGACATGTTAGAGAAAAGTAACCCTTAAGTAACCAACACCAATGGCTAGGAAACTTCCAGGATCCTGAGATCTTGTGGGGGTCCACCCTCAAACTACCATCAGCGGCAGGTTTCTGATGCATTAGGTCCCAGGAGGATGGAAAGGCTTTGGGGTCACAGGCTAGCTGAAAGGTCAAACCATGGGCACAGGAAAAGCTCTAGGGTGGGCTTCAGAAGCCCCATTTTACCTGGCTGGGGGTCAGGAATGGGCTGAAATGCTCCATGTTTCTGAAGGCCCAGTGTGGGCCTGCAATCCTAGGGCCCAGTTACTTCGCACACCAGCAAGAGTGAATCGGTGGGCCAGGAAAAAACGAAAGGCTGTACTTCTTCTTTGGAATCAAGTTGTTATTGTTCAAATGCATTATTAATGATCAGGGCTGCAATCATTTATAACACGGTCATCACAAAAGCAGCTGTTACCATTTACACATAGCTCTCTGTGAGTATGTTATTAAGGCAATATTTTACCACGCATGCGACTTGCTCAGGGGCTGCATGCCTAATGCTTAGCTTGAACAGATCCCCCACTCCCCTCTTAGAAGTAATCACTCCTTCCCTTTCTTTACCGAGATGCCGAATGCTAGGGAAGGGAAGCAGTGAAAGGAGATGAAAACGGGGAGCCGTGAAAAATGGAAGCAGAGATACAGGCGATATTTGCCCCCATCCTTTTTTCTCCCTTGCCTTTTTTTTTTTCTTTCGAATGAAAAATAAAAATGCAGAAAAACCTCAGGAGCCTCGTAACTTTCCAATTTTTATTTAAAAATAAACCTACTGTCGCAGCTGTCACCGTTCTTGTACATGGAGCACGAGTTCCAAGCCCACTGCCCAATATTTATCTACGAGAAAGTAAATGCTCTAAAGCGAACAAATAAATCAGGGTAGATCCTACAAAAGGAGCAGAGAATTTGCCAAAAAGGAGAATCTGGCAGCCAGCATAGTACTTTAAGGACCCCACCAGCCAGCAGACCCAACGTGACAAAAGACCCAGAGTGACGGGTACAGAAGAGCAGGGCGAGTGCGTATGGCCTATGGTTCCTGTCCCTTCCTTCCCCAGGCCAGGCCAACCTCCTGAGCCTTTCTTTCACCCACAGACTGTTCCTGGAAATCTACAGCCAGGGTGTTAGGAACACTTGCAGAGAACAGCCGTGGACAGACTGCAAGACTCAAGAAGGGCCTCAAGGCAGCAGGGAAAATTCTAGAGGGACCCATGGACTTAGGGAGTAGAAATGCTGGACTCACGTGGAGCTTTCCCCTGACAACTGAGAGGGGAAAGCTTCCCCATTTCTAGGGAGGAAAATATGGGCATCGCAGGAGGATCCGAGGCATGACCCTCAAGGCTGATGATTGAGTATGCAATGAAAGAGCAGTTCATTCGATGACCAGTGGCAGAGGGCCATGTAGAGCTGTTCTAAACACTCGCAGAGGGCTGGTCCGGTGGCACAGTGGTTAAATGTGCACGTTCCACTTTGGCGGCCTGGGTTTCCCCGGTTCGGATCCCAGGTGCCCCCAAGGCACCGCTTAGCAAGCCACACTGTGGTAGGCGTCCCACATATAAAGTGGAGGAAAATGGGTACAGATGTTAGCTCAGGGCCACCCTTCCTCAGCAAAAAGAGGAGGATTGGCAGTGGATGTTAGCTCAGGGCTAATCTTCCTCAAAAAAAAAAAAAAGCACTGGCAGAAAGCCGACTGCATGGCATAGACCTCCTCTGATCTGAGAGGTCGTGGAAAGATGATGCAAAGAAGCTAAGCAAGTTGAGAGCTGGAGGGTGAGAGGAGGTTAACCTGGCAAAGGGAAAAGGAAGAACAATACTTCAGAAGCAGCAGCATGTGCAAAACTCCTGAGGCAGGAGGGAGCACAGATGAAGGAACTGAGAGGAGGACATAGGCTAGATCTCGGAAGGTGACGGGAGAATAGCGCAAGACGAGACCAAGGAAATAGCCCAGCCAGATTGGCAAGGATTTCCGTCTACACTTTAGAAGCAATGGGAAACCAATGATGGGTTTCAACCTGGAAGGACAGCACGGCCAAATCTGAAATTTGGAAAAGAGCTCTCACACCACAGGGTGGAGAACAGACTAGAGGGGCAAGCAGTGTGAGGTGACTTCGGAAGCTGTAACCAGCAGAAGAGGATGGCACTTTGGCCTTGGGTGGTGGCAGACAGTGAAGGGAAAGGAAGAGTCAAGAAATAACTAGGAAGGCCAGCCTGGTGGCGCAGCGGTTAAGTGCGCAAGTTCTGCTTCAGCGGCCTGGGGTTCCCCGATTGAGATCCCGGGTGCAGACATGGCACCGCTTGGCAAGCCATGCTGTGGTAGGCATCCCACATATAAAGCAGAGGAAGATGGGCATGGATGTTAGCTCAGGGCCAGTCTTCCTCAGCAAAAAAAGGGGGATTGGCAGCAGATGTTAGCTCAGGGCTAATCTTCCTCAAAAATAAAAAGGAAAGAACTAGGAAATCAAATCAGCAGGGACTTAGTGATCAGTTGGTTAAGGGTCGCAGAGAGAGAGGGAGCCCCCTCAGTTTCCAGCTTGTGCAAATGAAGCACAGCCTTTCTGTACATGGAGAATGAGAACAGTGGAAGAGGCCAAGATGGAGAGCGAAAACAATGAATTCAATTTTGAAAATGGTGAGTTGGAGGCAGCTTTGAGCCAGTAAAGTGGAGATTCCAAGCACATCATTGGAAACACAGCCCTGGAGAGTACAGGAGAGGTCTGGATTGGAGGCATTGGCAAACACCTCCATTGGCAAACGGATGATAATTGAGGCCAGTCCCATGGGAATGGTCATCTTTGGAGAGAATATAGTATAAGAAGAAAGAAGGGCCAAGTCTTGAGGAACTCCAGTGTATATATGTCAGATGGCAGAGGAGATTGAGCCTGCAACAGAGATTGGAAGAAGCCCCGAGACAGGAGAAAAGGATCTGGGTGAGCATAGTATCACAGAGAACGGGGTGGGGGGCTTGGGGGGATGAGGGGAGGGGAGTGAGCATAGTATCACAGGGAATGGGAGGGTGGGGGTGGGAAGTGTTTCAACCGGAAACAGCGGTAAAGAGGGTGGAATATCACTGAGAAGTCAAAGGAAACAAGGAGTAAAAAATGTCCATTAGACAGACAGACCAACATCAAGGTCACCGGTGACCTAGCCATGGCCGCATCTGCCACGTGTATTAGGAGCTAAGGCAGGGAGGGCACCCAGCACGGTGACTGGCCCATAGCCAGCCCTCAATAAATCTTGGCTCTTGTTAAATTGTCCCTTTAAAGTCTATAAATCTAATATTTTCCTATCCTATTGAAGAAAAAAAGAAAAAAGAGACATAGGCTAACGTTTTAACAGGAGAGCTTAAAGATCAAACCCAAAGAATTTCCCGACAGGAAGGCCTGTAAACCGCCCATGAAGGCCATTAAAGAAGATGATAGAGCTCTGGCTGAAATTAGGATCAGGACGGATTCCTAGGCAGCTGGGACAGGTGAGCTGCAGCCCTTCCTCGAAGCAGGGGACCAACCCCAATCATCAGGGCGGGCCATTTCTGCTCCAGGTTGCCCCTGCCCTTCCTCCCCTGCCCCCATGGAGACGAGAGCCGCCCTGTAAAGGAAAACCCCTCATTTCAATAGGCTGGGCGACCAGGTGACCGTGAGCAGAGCCATCAAGCAGAAAGCACCCAGCGGACAAGCACCGAAAAATATGCTCGGAGGGTCAGCCGAGTGACCAGGATTACAATGTAATGCCCGGCCTGGGTCAGTAATGGGGAGGCATTAGTCATCTCTTCAGACCTCGGCTCCATTATTTTTGCCGGAAATGTGAGAACAGCTCTCACTAATAACGTGTGGAATCACTTCCAACTATTTGCCTTTCAAGTCAGCCTCCTCAGGTCAGGTGACATATCTCGTTTAACAGGGGGTGCCATTAGAGGGAAGATTTAACGTGCGGCTAAAAGCATTTGTAGCGGGAGCTGTGGGTGGGTTCCTTTTTAAGCTTCCGTGGCTGGGAACTTGCGTCTCTTCCCTCCGTGCTGTTGGGTTTTGTTACTGAAGCCTTTTTCTTTGCCGAAGGAGGTTGGTCATTAACTCTCCCCTGCCCGGAGCATCCCCCGGCATGGACAGGACAGGCTGAGAGTTGAATTCGAATCTCTCCGCCTCGAACCAGAGCCTGCAGGAGACTCAGAAGGCTGGCTCGATGACTCCAGGCATCTCGCCATCCTCGTGCACCTACCCCTCACTCTGCTTGGGTGACCGGGTGTCTCCTTACATGGAGTCTTGCAGAAACAACTAGAGCTTCGCAAACAGAACCACAGATCTACAGCCCAGGAAATTTGTCTATCTGCCCACAACATGAGTCTTGCCTCTTCCCAGGCCTTGAGGGGCCCAGAAGCCATGCCAAGAACAGCAGGAACAAAGGGACTGGGGATCTAGAAGAGGAGCATGTCATTTAATTGAAATTTCATTTTTTGACTGAGATTCGGTTTTTTCCTGAAGGCGAAGACCTTTTAAGGCCCAGCCTGAGCTTCCTAAATCTTTGTCCTTGAGTAAACTTCCCAACTCCCAGATTCCTAACCTTTCTGAGCCTCAGACTCTTCATCAGGAAGACAGAGACAGTTAGCAGCTGCCTAGCAAACAAGAGGCTACAGTTAAATGCATTGAGCACAATGCTTTGCATACAGAAGGGGCTCGATAAACACTATCAGTTACATCTCTTCTGGCTACATGTTACGAGTGATCAAATCCCCAACAACGTGCCTAAATAAAGATGGCATTTATTGGATTGTGTAACTGACAGATCCAGAGCTCAGCCTGGCTTTAGGTACCTAGAAGGTGACTCAGGAAACTGTCCCCAGGACAGAGTTTCTCCCTCACTGTCCCTTGGCTAGGCTTCCTCTATCCTGGCTCCATGTCATGCAAGACCGGGTGGCAGCAAGATGACAGCTGCTGCTTCAGGATGGCATCCTGACAATCCCAAGTCCAAGAGCGAAAGAGCTACTCTTCCCCTCAACAATTCACCGAAGTCCTGAGCTGGACACTCAGGGTGAGTGGGGTCCTCCCTGGACTATCCCTGATCAACGGTTTGACCCTGCGTCTCAAACTCTGCCCTGAGGAGGAGAAGGAGGGGGGAAGCCCTACCTAACTCAAGGAGCTGAGAGTTGCATGAAAGATGTTTCCCTAAAAGAAATTTGTAGTACCATCACTAAAAAAAGTGGGCAGGGAGGATGTTAGATATCCAAACATGGAACTATCCATTGCAGATAATCATTTCCCATCCTACTCCATGTGCAAGTTAAGGGTTGATAGTAATGTGTAATCAAGGAAAGCTCCATGAGCTTTCCCCCAAAACTTTTCAGCAAAGTACCCTCTTCTCCATATAGCAGTAATATATTGATTGTACCCATAATAGCACTGTTCTCAATCTGCCTTCTATTAGAGTTGCTTACTCTAAGGCCTGTCATCTCCATTGCACCTGAGCTCCTGGAGGTCAAGGACTGAGTCTTATTCTCCTGCATATTCTACACAGCGCCAAGCACATAAAGGGAAATCTATTTACCTAGGAGGTGCTTCCAGACCCATGCTGGCTACCCGTGTCCAGGTTTTGTCTGCTTTGGGATAGACTGGTAGAGACTAGTGGGCCCAATGAACACAAAGGCAAGAAGTTCCCTGAAGCTCCCTCTTCTGCTAGAACCTGCCTCTGTTATAGCTTCTTTCATACTGTACCTCAGATGGCTTTCCGGGTTCCCCATCACCAAGAAAATCTCTGGAAGAAGGTAGGACTTAATCTTTTCCTTCTTTGTTATCCTTGAAGCCTAGAACAGCATCTGGCTCAAAGAAAGCATCCCCTAAATGGCGTAGCTCCCCTTGATCTCACTCACAACCATGCCCAGATTCTCAAAGAAGAGCCTCATCCATCAGGGCTACAGAAAGGGCAGGTATCCACCAGGTGAAGGATTAGAGAGCTAGAAGGGTTAGACACAAACCACGTAAACAGAGAAAGAACACTACAGTTCACTGTCCTTGTTCTCTATCAAGTTGGAGAAGGTCCAGGGAGCCTGACAAGCTAAAGGAGGTAGACTGAGCTAGTGGGAAAGGGGGTGGGAGGACGTGGACTTGATTCAGGGTGTGGTTGGTACCCATGGGGAAGGGGGAGGCCAATGAATTAGTAGGGAGCTGACAGCAGAGACCTTCTAAGGCAGATAGGCAGTATAGCTGTGGTTCTGGATGGTCAGCCCCGTCAGAGCACGACCACAGTGGCACCAGGAAACCAAGAGGAACAGGCTCAGCTCCCTGGGATGGGGTGGGAGAGAGCCAGAGAGGAGGCCAATACCAGCACCTGGTGCTGGTGAGCCTGGAGCTCTGGGGCAGGAGTGCTCATTAGGAGACTAAGGCAGAACCCCAGTGTTATGAATGGGACCCCTTTAGCAATGATTAAGGGAAAGGTGTCTGCCCCCAACGTACTGGATCCTAAATCTATGGGCAGACATCTGAGCACAGCATTGCCCCTACTGGGATGATGGAGATGCTGGTGCCCTCCTAGCCCAGTTAAGGCAGCTTCCATCCCTAACTAGGCAGAGCTGAGCCTGGAGGCAAAGGCCTGGGTAACTGGGCCCTGCAGGGCTGGGGAAAGCAGGACTGACGAGCTGGGCCACGTCAGAAAGACTTCCTGGCAGACTCCCAGACTCAGTGTTTGTCTAGGGCCGGGGCTGAGCCACTGCCAGGGCCAGCTGACCTCATGGATCCCCCTCGTCAACAAGCAGCAAGAACAGGAGACTCTGGAGGCTGCCTCAGCTTTGGAGAAAGCTCTGCAAACAGAACTCAGTTTTTAGGGGTTAATCCGCGGCCCCAGGAGGAGGCGGCAGCCCTCCTCTGACGGCAGAGCCAGCGAGTGGGCTGAGACGAAAGGAAAGGCACGGGGCTGCCGGCCTGAGATTAGCTTGGCCGCAGCTCCAAAGAGCAGCCCTTCAATCGCGGAATTGTCTGAACCCTCAAAAGCGCCGGCTGCCTCCCACCAGCCCAGCTAATGGGGCTGAGCTGCCGGGGCCACGACCTCTGTCTCCCGGGCTGATGGTTGGCTGCTCTGAATCTCACTTCCCCAGCAGCCAGGGGACCAAGGACTCTGCCTAGTCTATGAGCCTGCGCCCTTGCGCGGTTTCCAGCACCTACTATGTGCGCAGCATCACACCTCACTCCCCTGCCTCCTGCTAATCTCACAGCCCCAGAAGAGCATGCCAGTCAGCCCTTTGGCCAGTCTGTGATTCGGGCTACAGTGTCTATGCATAGCGGGGGTCTTTGGGAGGAGAATGCCCAGCAGGTGACTGGTGAGCGAACAGAAGGGAGGGAACCACGGTCTGCCCTTTCTCCAAAGCCCTGAGTCCATGAGTCTGTCTGTACTCTGGAACAGGAGGAGGATAGAATCTGAGCCTGCCCAAATAGGAAATCACACACACTCAGAGCCAAAACCCCGGGGGGGGGGGGGGGGGGGGGGGGGCGGGAGGACGGACGGTGGACAGGAAACTCGATTGAAATGCACCATTTGCTAAAAAGCAGGGCTGGGCCCTGGTTTCTCTGGGTTCTGAATTTCTAGAAAGCTAAGGGTCTCCGTTGCCAGGCGGCATCTCACATCCCTTCCCAACTCGGCCACTCCAGCCTTTCCCCGTTGGGATCCCTATGAGGACCCCCTGCAAATCGCTGCCAGGCCTGCAGGAGCCCTGGGAGGGTGGTGTGGCCACGGGTCTGGCAGGCTGAGCGGGAGGCGGCGAGCGTGTGGGCGTGGAGGTGCCAGGAGGGAGCTGTCTCGGTTCGCTGCAGCTGTCTCTGTGGACCTCACCAAGGGAGGCGGGGAAGCTGGAAAAAGAAAGGGGAGCAGGAGCGCGAGCGAGAACAGAGAGCGAGAGGCTGTTCTGTTCTTCCCGAATCAGCATGCGGCTCCGCTGGTGCTTCTAATCACCGGGCCGCAGCTCCAGCCGGCTCATGCCCTGCAACCACTCTCCGGGACCTGTCAGGAAGCTGACACTGATTACCCTCGGACGGGGCGGCGGGCCGCGGGCGGGCGCGCAGGCCACCCGGCGCCAGCTCTCGGGGCCCAGCTCCTGCTGCCGCAGCCGGCCATCGGCTGCTTCCCGCCGTAATGAGCACTCGGCGGAGCGGCCGCCATCTACGCTGGCGCCTCCGGTGGAGGAGGGAGGGGCAGGGAGAGCCCCCTTCTCACTCTCTGCCCTGCCCCCCCGCACCCCCCCCCCTCCGCTGCTCTCCTGCTGGTCCGCAGCCCAGCCAGGCCATGCTCCCTTCATCCGGCCTTCTGCACCCTCCTTCAGCCCCGGGACGGGGAGCCCCGTGCGACCTTAGGCCTTTCCTCCGAGTCTTCACCCCCCCACTCACCAACACCCACACCCCTACACAAGCCCGCTCACGAGGAGGAACGTGGAGGGACCAGAAGGGAGGCAGAAGCTTGAAGGGTGGGCGGGAGGCGAGCTAGAGAAGGGGCACAGGGAGAGGGGACACTCTGAGGGTGGGCAGGAGCTAAACCCCAGCCCTCCACACCACCTCAGATTGTCAGGAGCCCCAGAATAGAATGCCAAGCTCCCCTCCTTCACTGGCCCATCCCAGGCTCCCAGCTTGCTCAGTTGGACCTCTAAGCCGCTGGTAAGGATACTCCCTGCCCCCAGCTCCTCCCCTTGGCTGTGGGCAGCTGTCTCTTCTGCCTTCATCAATGAGAACCACCCCTCAAATTTGAAGAGCTTGAGTCCTCAGTGCTAGGAGCTCCCAGGAGGTAGAGATCAGCCCTATTGGGTCAGGGGTGCTCAGCTACCCCCTTTGACAAGGATAGACAGATGTTTTCTCAAGCTTGCGTAGTGCACAGCTTCTAAATAATGCAGTATTCCCACCTTCCCTCCCGATTGCCAGGCCTCAGCCCCTCTGAACAAATACAGACATCACTGCAATGACCATTAGCCAAGTCTGCCCTGCCCTTGAGGAAGACCTGGGCACCCCGTCTTTAACTCCACTGCCTTGTGCTTGAGGTCGGTGTATCCCACCCACTGATCCCTCCAGTGCACACTGACTCTCCTCTCCACTGAACCTCTGCATTTAAAGTCTGCTGCACACAATCCCAGGCTTGCTAAGAGTCTGGCTTTGTTCTCCAATAGTTTCAAGTACCTATGTTTGACTCCCCCCAGGAAGGTAAGGTCATCACAGGCAGTAACTATTGCTTTGCTTGTTTTGATTCCCACAGAGCTGAGCTTAGATTGATGTCACATAAGCACTCAATAAATGCCCACGGACTTGGCTAATGGATGGACAGACTTGCAGGGGGCACTGCTCCATCAGGAGAGAAAGGTGGCCTTACTCCCCTCTTCCCTACCAAGAGGAACCCAAGCTCCTGTGTCCTGGAAGCTTCTCAAAAATCAGTAGAGTCCAGCTCTGCCCCTCATCCCTGCTTGCCTCCAGCCCCCTTGGCCTTCTGGATCCCTGTGGGTTTGGAGAGGTTGATGCTTGTGGTTCTTACCAACATCAATTTGCAGTCGCCAGGATGCAACTTCACCCTATGCTGTGTTCATAAATTAATCTCCTGGGATTAGACTCTGTGTTTTAGTAACACTCCCGAGGCATTGTATTTACACATTAATAATAAAAGAAAAAAGTGAGACAAGTTCTGACAACTTTCAATAACATTCAGAAATAAAGTGTGAGGTGCGGAAGTGTCCAAAGTTAATTAAGACCATTTGGTGCTGACGGGGGTGGGGGGTGGTGCCTGCCGTTCTCCGACAGGTGCTATTTCTGAAACCCAATTTCCCTGTCTGTCATGTTCCTGATGCCTGCAGAAAAGGAGATGCTGAAATAAACCGAACTAGCAGCACGAGCTCGAACTTTCTCTTGTTTTGTTTTACAGTGCTGTGGACACTTTGCCAGAATTTGTGGAGGCCCTTTGGCCCTTCCCCGTGGTTAGCAGACGGTGTGTCCAGACTGTTTACATCCGCTCCATGCAGGTGGGGTCCTGGAGGAAGTTAAGGGGTGCCCTACTCCTTGGAGGAGGGCCAGCAGCTCACCTTTCCACTAATAGCTGTAAGGACCTTCCAGACATTTACTGACTAGAACTTCATGCCAGAACAGGAGGGAAACCAGCTCCAGAACCAAAAAAGAGGGACTCTGGACAGACTCCTAAGACATGGTATGGAGTGAAGCTGGGCTTCTCTGCCCAATAATTAGTATGATTTCTTGCACAATACCTGTAGTTTAAGCCTGCATATGCTTTTGCATTTTTGTATTTTCTTCATTTTCATGTTAGCATCTCTCAATTTTAGAATAGTTCCTTTAAAAATGCAAAGACTTTCTCTAAGGAATTAGAAGAGGAAGAAGGAATTCCCTTTGTTTCTTTCTTGAGCCTGAATGGACCACTGGGTGTTGGGCATGACAGGGAGAAAAGGGAGAAACCCAGAGGAATGTTTTGGGAACTACAGGGGAGGCCCCTCCAGATTGTATCTTCTTAGAGCTCTTTCTTCACATTCCCCACAGTGTTTTGTGTTTTGTTCATTTAAGGGACAAATGTATTCCTTCCCACCCCATGGGATTTCCCTTGATCTTTATATTGGGAGTAGAAATGAAGTCAGCAGCACCAGATTCTTCAGCCGCATCCCAAACTGTATCTAATCCCAGCTTATCACTCTCAGTCTTTGATAGAGTCTGTTCATCTAAAAGAGAGAAGACACAAGAGCAAATGGAAATGGGAGTTTGGAAGGAGAATGACCAGCCATGTTCCCATGACAGCCTGAGACTTCCAACCCAGCTGAGAATTTCAGTGGGTGACAGGAGGTCTTCTTTTCCACTCTGGCCCTCTTGCCCTTGCCTCTAACAGAGGTCTTCTCAGTAGCCAGGCAGATTTCGCCTCTCTTTTGAAACATGATATTTCATGGGCAAATATATTTCATAAGGAGAATGATCTAGCCAGGTGCTTTCACAGCACCTCTCATCCCAACCCTCTAACCAGGAAGCAAATGCAAAATAAAAAGAAATGCCACATGGGCAAAAACCCTCACAGTACAATTGACTTGGTGCCTCAACATGGTCTCAGAAATTGATCCCTCTCCCAAATCTTGTTTGTCATAATTGCATGCCTGTTTGTTCTAGATCAAAGAAAAGCCGTTTGACCTTCAGGTGAAGGTCAGGCTGGGAGATGCTGCTGCTCCATGGCTAAATTGCTAGAGAAAGGGTAAGTGTTCAGGAAATGCAGGGATGGGGTGCAAGGAAAGATCCATCAGCTGAGCTATACCAGGGGCCTGTCTGCCCAGGGGGCTGGCCTGGGAGAAAACCAACCAGAAAGAACTGTGCTTCTCTCTGGAATCAAGGTGGGCAAAATGATCACCTAGCACACCTGGCATGAACCCAGTTGGAACGGAGAAGGCAGATCTGGGTGTTAAGCCAGACAAAGTCTAAGTTGCAACTAAGCTATGTACCTGTAAACTGCCTGGTAATTTCAACTGCGCTAAGTAGTCCATTCCGTCACTCTAAACAGCTCACAATAAGTGTCAATATTCTGTGATCCATTATGGAGAGAGGTTTCTCAAAAGAACAGAGGCAGTGCTACAGGTCCAAGGTTGTTATTTAAAGAGCTGAGTGCAACACACATCTTTTACCTCTTGAGCAATGAATGCAGAAGCCATGGCCACATCTATTTCTTGGATACCAGGGAGGCTGATGGTAGGGATTCAGAAATGGAAGCTGCCAGGTACCCAAGACCTGCTATGAGACGTGGCCTGGAAAGCCCCAATGTCATGGCCGCTCACCCACGTCCCCGCTACCCTCTTCTGGCCTGGCTAGCCCCTCAGAGGCTCACTTCTTAGACATCAGAATAATCATTCCTGTGGTACCCTCCATCTTCAGTTACCCCTCATGAGGCCTGCAAGTTTTCCTAAGAGGAAAAGAAAACAGGGCTGATCTCACTCAATTCTAGAATCCAGAATTTAGAGGATTTTTAAACCATTTCTATAAAACAGCCCTTGAGAACTTGTGGATTTTCTCATCATGTCTGGTATGATGCAAACATTAAGCATGAAGGTCTGGAGTAGACTGTCTGGATTTGACTCTTAGCTGGAACACTTACTAGTTGTGTGACCTTGAGCAAGTTGCTTAACCTCTCAGCTGTGTGTCAGTTTCCTTATCTGTAAAGTGTGGTTAACAATAAGTGACCTCCCAGAGGCATTGTAAGGTTATTGTGGTAATTAAATTAGTTGATTCATATGAAATATGTAGACGAGTGCCTGACATTTACTATTAACAGTAATAAGTTAGTTTAAGTCCTGCCAGCTGATAAGGAGCTAGACTGAATGACTGCTTAAGACTTTACTCCTTGGCCTTCTCTTTTCTGGACTAGTTGACCCCAACTTTTTCTTTACCCCTGCCCCATTTATCCCAGCCTGGTGAGGAAGAGAAAGCACACACAGCAAGCACACAGACATGTGCACACCTACATCCACACCTTTGCTCCTCGACACAGCCTGGCTAGAGCTAGTAGGGCATTTAGCAACGGACTCAAAAGAGAGAACACAGTGTTTATCATAATTTATAGGTTCATATTCACAAAGCTCCTGATCTTATGACTGTGAGCCCCTGCCGTCTCCAGCCCTGCCTCTCCATAGGTGCCCTGTGCCCGATCTGTCCTGACCAAGCATAGTTGTTTATTAGGGAACCAACCCCACCTGCAGTTGAGGGGCTGTAACTGGCCTCACTTCATTAAGCTGGGTACCGGGTGGGCCCAGAGCTAAAGCACACGAGGCTTTTAGAAGCCCACTGAGATTAACCTTTTCCACCACTGCTCGCCTTGTCTTCCTAGTGAGCATGGCTGGATTCTGTCCAGTTCTGAATTTGCACTCTAATCCTCTTCTGGAACTGCCCTAAATCTCTGTCTATTTTAGAACCTTCTAACTTATCTATCCTATACCAGTCCTGTTTCCAAATAAATGGAACTTTATCTTAATGCTCAACCCACCCCTGGTCCTTGGCCTGGATCGCAGCTGAAGTGTCCAAGTGCTGCCACAACCTGCACCAGGAGAAGCAATATGTTGCCACCAACCTTACTATGACCTTCTCTGGAGTCCCCCCATTTGGAGCTGACTCTACCAGCTTCCCCTTTTTTCTGGGACAGTGATTTCGACCATGAGGCATCTTCACTTGAGACCCAGCCTTCCCACTGGGGCGGACTCCACTAGTCCCCGCCCAATCAGTAGTTAGCTTCTTTCTCTTTCCTTACTGACCTATGGATTAAGCTCCTCCATGCCCTGTGACCAATGCCTGGGGTTATGACAACTACAAACCTAAGTATTATACATGCAATTTGTCTGAGCTCACAGCCCACTGATGTCTCCACTAGGATGCTTGCAAGACACATCAAACTCAGTAGTCCAAGACCGAACTCATGATCTTCTGCCCAAAACCATACCCCCCTTCCGCTCGGATGCCCCTCTAATCAGTTTTCCACACTGCAGCCAGAGTGATCTTTTCAAAATGCAAATCTGTTCATCACACATATACACACTTAAAACCCTTCATTAGCTTCTCATTGCTCTTAGGATAAAGGTCCACATCTTTAAGGCAGGCTTCAAGTCCTGTGTGTCTGGCCCTGGCTGCCTTTCCAGCCTTATCTGGTTGCACTGTCCCGTCCCCCCCCCGCACCCACCTTGCTATGCTCCCACCACCAGGGTCACAGCACTCAGGGCACTGGGGAGGGATTAGATGAAGGGCCTTTCTGGGCAGCCCGTAAAAGAAGATGCCCATTCCTCTGGGCTGATGCAGTTTCTCATCAGGGCTTGAGCTTGGCAAGTGGAGCAGGGCTGGATTTCAGCTCGTGACTCACACTTCCTCGGCCCAGCTGTGTACTTTCATCCATAGTACAGCCTGCACTGTGGCTGTGCCAGTCATCCTTGCCTTCTTTTAGTTCCCAAAAATACGCCATGCTGCCTCCTACCTCTAGACCTTGCTCACAGCTCTTTCCCTCTCTCTTTACCCAGTGATTGACCTATCCCTTAGATCCCAGCTCAACCAGCACATTCTCAGGGAAGCCCTCTTGATATCTCCACCTCTCCAACCCATTAGGACAACTTCCTTTGGGATACTGATCTCATCTTGTAAGCATACCCTCATTTGTATAGCTAATGTCTCTCTCTCATTGCATACAAGCTCCATTAGAGTAGGGCTCATGTCTTCTTCCTCTCTCCTTTCCATCTCCAGAACTTAACACAGTGTCAGGCACATAATAGCTGATCATTAAATATTTATTGAGGACCTACTGAGTGCAGGCTGCTCCATGGTAGATGGTAGTGTCTGGCCTTTATAACTGGAAGAACTTAAGCTTCCCAGAGGCATGATTAAGCACGTCAAAGAGAAAAATATTCTGTTCCACTTAATTATGCATTTTTATTTAAAAATAGAATTCTTTATTAAAACAACAAAGCATAAATATTAAAGAATGTATTTAAATAACTTGTGCAATTTAGTGCAAGCTCTAAAGGTGCATAAACACCGAAATGCAATTCAATGCCTTTTTAAATCGTTTTCCATCATTATCTCTACTTTATCTAATCTTGTCTCTTAACCTAGGTTGGAGAAGAAGTAATGCATTCTGACTTTTCTAATTTTGTCTCAAAACCTGCTAAGGCTTGTCCACAACTCCAGCATGTTTCCGGCCTCCCAGGCTTGAGATCAGATTGCAGCAAAAGCCTTTACCAGTAGTTTGCATCTCGGCTCCACTCTGGGAGAGCTGCTACAGTTTTAAAGGGAAAGGGCATTCTCCTAAGAGTGAACATTTTGGATATACCTCACCCCCGCTCTTTGCCTGCTTACGCTCATCATGGTTCAGCAGAAAATGTCAATGACTCAGTCATGGAAGACCGTGGCTTCCACACCAAGACCTAGGGAAGGGCACTCAGCACTCAGGGATGTGTTTCCCATATCTGGCTTATGAACCTCCCTTTTCTTCCAGAAGAGAAACCCCTCATCTGCAACTCTGCTTCTCTGTTGCCAGGATTTCTGATCAACAGCTTGATCTAGATACCAGTTAGACACCTTCCTAACAATTACAGCTCCCTAGAACTTAACGTTGCAAACAGAATTGCACTGAGCCCAGGGGGGTAGTAAAGGAGCTATAGTGGTGCCTTACGCAAGGGGTGGCCACCTGCCCATTGGGGATAAATGGCACATGCCACCCAGGTGGATCTGCTTCTGAGCTTACACCTCCCTACAATCTTTTCCCATGGCTGTATGTTTACAAGCGCACAGAGAGGGAAGCCTACATGGTGGTGAGAGCTGGAAAATAAGGAGTGCACCCATTGACAGAGTTGCAAAGAGGCCATTAATGCTAAGCTGCAGCAGTGGAACACAGAAAACAGCATTAAAGGATTTACTTTTCATGACCATAATTCACAGTTAATGTACATTTGATGTTTAATGTATGAACCAGAGGTGACTTCAAACTTGCGGGCCTTTTCTAAATAGTGTTTTAATCTAAGTTTAAAAAAAAAATAGAGGTTCATACACTCAGTCTGTCAGACAAGAGGGAGGGGAAAAAGGCAAAGCTAGGTGTGAGAATCCAATGTGGGAGCAGGCTTTTGTTCAGTCTTTTATTGAGGTTTTACCTCTAATCTCTCCCTTTTTGATGCAATTTAAGATTAAGGAAATGAAAGGCAAGGCTGACTGTGAATGGTTTTACAAACAAGACAGCCAAGGGGCCCTCAGAAGACAGTTTTGTAAGAGGCTTTGGGCTTCAATCCCAGAAAGGATAGAGGTGGGAGGACGGGCAGTGCTGTGTGTGCACAGGACGGTGGCACCAGGATGTGGCACCAGGACGGCCGGTCTGTCTGCCAGAGAAACTGACCTTCTGGGTCCAAATAGGAGGTGATGGTGGTCACAGCACAGCTTGCCACGAGCCAGAGTCGGGCTACAGAGGCCAAAAAGCATGGTCTTTAGAACAAGAGGTGGAAAGAGGCCCAGAGTAATTAAACATTCTGGGTCTCAGGTCTATTGTGTGACCTCAGGCAAGTGGTTTTACCTCTCTGGACCTTGGTCTGCTCACCTCAACAACAAGCTCCTCAGGCTAAATCAGTGATTTCAAACGATTCTGCTGATGCCTGAAGGCACAGGAGCAGCCTCAGAGCAATGGAGGGTCCAAGTGGAGGGATCCTGGTCCTCAGCACCTCTTCAACAAGAGCAGCTCCACTTTTCTCTCTTTTATAAACAATGGTACTGTGTACTATTTCTCTTAAAGGAAGGTTGCCCACTTAAAGATAAAAACATTGAAAGGTACAAGATCAGCTGATCCCGAAGATTCTTTCCAGCCCAAGTCTAGAGGTAGATATGCAGAAAAGTCACCCAAATGGATGTCCTTAAGAAAATAACCCTCTGAAATGGGCAACAGAAGTAGAGCAGCCACTGACAGGACCCACAGATTACAAAAACCACATTTCTAGAGATCAATGTGGGGTGGGGTCCGGGGTGTCTCCCCTGAAGTTCAATGGATCCATTTCAAGGGGAGGAAGATTTTCTCCATCAATGAATGCTAATCTGCTTCAGAGATGGCGCAAAGTAAGCAAATCGTTGGGGTTTTCCAGGTGAGTATAGTGGAGGGAGATAGGGGAAAGGGAGTGAAGGGTGTCTGCAAGGGAATTGCTTTGGAGAGCTGAGATATGGAAAGGAAGAAAGGAAGCGAGGGAATCTAGTGGACTGGGATGGGGAAGAAAGTCATTTCTCTTCAGTAAACTCTAGGTGATGTCTAAAGTTCTCTTCAGCTAAAACCATTTTATGTTTGTATGATCCTTTCCTCTCTTAACATAACCAGACAACGTAGAGCTCACTGCAGTAGGAGAAAGACAGTCACAACCAGGCAGCAAGTGATAGGAGCTTCCAAGAAGGCCGGTGGGTAGAATCCATCAACAGAAACCTCACAGCAAGCATCAGTAGAGACCCCTTGATTCCTTCTTTGTTCATTCATCCAACACATGTTTGTGGAGAGCCTACTGTCTACTAGGCACTGCAGAGCAAGGATCATGAAAAAGACGAGTATAGACCCCGCCCCTAAAGCCTAGTGAGAGTCAGCTGAACAAATGGTTACACACGGTGTGCATGTTGTAAGGGTAGAGGTTCAGACCATTCCGAGGGTGTGAACAAGGGGTGCTCACTCAGTCGGGGAGCACAGGGCCTTCTCTCCTGGGAACGCGTCTTGCTCTGAGGTCAGCATGAGAAGGTTCAGAGTGACTCCCAAATCAGTGGTGCCCTGTGTGCTCTAACCCAGAGCTGCTCTCCCCCTCAACTCCTCCTGCCCAATTCCAGGTCTGGTTTCCCTGCTCATCGAGGAGGAAGGAAGGGCTCCAAACACTGATGGGGGCACTGCCAGCTCCCTCTGTGAGACACTCCTACCAGCCTTGTGGAATGTCATGTTTTTCTGTGACCTCTTCCACTTGTTCTTCAGAAGAGATCAGAAAGCTTTCTACCGACTACACTCTCCACCTTTTTCTTTAATTCCCTTTCTTAGGTTGCATGAATAAAGCAATCTTTTCTGGAAAATATTAAAATAAAGAAAGAAGGTGATAGAGCTCTTCTACTCAGTGGTGGTCAAACCAGGCTTGAGTATTGTGTGCAATTCTCCTATTCAGAGATACACAAAACAGGGCTTGATCAAAGGAGGGTAACTAGGGTGGCAGGGGAACTTGGAACCGTGGCTCTGGAAGAACACGTAAGAAAATAAGATGTTTAGCCAGAAAGCACAGGGTGGGCGTGGCTGTCCCAAAGCCTGGAGGAACACCCTAAGGAAGAGGACAAACACAAATTGATGCCCCAAATGAGAACAAAGGCCAATGGGCAAAAGTTACAGAATAGATATTTTTATCTCAATTTTTTAAAAAAAGGAATTTCATAAAAATGGCTGGAAATGGAGTGGACGCCTTAGGAGATTGAAGAGGGACAGGTTCCCCATGGGAGAAGTGTAGGTATGGGCTGGGTGGCCATTGAGTAGGGATGTTTTGAAGGAATACAGAAATGAGGCAAAGAGTTAGGCCCAAGTTCTTTAAGATACTGCCCACACTCGACAGCGTGTGACTTTCTGAGCAGGTCAAATTAATCTGCCTTCCTTCCTCAGCCTTCAGTCCTTGTCATTCCTCTCTCCCAGACAGTCTCTACCTCTGGAGGCCCCTCAAGATCCCATAGGAGAGGGACTCCTCCTCCCTGGAGGGACTCAGAGCCTCGCTGAGCTCTGAGCATCTCTGTTCCATCCTCCACAGCATGTGCTCAGTCCTCCCCACGAGACAGCCTCCACATCTCTCCCAGGCACCCGGGGCCACCTGCCCCATTGCACCGTGTGATATTGTGATTTATAATAAGAATTATATATTTGCTCTTCATCCCAGGGTCACATAAGGATGGGGGCTGATCACCAGGGGAGCCAACCACGTGACTAGAGGGTTGAGACTTTCAGTCCCACTCCTCATCTCTCCTAGCCCCCCCAACCTCCAGGGAGGGGAGAGGGGCTGGAGATTGAGTTCAGTTGCCAATGGCCAATGTTTTAATCAATCATGCCTATGTATCGCAGCCTCCATAACAACCCAAAAGGACAAGGTTCAGAGAACTTCCGGGTTGGTGAACACGTGGAGATTTGGGGAGAGTGGCAGGCTGGGAGAGAGTCTGGAAGCTCAGAGCCCTTTCCCTATACTTTGCCCTATGCATCTCTTCCATCTGGCTGTCCCTGAGTTATATCCTTTTATAATAAATTGGTAATCTAGCAAGTAAAATGCTTCACTGGGTTCTGTGAGCCGCTCTAGCAAATCAAACCCAAGAAGGGGGTCTTTGGAATCTCCCTTCTGTAGCTGGTCTGTCAGAAGCACAGGTGACTTTCGATGGGCGTCTGAAGTGGGAGGAGGGGGCAGCCTTGTGAGCCTGAGGCCTTAACCTTACCTTAATCTCCAGGTAGATGGTGTCAGAATTGAGTTAATTGCTTGGTGGTGTAGGGAAACACGCCCCCCCACACACACACACATGCCTGCACACACTGGAATTGGGTGTTAGAATAGAACTTTTACACTTTAAGTGCAAAAAACAGAAAAAGCCTTCTCTCCTCCTACCTTGTCTCAGGAGTTTGCATGGGAATCTCCTGTTTCCTCTCAAACTTCAGCTCTTAAAGGTTTTGCCTCCAGAAACCACTGATCTTCCTGATGAGCCCACAAGTCCGCCAGGCCCAGGAGTCAACCACTCACCCCAGACTAAGAACTTGCGTTTCTAGCCTGTCTAAAAAGCTTCCTGCTTCGATCACCGCCATCGCAGCTCCTGCACGTGCTACAGGATGTGGTACCTTTAAACGACAAACTTTTCTGAAAAGGCAGAGAGCAAAATGAATTCCATCCGGGAGAACTAATCCTGAAAAATCAAAATCTTCCACATGGGGGGGATGATAAACAGATGGCTCTCATCGCGACAAATGAAAGGTCACCCACAGACAGTGCGGAGTAATTATTAAATAACTTCCCCCATTTGTTCAGGATCAGTAGCAGCCTCATTACCTGGATCCGAAGACAATATCTCTAAGTCCTGGGCATGGATCCAAAAAGGTCATTAATAACAGGAGAGTCCCCAAATTTGCAGGAAAAGAAAGACCAACTCTAATTAAGGAAGCAAAGTATTCCTGAGAACTCTTTACATCAACAGTTTGCATGATAATAACAACAATTTGCATTTCTCAGGCGCCGACTTTTGCAGCCCCTTGACAAACAGGAGTCAGGCTAACCAAGCCTGGCCCTCCCTCAGCAAAGGAGATGGGACTTTGTCTGTTACCGGCTGGGCATCAAGCAGACTGGAGGGTGATTTTCTCATTGTCACTTCTCATGGCTTAAGATCAGAGAGCAAGGACTAGCCCAAAGACTCAGATTCCTGGCTCTTTGCCCAGGCCACTGGACCTAAAGAGGAGTCAGGTGTGCGTGGGTCACCTCATGGTAAAGAACTATACTCTGTCCCCACCTGGGTTCTCCAGACGCCTGCACTGAGAACAAGCCCACCCAGGGGCTTGGAGTCAGGAGGGGAGACCCTCTTCTTTGCCTTAAGTTAACCAGGCACCTTTGAACTGCTTCCTCAAGCTGGGAGGAGTCAGGGTGCCTCCCAGCCCTTAAAGAAAGATTAGATTTTGCTAGCCATCAGAGGAGAGAGGGAACGGGAACCACAGCCATCTCCCCTTCTGCCTCATTGCTCTGTGTTTCTTCTCCACCAGCCCTGAAGCAGGAGAGCGTAGCAGTAGAGAGTTCAGGCTCCAGACAGAGCCAGTGTGAAACCCGGTCAGCCACTTCCCAGCTGGGAGGACTTAGGAAGAGCTCTAAGCCTCAGCGCCTCATCTACAAAATGGGTACAAGAATTTAGGGTCCAAATCAGGACTCTTTTGAGAGGGAAAGTTACCCTTAACAATTACTCTGAGACAACAGGCATGAATTAGAACGATCTTGGACAAACCTTGACGCATGGTGACCCTATAGAGAAGGGCTATTGTGAAGATCAAACAATAGAATATATGCAAAATGCTTGATACATAGCAACTCTTGGAAATCATCATTGTCATCGTTACCCTACCTTCCCCAACTCCACGACTGCTGAAAGGTAAAGAGTAGTCAGGATGGATGGAGAGAGTCTTCCATTTCTTTGACCCCACTCCACCTCCTGTAGGCCTGTCAGCATCCTCACTCCAAACCTATATGTCCCGGCAGGATGGGAGCATTTGGGGTAGCTATCTATCAGTGTGCACACCGCCTCTCATAAAAGCAGAACTGTTTGGGGTCATGGAACGTCCTTGGGACATGGGCTGATGTCCCCTACGGTAAGTCTGAAGGATCATCACACAACCCATCTCAGGGTTATTACAGTGAACAGATCTGATTAATCTAATTAAGCGCTGAGCATCCCATTTCCACCTCTCTCAGCCCCATGCTCAGGAGGCACCAGGCTAGGTCCAGGGTGGCCCCCAAATGTGCCTGGTAATTAAAACAATTTCTGCCCTGGCTGATGCTTCCCCCATTACTCTCTCCCATTACTGGAGACGCAAACAATAAATAATTTAATAACCCAGGTTGAGTAGAATCTGGTTCCAAAACAAAGTGTTTTAATTCTCCAGTGTGCCTGCTTTCAGCATTACTGTAATTCCATTTCCCTTCACTTGACTGGGCCTTTTGCTGCTTTTTAGGCTTCTCGTATTTCTCCCCAAGTTTTCCCCACGGGGCCCTGACAGCTGCATTACAGCAGGGCCGGGCAGCCAGCATGACATCACTCACTACTCAAGTCCACATGTACTCATTACCCTAGCAATCTGCCCTCTGTCATCATGGCCACGGGAATCTGTCCGTGTGGCTGCCGACAGGGCACCTGGGCCCTCCCCTTCCCCTCCGTCCTTCTCTTTCTTGTGCCCTGCCTGTGATCTCCTTCTGGTCTCTGGCAGCCCTTGCTATGAGGAAAGGACTGGGAGCGAGGAAAGAGCGCTGGAGGGTGTGGTAGGGGAACAGCCTCTATCCCCTGGCCCTGTGGAGTTGGGTCTGATTCCTTACCATATTCTCATCCTGGCTCTGAAGGAAAGATCTCCCTAACCCTCAGCTTTTGCTGAAGACGAGGAGACCCTCAACCAACCCTCAAAGAGAGGTTAGATGGGGCCAGCCCGGCGGCACAGCAGTTAAGTTTGCACATTCCACTTTGCCACTTCGGATCCGGAGTGCAGACCTACACACTGCTGGGCAAGCCATGCTGTGGCTGGCGTCCGGCATATAAAGTGGAGGAAGATGGGCACGGATGTTAGCTCAGGGCCAGTCTTCCTCAGCAAAAAGAGGAGGATTGGTGGTGGATGTTAGCTCAGGGCTAGTCTTCCTCAACAAAACAAAACAAAAAAGAGAGGTTAGGTTTTGCTACCTTTCAAAGGAGAGCCAGAATCACAACAAGCTCTCATTCTGGCCAAGAAAAATCTCCCTGCCCGGCCCTCCCACCCCCTTCCCCCACCACAATCCTCCCCTCCTTCCGAGCAGCAGCAGCCGGAATATGCTGATGTGGGAGTCTGGTGCCCTTGCCTAAAGCCAATGGGGCCGGGGAGCAGCCACTGCAGGGGAGGGGCGGGGGTAAAGGAAATGCACCAATGGAGCTTTCGTTTAAATAAAGAGCAGGGAAGCATTGTGCTCCATTGATTACAATTTTTTTTTTTCTGAATGTTGTGACATTTGCGGGAAGGCTAATTTATTCAAGCATGGAAATCTTTAAAAACTTAATTAAGTTATTTCTGTGATTTTCCATGCCTTATTGTTTCGAGTTCACATTTACTTTCATCCTTGTTAATAAAAAATAAAAAAGTAGGGAGGGGGGTGGGGAGGGAAGAAAAAGAGAAAAATGATCTCGTACAACCTCCCAGGACTGTTTCTAGATGCTCCATTCTCCTGCAGGAGGCCCCAAGCACCAGGGCAGACAGGATGGACAGGAGGGAGATACGTGCCCTCCCACATCAGGATCCAAGTCAGGGCCCCATCTCCACGAAGAATGCTCTGGGATTAATGAAAAGCCCGTGCCTCATCCTCGAGGCACTTGGGCACCTGTAGCAAGCTTAGGTAAATGTAAACTCAGCATGATTTCCATTCAAAATGCTGATTGCACAACATTTGATGACTGTCCTCCAAGCAAACTTGATACTGCCCTTTATTGGGTATCATGGCACTGCAGGAAGGGGTAGTTAAGGAGGCAAGGTTAGAATTTAGATAGCCAGGCCCAGTTCTCTACGTGGCCAGTTCTCGGAGCCAGATGTCTTCCCAGGCTGCTGTGCTGCTTAGAAATGAGAGCTTGGGCCTCACCAAAGGCTGGGTTTTCTCCAGCATGGGCCCCAAATCTCTAGAAGTTGTGTTCACGCCTTTCTCCTGAAGAGAGTACCAAGGATGCCCCGGAGAAACACAGAGGTGAAAATTTGCATTAGAAAAGTAAAAGCCCATGCTGGCAGGAAAAATATGTAGAAGCTATTCTGTAGCAAAGATTAATTTATATAAATACACAAATAATAGGACTCTGTGGTTAAACTGGTTCCCGGCCATGGATAAGTGCCTCAGTGGGTAAACTGGAGGGTGAGTGGGAGGGAGGGAGGGTCTGGATTTCGTGTCAGGACAAGGACCACTGGGGTAAGGGGAGGCACCATCTCTCAGCTGCTAGGAAGGCTGAGCAGGTGGGATGTCAAGGGCTGACTAAATGATAAAGGAGAGATGATTTGATAAGTGAACTTATTTACAGAGAAGGAAAAAAATAGTCAAAAGAGAGAGGCAAAGAAGACGGGCTCCAGAGCCTGATCAAAGGCTTTCAACGCAGAAGAGGCCACAGAGGGCAATGGGGATGGAGACGGAGAAGGCGACCTTTCCCCACAAGGAGCAAAGAGGGAGGCCGGGGCCCAGCAGGTGTCCAGGTGTGCTCACTGCCCTCCTCCCTGAGTTTTACCAGCTTGGAACCCTTCCTGCAAGCGATCCCAGCTCAGAGCAGATGGGAACCAGAACCTTCTACTGAGGGTCTCCTGGAGTTTCCTTTCCTGGTGCTTTAGACTGAATCCCAGAACTGCCTCACAGAGGAAATACAGCCCCTACAGATGGCTCTGGAGTATCTCCCTTTGATTAAAAAGAAAACATTCCCATTGTGTACAAGATGCTATGCATCCTGCCCCACCCGCTAAATGAACTCTCTACTTTGTCCAAGACATCAGACTGGCTTCCCCTGCTGGGGCCACAACCCGGGTCATCCGTATTCTGAAGACATTTGCACGTATTATTTTTAAGTCATTAGTCTCTGCCTGATATTGTGAGTCAAGAACTTTAATAGGAGAAATTTATGGCTTGTCTCCTCCAATCAACACAATAATTCATGGTTGTGTTGAGTGCTCTACACTAATGGATATTGCTTTCAACTGGGTGTTGGGGTTTTTTTTTCCTCCTCAAATTCATTAGCTAGTTCCTCCTGATCTATTAGCAGGAGCGGCAGCCATTTCCCTCCACCCATGCTGTCTGCTAACACCGTGGGCCTCCCAGTGTGGTCCTTACGAGGCCTCCAGGTGGTCTGCCAGCTAATCCAAATGGAGGGTCTTACAGAAGCACCTTTTCTTAAAGTACAACCTCCAGAGCGGATTTGAATCTATATTTAAAAGGCCCAAAATGAACCTTTTCAAAGCTGTAAGCACAGTAATGGTTATTTACACAGGCAAAAGTGTCCCTGGACCATTAGAAGTTTTCTGCAGTCAGAAGTGAGTACAAGCGAGATGCCCGAGGAGGCCCGGATCCCTCCCAGCTGCTGCTGAGGTCTGAGATGCTTGGGGAGCCCTGTCTGTGCAGGTTGTCGAGGCATCAGCCTTAAGTAAGGCAACCAAATGTCAGAGTTCAGAGAGAAATGTCTCCAGCTGTCAGTCCATCCATCTCTTTCCAATATCAGAAGTGGACAAAGAAGTAAAATAAAAATAAAATAAATCAATGAAGATGGAGGAGACATTCATCAACTGGTTATGGAGAAATAGAGACCTGGAAGGCTGAGGTCACCTGACCCACCTCCCTCCCCGGGGCGGGCTGCTTCTCCTGCTCTTGTCAGCACCAGCAAAAAAGCCTGGGCCTATGCTGAATGGCATATCACTCTGTACACAGTAACCACGGTCACCCAGACCCTGATTTTTAAGAGTTTACCATCTAGAAGAGGGAATCTTAGAGCCTCTCTGGATGAACAAAAAGGAAAAGGGGACCATCCAAACAAAAGGATCTCTGGCATCTCTGAGCATGCCATTGGTTGCATTGGCCACAAGGAAATGGGAGTGAAGACCACTCCTTAAGCCCACTGGAACCCTTGTTCTCTGCAGTGCCCCTTCTGCTAGTGCCTCCTGCGTGTACCCATGCACTTCTACAACTTGATGGAAACGAGGTGCAATGTCTGGGGAGGGAGGTTAGAGCTCTGACACCATCGAGACCATTCATTGGCCTTTTAACAGGCTGTTTTGTGCCAGGGTTGGCCTGTGAGCCTTCTGCTAGCCTGCTCTTCCTCCGTGTCCCGTCTTGTTCCAGGAATGATTTAGGGTAGCTATCTCACTCTCCTCTGATGGACCTCCACCATCCGTATGCAGTGTCTGCTTTTTCCACTAGAACAAAACTATTGTTCTTTGCTTTTTTTTTCCCTCCAACACTTGAACTTGACTCTAGACTTCTGCACCCTCTTGATCTCACCGCCTCATTCTCCCCATCCCTCTACGCCTCTGGTTCTCAAACTTTAGCAGGCACCAAAATCACCTGAAGGGCTGTTAAACCGCAGTGTTGGACGGGGCTGCAGAGTTTCTGATTCAGGGGGTCCACTGTAGGGCCTGCAATTTGCATTTCTAACAAGCTCCCAGATGATGCTGATGCTGCTGGTCCAGGAACAACACCTTGGGAGCCACCATTCTGTGTCTACACGTTTTCCTTATTCCTCTCCAGGCAGCCTTGGGCATGAAGGAAGCAAGCTGCTTTCTATATTGGATGCATCTCACCCTGGGATCGGCCCAAGGGGACCATGCTCCCCTCAACCCCCATCACAGAAACCAATCGGCTTGCCTCTCCTTCCCTCTGAATTCGCTGCAGCCTGGCCCCTGCTGCTGCACAGTCTCCCGGCCACTCTGAAGCTTCTCTCTCCACCCATGCATGTGGCTTTTTGCCGTTTGCTTTTCTCTCACTCCCTGTGTTTCTTCACATCCGTCTCTGTCTGCCAGATTCTCACATCCAGGCTTCCTCTGGCATCTATCCATCGTGCTCATCCATCTAACTGTGCAGATATTTACATTTCTAAAGCCCAGTGTGTTTTTACAATTCCTCCTACTTCAACCAAACAAGGCTTTTCCTCTCAAATCTACTCACAGTTAGACTATGGGGTCGAGGGAGGGTGGACATTATACCCATTGGAGTAACCCCTCCTGAAGCTGATTATTCACCAAGAGCAAAGAGGGATTCCGGCAGGGACAGACTGCAGACAAACCAGTACCCTGCCTTGGACCACCTGTCCCACGCGGGGACAGTCGAGAAAACAAACAAGCTGTTTGGTTGGGTCCTATTGAGCCTTTTCAATCATACTGAGCTGACTTGAAAACCCCTCCCAGAGGCCTTGTCATGAGTATTTATTTGCAATCCTCAAGGACCAAGAGGAAATAATCATATATTCCTTCCTGGAGCATAAGCCCTTCATCCCTGGGAAGCAGAATAACAGAGAGTAGCGGTCGAGAGCATGCACTCTGGTCTGGGACTGCCCAGTTTGAATCCCAGCTCTGGCTCCGACTAAACATGATCATGAACAAGCACCACACCTCTCTAAACCTCAATGTCCCCATTTGCAAAATGGGCATGATACGGGACAATACATCTACCACCTAACACCTGTGGCTCATGCATAGGACTCATAGTTAATGCTACTATCATTACTATCCTCCACCATGTCTTAGAGCCTCAGAATCTGGCTACAGAGATTGAGCAAAAGCATGGATGGATGGGTCATCTTGCACCAGAGACTGATTCCGCACCAGACTAGTGAACCCTGGGGTTTCTCAGACAATGGCCATTCCCCATTTTCTCTAAGTAGTCAATCCCCCAGCACTTAACTTAAAAGCTTTGTGCTTTGGTTTTTGTCTTGTTTTGTTTTTAAATAGAAAAAAATAATCCTGTTCTTGTCTGCCCAGTGTTTTTCCAGCAAAAGAGCAAGTCAGCACTAAGAATTCTCCTTGGTCAGCAAAATGTCTGTTGCAGTGGGAGAATTTGGGGGTGTTTGAGGAGGGCTTAATGAGAAGGGCAGTTAGGGGTCGGCTGGACGCTAGCCAATTTCCCAGGTCATACAGAGATTCCTCAGAAATAATTCCTTCTCTCTCCTTCTGCCTCTACTCCACTCCCAGCCACCCAAGGAATCCATCTATAAGACAGGCCAGAGGACTCAAGAGAAATCAGGTCCAGAAAAGCATTTCTCCCAGCCATAGCCTGGAGTCTGATGACCAGAATGTTGCAACCCATCCATGGACACTGGGCCCATTTCTTTGAGAGCCTATCTTCCAGGAACTCTGGCTTTCCACTGCAGGTAAAATGTAGGTTATCTCCCAGCCATGCACCCATCACCAAAGTGCTCTCTGGGAGTGTCCTGCCTACCAGCCACAGAAAGGACATGCCAAAACCTGTTGGCCATTTATCACCCTAAGGATGCCCACTTTTATCTCTCCCATGTCACCACTAGCAGTGTGTGGTGGACAGCCTAAGAAGCCTGCCATCTCATGTCAGCCAGGGCAGCCAGCCTTCAGAATAGCTGAAAGGCCTAGCCTTCCAGGCTCCTGGATAGCCAGGGCTCCCCATCCCCATCTTCACCTTCAGGGATCTGGAAATCAGGCCCTATCCAGGCACAGCATGGAAAGAACACAGGCAGTAGACCAGATGGGCCTAATTTAAGATCCAGGCTCTGCCACTCTGACCAATTAGACAAGTTACTTAATCTCATGGTGCATCAATTTTCTCATCTGGGATATGGGGATCAAGATTCCTACTTCACAGAACTGTTCTGAAGATTAAATGCATTCCATAAAAGGATGAGTGGATAGTAGGCACCTAATATTCTATAAGGCCTACCCAATAAACTGTGGCTCTTGTGATTGTTTAAAATAAGTTGCAATGCTGATAAGTTTATCTGTCACGGGAGTCAGAAAGAAGGTCAAATTCAGCACCCCAAGGACCTTCAGCTAAAACTGACCTCAGCGTGTTAGAAAGCAAGCCCAAGTTTTCTCGGCTGCTCTCTCTCCCCCAGCTAATCTCCAAGTGCATTTGTATTCCTTTGCTGCCGGCTGGCCTGTGCATATGGAATACATTTTCTTTGGGTGTCTCACCATTAACGTTTTCATTTCTGCTTAGCGTCAGGGGCTTTGCACATCGCTGGCCTTCCAGAGCACTAAGCCCGCCTTTGTGTAGGCTCGCTTTGTTCTCTCATTTCCTGATCAGCCAGGACGCATTCCTGGGCAAGGGCTCTGGGAGGAGGGGTTTTGTATGACAGCTCAACACATTTTGGGTTTTGGAGAAGGACAAGTCAAGCTCCACTTCATACTCAGTTTCCCTCATTCCCTCCCTAGCACCTATCACTGCCTGTGGATCAAATTCAGGCTTCTTTTCTTCCCAGGTTTTGTGACTCTCCCCATGTGTGGATTTCCGGAGCTTGCCAATGAACACAAAGAAGTTAGCTGCCATTTTTGAAGCTCATGCTATCAGTAAGCTGAGCAGGACTCTGGAAAGAGGACCTTCCACTTAAAAGGATATAGTAACTCACAGTGTTGGCCAATGGGCAGTGAAACAGGCATGGTCATAGCCGCTGATGAATGGAAGCGCAAATTGGCGTAAGAGTTCAGGTGGAAGGTGAGGAGGGCAATTAGCCAACACATAACAAGAGCCTTTGAAACACTGGCTCCACTTCTGGGAAAGTGTCCTAAGGAAATCATCAGAAATGTAGTCAGATATTATTGTGTTACAAAGTGTTCATTGCAGTAGTGATTACAATGGTACAAATCTGCAAACAATCTAAATATCCAACAATAAAGGGTTGATTAAATACATATAATCCACTAGAATTAAATACTATGAAACTATTTTTAAGAATGGAATAATATTTACTAGGATGGGAATAGGCTCATGATATAATCTTAAGTGAAAAAGGATTATAAAAATGCAAACATAATATAATTCCAATTTTATTTGAAATTTGTATACAGAGAAAAAATAGATTGGAGGGAAATTCCCTGATATATTATCTTAGGTGGTATGATTATGAATGATACCCTAGTTTCCTCTGTAGGTTTCCTATATTTCATATAGAAATATAGGAAAGAATGATGGCCATGTAAACAAAAGCAATGCTTTCCTCTCCAGGTCCATGACCACAGCAGAAAAGCAGGCTTGCTCCACAGAACTATCTCCAACTCTGACCCCCTAGGGCGTGGCAGGGGAGATGCTGTCTGGTCCGCATGGGCCTGGTTCCACTTCCTGACAACCATGGGAACAAACGTGTCCAAGCCTGGTTGTCTGAGTGGACAGAGCTGGCCTGGTCATGATATCCTGCAGCCCTGCACATCCTGGGAGCCTGTCCTAAGCCTCCTGTTATCAGGCTTTCCTTCTGTCTATTAGGTCACTGCAGATTGATTCATCTCACTTTGCTGTGGTTTACAATTTGCAGTTCTTGACCCTTACATTCTCCCCTGGTGCTGGAGCCATGTTTCTGCAATACCAACAAACCAATGGCAGCGAGCAGCCGACCAGCTGCAAGCCTTGTCACCTCTCAGCCTCCTCAGCAGGCTCCTTGCCCTCTCCCTTCCTTTCTGTCCCCATCCAGCATCCACATACACAGGCTACTTCTTTAAGGAGCCCTATAGAGTCCTACGCAAGATACATGGGAAAAGGAAGGACAGGCTGAGACCTGAGCAATGGGAATTGAGTTCTGTGCAGCAAAAGTCCTTATCTCTGGTCAGGCTATGAAACAAGAGGCTCCATTTGCGGAGTCTACAAGGTCTGAGATCTTATGCCTCATCTTTCAACCTGGAGCAGGGAGCTCAAAATTTCTGGCCCCAGTTACCACGCTGGGTGAATTCAAGAAGCTGAAATACTCTGGGCTTCTGATTTAAGGTGGGGTGTTTGCAGAATAATCCTTTTCACAAATAATATCAGCAGAAGAAACCCCCGGGAGGTGGTTAGAGGGAGTTTATCCCTGTGTGCCTTGTTGCCAATCATGAAAAACCCCCAAATTTTGTCCAGTCAACTTTCAAGGTCTTTGGCCACCTGGTCCCCCACAGCCTTATCTACCCAATTTCTCACTTCTATTCAAGATGGACTCCCATCCATAAAATCCACTCTCCCCACTCCCTTCCTCTGACATCTTTTCCAGTTGGTCCTTCCCTCCTCCTTCCAACGTAATTATAAGAGCCACGAGACACAGAGGAAGGGAACCTGATCTCTAATCCTGGGTCTCCTGGCCACTAGCTTAGAACCTCAGGCCAGTCATTAGCCTCCCTGAGCCTGTTTCCTGTCTGAAAATATACGGGTTGAACTAAAAAATGGAAACATCTTTCCAGCTCTCACGTTCTACAGTGCTTCTCATGCCCGACTCAGAGGCCTCCTCTGAGCAAGCCCACCGCCAACTCTGATGATCGCAGCTGCCCTCTGCAGTCGTGTTCTCAGGGTAGAGGAATTCACTCAGGCTTGTTCTGCATTTCCTTTGTCGGTTTGCTCAAGCTTTGTGTGTGATTGTTTGTCTTCTCCTGTCCAGGTGCAAAGTACCTTTAGAGCAATGACTGTGTTTCTTCACCACCTCCTTATGCTGTGCACAGAACGCAGGAAACAGTCCAGAGAGGCTGTTAGTTCTCTGACTGATGCCCACCCCTCAGGCAGACTTGAAAAGCGACTCATTTAAATTTGGTTTCCCTGCCAGAATTGTCAGGCCTCAGTGGTCTTGGGAAATCACCAAGGAGGAAAATCACCATTTATCCTAAAAAGTCTGCAACCTGCACAGACTGCCACCCTCTCCAAGCCTCTGCCCCGTCCTCACGTGGCAGCATGCACTGCCCTGTCCTAACCCTTCCCAGGGTCGTGGTCACTCCCAGAGAAGAAGAGCCTATGCTCCCTGCCATGATGGACCATGCAGGGATGGCCAAACTCATTAAAACCCAGAGGCTGAATTCCCCAACACAGATGAGCCAGAGAGATGCTGACCCGGACATCAGATGCTGATGTGAGATGCGTGAGACTCTTGAGAGCTGCAAGTATCTCTGCTGTGTGACCCTGAAAAACTCACTTAACATCTCTGAGTCCCATACTCCATTTCTCTAGAACAGCCATCATAACTTACCTCACAGGGTTAGTATGAAACCTAAATATAATGATCTATGTGCCCATGCTTTTAAAAATGTGAATATTTTACAATCTTTACGTATTGCTTTACTGGTGTCCAGAAGTATCTGGCCCAATATCACCCTTCTTTCCCTCCCATACAACACCCCCTTTCCCCAAGGCCACTGCCAGAAGAGCTACATCTATGAGAGAGAAGCGTTTGTCCTTGTACACAGAGTTGGAACTTGCAATGTATATTTTCATTGAAATGCTGGCATATGTGGCATTTGGGTGCTGGGGACAGAAATGGTCATATTTAGTACTTTATGTGTGAGTTAAATAGATTTTCAAGGAGTTCCCGAAAAACCTCCCTCTACATTTAGCACTTTTTCCATGGGAGAAAAACATTCCCGATTCATAGTAACTAACTTACAAGCAAATCTTTGGATGCCTGCCCATCGGTAAGCAGGGTTCTACCTGTGCTAAATCGCCTTCAGATGCAGCCGTTCTGTGCCAGCCTGGTGGGCTAATGACACCTGTGCAGATCCCAGCATGTCTGGGCTATTACAAACACAGGTGTGGTCCCTGCCCTCTCTGCCGAGGAAGGAAGGGGTGAGAGGGAGCACAGAACCCCCTCAGCTCTCTTCTCCTGCAGGAGGTGGGCCTTCTGCACCAGATCTTCAGGGGCCGAGAGCTCTTTTCTGGTAAAGGAATGTCTGCAAAAGACAAATACATTTCAACAGTCCCGGCGGAAGGGTAATCTCAGAATAGACACCTATTTCTCAGCCAGGAACAGAAAAACAGATCCTCACGCTCAAGGCAGGCTTGAGGAGGCAAGAGGAGGGGGTTCAGGAACCCCACAGCCGGGAGGGGATTACCCAGTGGCTCTGGGTAAAGCCAAGAGTCTTTAGAGGGGGATTTGCACTCCTTCAGAAAGCTAGCAGGTTCTCAATTCCACTCCTCTCCAAGGAAAGATGCCCAGCAGGCCATCCAACCCACTTTTCTTCTCTCCCGAGGGGCTCAACCCAAAGATGCAACCTGCCTGGCTGTAAGTTGTAGGCTGAATCGTGTGCCGCCAACATTCCTATGTTGCAGTCCTGACCCCCTACGAGCTCAGAATGTGACTATATTTGGAGATTTGGGTCTTTAAATAGGTAATTAAGGTAAGATGAGGTCCTATGGGTGGGTGCTAATCCAATGTGACTGATGCCCTTATAAGAAGAGGAGCTGAGGGCACAAACACGCACAGAGGGAAGAGCATGCGAAGACGCAGGAAGAAGACAGCCACCTACAAGCAAAGGAGTGGGGCCTCAGAAGAAACAATCCTGCCGACACCTTCATCTTGGACATCTAGCCTTTAGAACTGTGTGAAAATAAATTTCTATTGTTTAACAAGCCACCCCGTCTGTGGTGCTTCTTATGGCAGCTCCAGCGAATACACTGCAGAACAACCCCAGAGGCAAATCAGAAAGAAAAGGAGAGGCAGACTCCAGGAGTCTGGCCTCCCAGTCAAGATACCAGCCAGACTTGGGTGGAGGTGGTTCCAACACTTCTAGCTCTGAAATATCCACTGGGCTGCAGAGTTTGTCTCTACCTCACCCCCACGCCCAGGCCCGGGGCCCCTGCCTCCTTTTTCCGTCAAACCCCACTGGCCTGCCCTGTCCCCTGTCTCGCTGAGCTCACTCAGTGCAGCACCTGCCTGCATCTCTGCTCTCAGAGCCATCCTCTCCCCACAGAGGGAGTTCTTTGCGAGCCAGAGGAACGAGGAAGAGAAGATTGTAATAAAGATGGAGCCAAGTAAACTCTTGTCAAGGCCTCACTGTCTGATTTCCCAGACATTCACTGTCGTGTCCAGGCTCTGTAGGATAGCTTGGGTTTTGGAATTTATTCCATAAGATGCCTCACTCCACCCTTAGCCCGCCAGGCAAGCAGGTTCTGGTCCTTAAGGGCCATGGAGAGTCCCACTGAAAAATGCAGAAATGCGTTTGTTCCTTTCTTTGCTTATTTGACTCATTAAGACTTTATGTTTTTAGAGCAGTTTTAGGTTCACAGCAAAATTGAGGGGAAGATACAGAAATTTCCCATATCTGTCCTCATCCTACACATGCATGGCCTCCCCCATTACCAACATCCCCTCCAGGATGGGACATTTGTTACAACTGATGCCTCTGGTTCTCAACCCAATTTCCTTCTGGTGGCTGAAACACCAGCAGCCTTCTGCCTCCCTTTGCTTGTCCACTGACCTCCACTCTGTCCCCAGTTTACTGTGTTTTCAGTCAAATACATTTCTCCAGCAGTCACAGCACCTTTTCTAAAACAATCAAAAGCTCAGAAAACCTAGTAATAGAACCATTTATAGAAGGCCGACTATGTGCCAAGCACCATGCTGGCCATTTTACTCACGTGACTTCTAATCCTCACACCCACCCTCGTAGGCGGGAAAGACCACTCCCTTCTGAAAGATGAGACACTGAGGCACAGGCAGGCCGTAGAACTGCCCACAGGTGGGCCACTGGCTTGAGGCAGAGCCAGGCCAGGAAGCTGGCTTCGTCTGACTCGCTCACCTTGCACTTTCCACTCGGCCACTCCGATGAGAAAACATACCTGTGAAAGCTCACTTACAATGTGAAATACGATACCATGAAAAGTGTTAGTTTTTTCCATCCTTATTGTTAATAACTGGGAGACATTAAAAAAAAAAAAAAGGGAGAGAGAGAAATCTTCAACAAGCATAGAAATCCCATGACTTCTGAAACCGAGATCTGATCTCCAACTTACAAACCTTCTAGGTCTTCCTTTTGCCTGAAGAGACGTCTACATTGCTTTGGAGACTAGAGCCACTCCCATCACGCGGTGTGATGGCACTCTGCGCCTGTCTGTCCTAGCACCCAGCACATCTCAAAGTTATATATTTGGGTGATTGTTTGATTAATGTCAGTCTCTCCCACTAGACCGAAGCTCCACAGGGGACACGACCACATAATTTAGAGTGTAAACGGGAACACTCTTGAAAGCAACAGAAAGCACTGGTAATAATTATTCCAGGACCAGAAGGAGACTGGGACGTGTAGCCGTCCTATGTAGGAAACAGACTGGTTTGCTTGCTGTATCGTCCCAGGGCCAGATTCCATACTTGGCACGTAGCGGATGCTCCATAATAAATGTGTTGATTGATTTAAACAAGATGTCTTCTAAAGATTTCTCACACTTTTGTCCCATCATATCTTTCAGACTTTACCTATTGCAATTCCCACATACCCCAATCCTAGACACACAGGGGGCTCCGTTTAGTCCATCTTGAACACACCATATACTCTCACGCCTCCAAACTTTCATAAAACTGCCACCCCTACTCACAATGCCTCCCTTAACCAAATCCTCCCATCCTTAAAAGTCTTCTCAGCTCAAATATCACCTCTTCTCTGAAGTCTTCCTCCCATTTCGCAGAACTGGAATATCCTTCTCTCATGCTAGACATCCCCCTGCGGCATAGTCATTTCTGTGTCCTGTTCCTCACTAGACTCTGAGTTCCTCCAGGTTGGAGCACGGGTTTCCTTCATCTCCCCATGGCCGATCCGGGTGGCCAACACAGAAAAGCCACAGAATAAATGCTTGTTGAAAGAATTAGAAAAGGCTGAAGTCCTCTTGGGTGTCAGCCGTCAAGAAAGATTAAAAAGGAGTGACCTTGCGTTCTAAAATAATCCTGTTTATGGTGCTGAGACGAGACAGCTGCTCACCTTGTACATCACACGGTGCTGGGCACACAGCAAGAACATCATCAATCAATAGCATTATGATCATGAGCATTAGCACTGTCAATCATTTGTGTCGATGTGTCCCTTCCTCCTTGTCCTTCTTGTCTCCTATAGCTCTAACACCAAGTCTCTACCGTTTCCTTGGTCTCAGTTCCCCACCAGCATTTTTTTCTATTGGAACCAACCGTCCCCCCAGCCTTCTGTCAGCCTGGATCTATCTGAGGCATCCTTCCTTGACAGGCAAGACTTCCTGGCACTTCATCACGCTACATTCCTCAAAGCGCCTCTGATGGTTTGGCTGCTGTTGGACTTCTTAGATCCTCCATCTTCCCCTCAGCCAGGCTGTTTGTATTCTTTAAAGACCTTTCACGTAAAGCCCGCGCTAATATTTACATCCCTGCTTAACGAGGCTGGCCTCTGCTGCCCTGGGCATTTCTTAGACTCAAGCAGGATGGAGCTGCAATCTTTTCAAGCTCCTCAGTAGCTATTTCCCACTCGTAGCACCAAGCATGCTCAGGGCTGGAAGTTGCTTAGTGTGCAGGCTGCCTGGGGGTTGGGATATGTCCAGTGAAAGACATGCTGGGTCTAGCCTTTCGTATATAACTATGGGCTTTGGAAACAGACAGTCGTGGGCCTGGAGCAATGCTCAGCCACTCATCAGCTATGTGACCAGCCAATGATTTAACCCCTCCAGAGCCTATAAAAAGGAAGTCATAATATTTCACTGGGTTGGTATGAGGATTAAATGTGATGATGAAAAGAGGCAGGCATATAGTAATTGCTCAGTAAATGGTATCTGTTAGTATTAAAAAATCAAGAAAAATGTATCACATACCTCCTATATGTGAAGTGTGTATAGTGCTAAGCTCTGGGATTGGAGCAAGGGAGATAAAAAGATGAAGAAGACGTAATCACTGCCCTCCTCGAGTTCAGAATCAGAACTCAAAGTAAGCCATGATAACAGCGCTCAGACGTACAGACAATGGCAATGGGAGCAAAGAGGAGAAGGCAGCACCGGATGGAGGACAGTTGAGGCCTGGGCCTGGAAGATCGAGACAAGCCTTGGTTTGCAGCTATGATGAGAGGAAATTTTGCAGAAGCAGTTATTTAGACAAAATCTCAGAAAGAGGCTGGAGAATATCAATACCAATAACTAATATCGTAACGGATTGCTTCCTACAAGGCAGGCGCTGTGCCAAATGTTTTACGTCATCTCATTTAATCCTCTCCACAACCATGCGAGGTGAGGTAGGTGCTACCATTATTCCCATCCTACAAACAATGCTGAGGCTCCAAAAGATAAAGTGGCTTGCTCAGGATTGCAGGGCTGGTAAGTGGCAGAGCAGGACTTGAATCCAGGTCTGTTTGACCCCAAAGCCAGAGCTCTAACCCCATTCTGTGTGTGCCGAGTGGGCACGTGTGGGATTGGTGGGGAAGACCAGTGTGGCTGAAGTGTAGGTATGGCAGGTATGCACAGGTGTGTGTGCAGACACACGCATGCACGTGACGGGAGTATATATATATAGGGAAAATCTGAGAGAGAAGGACTGTCGAAGAGAGGTAGGAACACAACCAAAGAAGATTCTAGAGTCCAGGCTGAGAGGCTTAAGCTCTTTTTTCTTTTTTTTGAGGAAGATTAGCTCTGAGCTAACATCTGTCGCCAATCCCCCTCTTTTCACTGAGGAAGACTGGCCCTGAGCTAACATCCATGCCCATCTTCCTCTACTTTATATGTGGGATGCCTACCACAGCATGGCTTGCCCAGCGGTGCCATGTCTGCACCCGGGATCTGAACCGGCAAACCCTGGGCCACCAAAGTGGAACATGCAAACTTAACCACTGCGCCACCAGGCCGGCCCCCAGGCTGAGGGGCTTAAGCTCTTTTTGAGGCCCACTTCAGTTCTTGCTGTATATTCAACCCCAAAAGACCCCAAGGGTTATTAATAATAGTAATGAGCATGCTAATAATGATAGTGGGAACAGCCCTGGGAGGGAGGGTGGCACACCAGGGCCTACCCCGCACTCTCCACAGGATGAAAAGGCCTCCTACTCCCATTTTTCAGGCTTTGGGCCAGGCCCAGACCTCCAAATTGACTTTGACTTCACAGGAGAACTCAGCAAATCCTGCAGAAGCAAAATACCTGGAGGAATCTCTCTCCTCCTCTGGAGTTTTGGCAAACTTATTATCCCAATCAATATCTGAGTAATTACAATCCCCTGTGATCAAAGGGGGGGGGGTGTTTTTCCCTTTCTTTGGCCTCTTTACAGGCCTCTCTTATCTGGAAAAAGATTTCTTAATCCACTTATCTACTTTCCCTAAATGCCCCGAAGGTCTGCGTGCCACAGAGGCCCCAGAATTCCCTGATTGCTTTTTTTCTCCTCAACTGCTACCTGACCCAGCTCACAGGCAGCGCTGGTAGGAATCGGCCTGTCAGCTCATGCCCCCCCACCCCCACCCCAGAGCCCCCTAGGGAAGGAGGTGGGGGTGGGAGCTGGACCTGTAAGGAACACAGAAGAATGGAGGGGGGTCCCGCTTCCCTCTCCACCTACGAGGAAGTGGGGAAGGGTTGGAGGGCAGTGCGGGAGGACAGCACTAGAAAAAGAAGGCGAGCCAGCCTGGCCTGGTCTCTCCCTTGTCTACACTCTGCAGCCTTCCGCCTCCTGCCAGGCTTTCAACCACTCTTGGGGCCCAAAGACTGGCAAGGGTGGGGGAAGGGACGTCTGGGAATCAGAAGGAAGTAGGTTGGAAGTCTTCCTTTCAGTCCTTGACAGGGAATCCCGAAGCTGAAAGGAATTTTGGCTCCGTCATTTCAGCCACTATTCTGCTGCCATGAACTGTTCGCCCATGCTCCAGCCAGACAAAAAACCATCTCTCCGGCTTGTCGCGCCCCACCCCAGGTGTGAAGACTGGCGTCCTATCTCAGCCTCCCTGTGTCTCTTAGTAGCAAATGTTTCTTTATGTGGGTCAGGGCGGGTCTCCACAGAGGGTTGGATGTAATGCACCAACCTTAAAAGAGAGGCTGCCACGTGGCTAACAGACTGCTTACTAGGGGGGAGGAAGTGGGCAGTAGAGCGAGCCCTCGGGGCTAGCCCGGCCTGATGTATGATTTAGAGACCGGGTCCTCTCTGACGCTCAATGATTTAAGAGGTTTCTGCACTCCAGTAACCTAATTACCCCAAAGATTTCCGTTAAGTCTTCTCGGCTTTGCTTCTGAAGGGGCCCTTCCAAGAACGCCACTGGGTTAGAGTCATTACTCTGCCGACGCTTGCAGGGCCGTTTATTGTAGTTTTATGAGGGGGATGCTGTGCTGCCTAATGCATTTCCCAGGAAAAACTCTGTAGAGGGGGCTCCCAGGGCCACAGCTGCAAACTGAGGGGGAGGGAAATAAACGTCGACCCGAGGACACACACGTATCTCCACATGAGGAGGGAGGCGGGTGCCAGTGAGCACGAATAGCTGAAGCCAGGTCATGCACACTTACAAGGCAGACAGAGAAGCCAGCTGAATCCTCACCGCCTAAGACATCTTGATAAGTATCCCAGAGGCCATCCTGTCCAGCCCCCTGCCTCCAGGCAGATCTGTTCCAATTTAGCCCAGACAGCATGGGTTTCTGCATCTCTGAGGCAGGCAATTTCACCATTCCAGGCGTAGACTTTTCTAGGGTTTAACAGCCCTCCTCCCATAGAGCATTTTCCTTCTGGAATTCGCAGGGCTAGTGCCGGAAGGGAAATTGGCAATCATATAGACAGACCCTTTCATTTTAGGAATGGCAGAATCCAAGGGTCTCCATTCTCAGAGAAATCACTCTACCCTATAGTAGAAACACTCATGGCCTAGGAGGGGATCGAATACCCTACAAATTCCTTCAGCTCAGCTCAGAGCCAAGGGGGTGGCCCTCTGATCAAGCCCAGGTCCTGGGTAGGTGCATCAATTTTCATAAGAGAATGACAACCCTACCCTAAGGTTGACAGAGTCCAACTGTTTGTGTGTGTGTGAGGTATATGGGTCCATATTTAACTGGCAGCCCAATAGCTTCACTTTAGGTATTTGGCAGGGAATAGAGTCTCAAACTCATTGCCACACAGTGTCCATCAAAAACCCAGCTGAGAGAAAGAAAATGTATGAAAGACTGCCTGAAGGGTATGCAGTCCATCCATCCCTCTAGAAATGTTAACTGCCCCAGGATTAAGCCAGGTCAGCAGAGAGCTGTCCACTGGACCATGTTCTTCTGGTCCCCTGTTTCTCTGACTTGGAGTCTGGTCTGTGATGAAGGAAGATGCTCTAGGCAGCAGCCTAAAGAAGTGAGGAGCTGCGTCTACTGTAAGAGGGTTGTTGAGGACATAGTTCATCAGGTTACACAGAGCTGTCTTCAGGAAGGCGCCCGGGACAGCCAGGAAAGTTGGGTTTCTCCTAAACAATCTTCTTTCCTTTTTACCTCCCACCCTCCTTTCCATCTTCCCTCCCTCCCTTTCTTTCTTCCTTCTTCCACGGTTCCCTTCTTTCTTTCTTTTTTCTTTTTTTTTTTTTCTTCCACCCTACAGACACTGTCAATTGTGAGACCAATCAGGTTACCTTGCCCAGTTTAGCTACCAGGAACCCTAGATTCTAAAGGAGGGCCTACCAGTAGTAGGTGTTCAGGGCTTCAAGCTCTGCATGCCTACATTAGCCTCATTCCTGATACCCAGTGACGTTCCTCCCTTTGTTTTTCTACGTTCCTTTTCCATTTGCTTCTAACATCTTAGCTGACCCTATTTTACATGTCTGTATAAGCCACCATAACCCCACTTTGGCACAAGGTGGGTACAAGTTAGTACATTAATGAATTAATTAATACAGCTCAAACTGTGCTGCACACACAGATTATATTTACAAAGGAGTGCATTTACCAAGCTGGTGCTGGAAGGCCTCCCAGACCATATGGGCCTTGAGCTAAGAGTCTTGAAAGACGTATAAGACACAGGGAAGCAGAAAGAAGTGGAGAAGTGGTCCTAGTCTAAACTCTGTCCCTTTCTCTGTTATCTAAGACTTCTCATTCCTCCCATTCTTCTTAAATCTTCTCATTCTTCTCTCAGCACCAGCGGAGCCATTCTCCAGTAACTTACCCAACCTAATATCTCTTCATGAATCTGAAGGCACAGAACAAAAAAAATAAGAATCATAGAGAATGAGCACCTGAAGGTATCTGAGAAGTCATCTCATCTGACCCTTTATTTCACCCTGGAAGAAATGAAGGCTTAGAGAGGATGAGTTTGGTTCCTGGATCAGTTGGCCACTTACAGCAAGTTCCAGATCGAGAACCCAGTGCAGGAACTCCTGCCAGTCTGTACGCTGTGTCGTATCCCATGAAGCTAAATAATTGCAGTTCCTGTTAGGAAGACTGAGCTTCATCCTTACATTAGCATCTATTGATCATCTATAAAATGGAGAAGCAGTGGATGGCTCTTCCACTTACACAATTTAATGCTTTCGGGGTACGTTAGTGGATATATGACTGTGGGCACATTCCTAAACCTCACAGCACCTTCACTTCCTCGTCTGTAAAATGAAGATAGAAAGAGTATTTCCCCCAGGTTTTTGTGAGGATTGAATCAGAAAATGCATGTGAAGAAACTGACAAATCATAAGCACTCACGAAACTTAGTTGTGGTGATGGTGGCAATGGTTGTCACTTCCCCTCTTTTACAAATAGGAAGCAGCAGCCCAGAGGAATGCAGTAATTTGGCCAAGGAAACACAGCAGAACTCCTGAGCTCTCTGTTCCAAAGTGGGGACCTTCATGGCTTGGAATCATCGGGGTGGGAAAGGCATGGGCGCTTGGATTTCCTATCATTCACCCCACCCCCATCTCCACCCTGTCTCTGGTCTGATCCCACAGCCTGCCTCTACCTACCAGCTAACTCTCTCTTCATAGGCACCATATGCCTAAATACCAAAACCAATACCAAGAAGCCTAAATCTAGGTTGACTCTTGAAATAACAACCAAGGGAGACTGCACCATCTCTTTCATGCTCTTCTATCTGGGACAACTTATACGAGATCATGATCAGAGGCTGGAGAATGGGGACCAAGTAATTTTCCAGGAATCTTTTCAGGGCTGAGAACTCCAATGATTCTATTTTCTTCTGGCCCAAGCTTAGGCATCTAAATCTTATTTTGGTGCCTTGGGTAAAACATGAACACCTGGAGCCCTTGCTGAGCTCACACTTCAAAGCCTTGGAGCTTTGCATTGCACACCAGTCTGAACCACTCCTTCTTCATCTCCCCGCTCCCCGTTCCCCTGCTCTAGAATTGGGACACAGGAAGGAAAAGACGCAACCTGGTGAGATGGGTGGACAGAGGGAGGGGATAGTGGCACCACAGGCATTTCTCAGGTGCTTAAGGACTGCTGTCTGTCTTTACAGTCAGAAAAGGGAACAAGGAAAACTGGCTACTTCTAACAGACTCTTGTGTTTGCTCCCATTGGCACACATTTTCTCAGAGACCTGAAATATATTCAACTCCCCTACCCTACTGGTCCTCCTCTCAGAAACTCAACGTTGATCAGCAGCTCTCTCAGATGGTCATAACCAAGGGCCCAGGGCCCAAGGAGAGCTGAGTTGTCCTGCCCTAGGCCAGTACACACCACGACCAGCCAACTGTCAAGGCTACAATCTATGAGTTTATATGACAAGGCTAAACCCAGCACATCTTTCACTGAACATATCCCAAACCCCAGGCAGCCTGTGACCTAAGAAACTTCCAGCCCTGAGCATGCTTGGTGCTATGAGTGGGAAATAGCTACTGAGGAGCTTGGAAAGATTGCGGCCCCATCCCGCCTGAGTCTAAGAAATGCCCAGGGCAGAAGGCACCAGCCTGCTTAAGCAGGGATGTCAATATGAACACAAGCATTATGTGAAAGGTCTTTAAAAAATACTAACAACTTGGTTGATGGGAAGATGGAGAATCCAAGAAGTCCAACAGCAGCCATCCCATCAGAAGACTTGACCTTACCTCACATCATATACAAAATGTAACCCAGGAAGGAGCACAGACCTAAATGTAAAAGCTAAAGCTACCAGATCTTTAGAAGGAATATAAACGAAAACTTTTGTGACTTTAGCTAACACCAAAACCGTGACCCGTAAAAGAAAAAATTGACAAATTGAATTTTATCAACACTAAAAACTTCCCTTCAACAGATACTCTTGAAAGACTTAAAAGACAAGTCACAGACCAGGAGAAAATATTTCCAAAACACGTATCTGACAAAAGACCTGAATCTAGAATACAAAAAGAACTTTCAAAACTCAACATAAGAAAACAAACCACCCATTTTTTTAAAAAAATGAGCAACAGACATTTCACCAAAAAAGATATACAGATGGCAAACAACCACATGAAAAGATGCTCAATATTTTTAGTCATTGGAGAAATACAAATTAAAACTACAATGGTGATTCCAAACTACATCACTGAATACCTAATAGAATGGCTATCGTTAAAAATAAACAAATAACTGACAATACCAAACGATGGGAAAGATATGGGACAAGTGGAACTCTCTATCATGGTGGGTGAATGTGAAACAATACAGCCATTTTGCAAAACAGTTTGGCCATTTCTTACAAAGTTAAATATATACTTGTCATAAGACCTAGCAATTCCCGTCGAAGTATTTACCACGGGAAATGAACTTATGTGCACAGAAAACCTGTATGTGAATCTTTATAGAAACTTTATTCATACTCACCAAAAACTAGAAACAACCCCAATGTCCTTCATCTAGTGAGTGGATGTACAAACTGCCATTTGTATACAATGGGCTCGCAATCAGCAATAAAAAAGAATGAACTAATGACATACACAACAATGTGGAAGACTCTCAACTTTCTTATGCTAAGTGAAGAAGCCAGACTCAAAAGGCTACATAATATATAATATTATAAGACAGTCTGGGAAAGCAATCTATAGGGACGAAAAACAGATCAGTGGTTGCCAGGGGCTGTGGTTGAATGAAAAGGGACACAAGTGAATTTTTTTTGGGGGGGGGGGGGGATTGATGGAATTGTTCTAGACATTTATTGTGTAGTGGTTACAGGACTTCATGCATTTGTCAAAACTCAGAAAACAGTATACTACAAAGCATTAATTACATTGTATGTAAATTATACCTCAATCAAAAAAAAAATTGAAGGGGCAGCCCGTTGGCGCAGTGGTTAAGTGCACACGTTCTGCTTCAGCGGCCCGGAATTCGCCAGTTGGGATCCCGGGTTCAGACATGGCATCGCTTGTGACGCAATGCTCTGGCAGGCATCCCACATCTTCCATAGAGGAAGATGGGCATGGATGTTAGCTCAGGGCCAGGCTTCCTCAGCGAAAACACAGGAGGACTGGCAGTAGTTAGCTCAAGGCTAATCTTCCTCAACAACAAAAAAAAGAAAGAAATTGAAGGAGCTCTTTGTTCTTGACAAACATAACCCTTTAGATATGTACACAGAATTATTATCCCCATTTTACAGATGAGGAGACGGAGGAATAAAGAGACTGATTAGCACCACAGAGGTGGTGAGGGGTAGAGCTGTGATTGGAGTCTGGGCTCCAGAGCTCCAGAGTCCATGCTCGCAGCCACCAGGCCATGCTGTCTCTCATATTTAGGACTTTTCTTTATTCTTGAGTGTATTTTGGCTCAACCATTAGAATTCAACCAACTTGAAGGTACAGTCTAAATCATAAGCATCTTACTTGTGTTTTAAAGACATGAGAATTACTTGACTATATTGTATTCTTAGGAATATTCAAACAATAAAAGAGCACAGAGAGTAAAGAGTGAAACTGCCCTTCCGTCACTCCTGCCCCCACCCCCACCCCCACCCCCATACCAGGGGTCCACAGGTTGATAGTTGTTGCACAGCCTTCCACCAGGAAGTCTATTCTTACACGTGCACATCATGTGTATTTCGAACACACTCCAATCATAGAAGCATACTGGACTTGGAACCAAAAGCCATAATAGGTTCATAACCTGCTTTGTCATAGACTAGCTGTATGACCCAATGGAAGCTAGGTCACCTCTATGTACCAGTTTTTTCATTCCTAAAATACAAATAATAACACCTACTTTTAATAAGGCTATATCCCTTATCACATAGCTACAGTTCAGTAAATGCTATTTAATCCACACATGTAAGTAATTGAATTGCAATAGATGGCAGCCAAGACTGGGAACACTGGGTCTCCATTCAGTCCACCCCACTGAGTGGGGGTGACTCAAACTCAGGTATGTCTGAATTCAGGACCTATTTTTTTAACAATCCACTACACAATCCTAACAAGCAACCTGGGTCCTATGTCACTCAAGGCATGACTGTAGGGAATTGAAGGGATGGGAAATATTTAGCCTAGAGAAGCAAAGACTCTTCAGGGATGTGAGCATTGGTTTAAAATATTTGAAGAGCTGTCATATAGGAAGAGAAGGCAGATTTGTTTTCAGTTGCTCCAGGGCAGAGCTAGAATGAATCTGGATGCAGATTTTGTATTATGGAATAAAACTGTCCAACAACTGCTATTAGCCAGCAAAGGAGGAGCTGCCCATGAGGCAGTGGGCTTCCCATCACTTTCAGGTAATCAAGCTGACACTGTGTAATCATTTGTTGGGAAAGCCGAAGAAAAGCCCCAGCAAGCAGATTTGGGGATCTCATGCTTCTCAGTACAGAGGTGCATATCCTCAGATCATATGTAGGTATATATGAATGCTGCGTGCCTCATCCATCTTTTCATCCTCTCCATTACCCGAGAGGCCAATAATGGGGGTAAGGAGAATTACACCCACACAGGAACCAAGGCAATACATAGATGGATGGTTTCATCAGCTGGTCCTGCATTTAAGAAGGGAAGCAAAGGAGAGAATGTCCTGCCCTCCAAAAATGCAGACCTATTTGGATCCTATCTGAGATCCCTTGGCAGCTGACACACATGCCCATCTGCCATGCTGGCACAGTGCCCCCAGCAAAGGGAGTTCTGCTTCCTTCTCGTGGGCATAGGTTCCAGGTGGTTGTATATGCGTGCAGAGGGGGGCCTTCGTCCCAAACAGCACAGGGCACTTGCAGTTTCTGTGCTCAACCTCTGCCCAGCTTACACCCCACCAGCCCCACCAGGGGCATGGAGGTGCCCTGGAGTTCCAGAGAGTGGGAACAGAGAAGCTAGGCACTGGAGGGGTTGGGGCTGCCAAATGAACAGGCCTTGCCTCATTGAGCCGGTTGTGAAGCCAAGACCACCCAAGGAACAGCCAAATGGACGCTTGGAAGGAAAGGCCAAGGCTCAAACGATACCAACTCAAAGGGCATCACAAGGGGTTTGGGCCCTTGAGAGAGAGATGGGATGTTATATGTCTTGGTTCTGTCATTCTCCTCCAAGCATGAGGAGGAAGAACTCTGAAGAAATGATATTCCTGTTTTTCTACATCTGGCCTGGGTGGAGAAGTTCATCCTTCTCTGTTGTCCAAATGAGAAGAGCTGAGCCTGTGGTCATCTCTGCCTAGCTGCATGGGAGTGTGTCCACTCACACTGGCTTGTGTGTGCGTGTCTGCGTGTGCATGCCCACGTCCGTCTGAGGGTTGCAGTCTTTGCAGATTGCTGATGCTGCAAAAGCACAGAAAGGCTGGGCGGCTAATCCAATCATTCATGCTTCCCTTGTTCCCACTCTTGGATCTGATAGATAAAAACACCCAGGCAAATGACCAGTTTCATGGACTGTTTCCTCTTTTGTCAACACAAGGAATTGTGAGCTGTCATCTTGTCCCTCCTCTCCGGAGAGAGAACTCAAATATTTATGACCAGGCTTTATAACACTAATTGTATTTCTAATTGTTTTCCCTCTCAGCAGCATTGCTTCCCTCACCCCGGTGATGATGGGCAGTTCCGGGGTTTATGAAGAGTGGTTTGTCACAAATGAAATTCAGAAGAGGTTTTGAACGAGGCAGCCACATTTCCTGCTTAGAGGTCCTCCTCTCTTCTGAAGCACGGGCTCTGGCTGAATGCCAAAACCTAGTACCCGCCAGGCCCCGCAGAAAGGATGGCATTGGCTCTCCCCTACCCCTCCCCAGAGACCAGGGAGTCAGGGAAGCCATCAACGACAGTTCCTTGCACTGAGTGTCCTTCAACTGCCTCAATTTCTCCACCTAGAAAATCTGTTTCTTCTCCCCACCTCCCAAATTGCTTCTCATGTTTCCACTCAGCAAAAAACCCATTGGTATTTTTTTTTAAGGTCTAAAAACTGATCTTTAGATTTGCAAATCAATGTAAGTGCAGGAATGAGACTGGTGCTCTGGGAGGCAAGTTTGACTAGGAATCGGGAGAGCAGAGATCTAGTCATTCAATTATTCATTTGTCTATTTATACATCAAACATTTATGGGGGCCTACTGTGTGAGAAGCATGGTCCTACTTCCTGGGAATAGAGAGACCAGTGCCTCCTCTTGAGCCCCCGAAACCTGTCACCTTGCAAGCCACAGCTGGTTCTTTTATAAAACAGAGGTGGACCACCAGTCCCAGGAAACATTGCATTCCAAGATTCACCTCACACTATTTCAAAGGACAGCTTGAGGAACAACACTGCTTTAGCGAAAAAAGGTCCAGACAAGAGTCGGAAAGACTGCTCTCCTTCCTCCCAGTTCATGACCTTGGACAAATCACCTGGGCTCTCTAAACTCCACTTTCTTCATTTATAGGACAGAAACAGCACTAATCTTGTATCCTACACTCATTTTGAGAATTAGATGAGATAGTGTAGGTGAATGCTGTCTGTAAACCACACGCGAAGCCATCTATCTAAGTGAGAAACCACTATTAATAATAATCAGAGAGCCCTCCTAACTCTTCCAGTCTCCCTGAGCAGGGTGAAAAATGGACCTTAGGAAATGATGTTGGGGAAGGAGGTCCCTATTGGCCGCCGTCTTTACAAAGGAAGAAGAGAAGTCTCTCAGATAAATCTTGGAGGATCTCCCTTGAGACTTGGGTCGAACTAACCAGGACTCCCCAAGTAAGGGACTCAAGCTCAGGAAAAGCGAAAATAATAAAAGTCGAACAGAGTTTAACTCGATGGTGAACTCGCCCTAGGGAGCAGTCTTTGGCTACTGGTGAGCTGTGTAACCCCAGCCTCAGGAAGGTAATAAAGTTCCCAGAGCCCTGGATCTGTTGCCCGATAAGAGTTTCAGGGAGCTGGTAGGTGAGCTCCGCGGACAATCTCGGCAGATGGACCCAGAGGAACAGTTGCAGGAATGATGACTCCTGAATGACTGTCCCCCAGACCAGAAGAGGATATTCTTGAGCCAGGGGTGGGGCAGCAGAGAAACATGATGGAGAGAGTGAGGCTGCAGGCCCAGCCTCTCCGTGTCCCCTCCCCACAGCTCTGTGATCTAGAGGCCCTGGACGAATTTGTGACCGTGATGGTATGGAAGAAAGGAATTCTCTACGATGGTGAAGTTGGAAAAGAAAGAAAATTAAAGCATCACAGCATGATTTACATAGTAAAGACATCGAATTATCAGCTACTCCAAACCCCTCCCTTGACAAGCATGATGATCCGAGCAAGCAGGGGTGGTGACCTTTGGGACTTGGACAATCTATATGACCTTGAACCAGCCTCTTACTTCTCTGAACCTCAGGATTTTGCTTCTTAATTGGTAAATTGGTAGTAACAATAGTAACACCTCATGGGGTTAGATGGATCATATGAGATAATACTATGTAAGGTCCTTGAAGCAACAGAACGGCCCAGGGGAAAGCATATAGGACTTGAGGCCAGAGGACCTGGATTTAAGACCTTATTGTTCTATCTGCCTGTGCCCTTAGTGAAGTCATTTAATTTCTCTGACCTGCATTTTCTTTATCTATGAAATGGAAATAATGAAAATGATGCCCACCTCAAAGGGAGATGAATATCAAGTAAGATAACAAAGCCCTTGATGACCTGTGAAGTGCATTTTAACATTAGTGATTGCCCTTGTGATGACGAGACCGAGGGCCAGGGAGGCCAACTGACTTGCCCAAGATCCACAGCTAATGTGGAACCTGATTCTGAATTTTGCCAGGCCCTGAATTCCAGGAGGTCCTCAGTCCACTCCTGCCCTCCAGGGAAGAGCCTGGCTCCCCCTGACCCCCCAGCTCCCTGCACCTGCCTGCTGGCAGCCACCCTAACCAAATGCAGTGGGGGGTTGGGGGGGGTTACATCGATTTGAATGCTGCTGTTTATATTTGCCTTCCCTCAGGAGTTACCTAGAGTCCTTCTAGCATTGATTAGCTCTATCTTGTTTCCTAATGGAGTAAACACAGGGCCCCTTGGATATTGACTAGAATTTAACAAACATACCCCTACAACACCAAAATCGGCCACACGACGCAGCATTTACATGCATGGGCCACTTCTGCCTGAACTCCCAGCTGGGACTGCCCCATGACTTCCCCTTGGGCAGCTGCTGCAGCGGCTCTGAGCAGAACTCATGAATCAGTGGGACTGTTTACAGTTTTTCCGTTTTCATTTTGAGGCAGGAGTGAGAAATTTGAGCCTTGTTGAGGCAGGGGACAAATATATGTTGATAACAGCAAAGCACGAGAGGGGCTGAGCTCCTGCCAGTTCAGGCCTGCTAGGGCTGCTCCTGGTGGCCTCTCCTCACCCCCGTCCCATGGGACCACTCTGAGCAGAGAGCTTGCAGCCTTGCCTCAGGCAGACACCTGGAGCTGGGCCTGAGCCCTTCACCCTACCCTACACCTAAACTCAAGTCTACCCTCTGGGGCTCCACCTGGACCCTGTCTCTACCTGCCCTCCTTCCCCGCTGCCTCCCCACCCAAGCCTGCAGTAGTCCTGGGCCTCCTCCCAACCTCCCCCAGCACAGTCCTGGCCTGCCTGTCAGTTGCCTGCTGCAGGCAGCGCCTCCTGCCCTCAGCTCTGCTCTCCACAGAAGACTGGAGTGAGGTCGAGGAGGGCTGAAGGCAAGGATCAGTCAGGGGAGCTGGGTGGTCTCCCCTCCGGGCTCTGTGGCTTTCATCCCTCCCGCAGGGACGTTCCAGGTTAGGCTCAAGCCCCTGCTCTGACCTCACCGCTTTCTGAAACCAATCTTCTTTTCATTACGCCTTTGAGTTGCTGGTGTGTGTGTGTGTGTATGTGCATATGTGTGTGTTCCCTTTCCGAATGGCAATAAAATAAATCAGAAAAAAAAAAAAAGCCCCAGGAGCACTGGATTGGGAAGAACCTCTGGCTTGACCGATTAATGGTCTGGGAGAAAGAATTCCTGCTCTTTTGGGGGCAACAGCAACTTGCACCCATCCTCTCCAAGCACACACTCCCTTCCAGGGCCTCCTCATCGTATTTGGAACAGAGATCCAGCACCAAGCTCTCAGCACTCCCGAGGGTGTGCAGGTACCCATGGCCGCCTTCTGAAAAAAGACACAGCCTGGAGGGTGAGAGGAGGAGGGGATACAGACTTCTTTGCCTGTGCCTGCCCCAGCAGGGGTCCCCCTGTCCCTGTCTGGACTCGCGTGGCTCCAGGTTCCCAAGCGCTAATCCACCCCCATGGCTTCCTAAGGAGCAGCACAATAGCTTTATTGAGCTGAGCTATAAATTTCGGCAAGGCCGACCCTGGGAGGAGGCAATTACCTTCTGAGGAGGCTCCCTCTGGACTGACTGCTTCCAACACAAGAGGGTCTTTCATAACCTCTCCTTGCCGGCCCGGTTAGGGACGGTCCATGCAGTGGCGGGCGCTGAGGGCGCCCCTTGCCCTCCTTATCTCCCCCTGCCCCAGCCCCACCCCTGGTGCGGCAGCATTCAGAGGGCAGCGGTCACAGGAACAAACACTCATGCTTTGAAGGAGCTATTCGGATGGCTGCTTGTTTCCTTCCAAGTTTTGGCCTCGGCCCAAAATCTGGTTGAGGGAAGGATGGAGAAGAATAAATAACTATATCTTGCAGGCCTTTTTTAAGTTATGACACACGAGGAGAAGTGGAGAGGGGAGGGGAGGAGAGAAAGAGGGGAGGGAGAAAGGCCTTTTCCTTCTTTTCTTGGGGGGGAAATTGCTACATTTTCTAATAACAAGTAACTAGAAAACAGCTGAACCTGAAAACTTCAAACTTCAATCAAAGTCACTCAGAGAGGAGTCGGTGGTTGGAAGAGGCTAGGAAACAAGAGAAAAAAGAACAATTGGTCTGGAATTAATCAAGATATTAATATTAGAAAAGGAGCAGAGCAGACAGGCTGTACCCAGCTTGCTGGGGTGTGAAGAGCCCGGAGCTTTGGGCCAGGGTCTTTTCCTGGGCACCCAGCCCCTTGCCTTCCCCTTACAAAAGGCTCCTGCATGAGGGACATGACCTTGAATGGGGGAGAGGTCAGAGGAGTGTTGAAAAGACTCCACTCCAAGCAGCCCAGCCACCCTCGCCTCCCTCCCATCCACGCCTCTTCTCCGCAGTGACAGGCCACTGCGTGGGTAGGGACATCTGTCCCCAGGGGCAGGTACCCACGGGGCAGTGTTGATGGACAGCTCTAACCTACAAAGGGACTTGTTTGGTGGGAAACAGACGCTTGGGCTCCCCATGGCTGTCAAGCCATTCCCCAGCTCTCAACTCATTTAAACGAAAAACCCGAGTATATTTATTCCCTAGTAGACCTGATACACTTCAGCGCTCCTGCCAACTTGCTTTGCAACTTTGTACACAGCAGATCAATGTGTGCAATTTAGGAACAGAGAAATGAAGACTTCTGTGAGGACCAGGGGGTAGGGTGGGGGCTCAGACCCTGCTCACTGCCCCCCATCCCCTCCTTCTAAGACTCTCACTCGGCCCCCCTCCACACACACACCCTGTAGCACTGATCTCTAAGCCTTTAAAAGGCAAAGAAGGTCATTCAGCCACAGATATGAAAGGACAACTCTTCCACGTTAATCTTGGCAAGGCAAGTAACTGGCGCCTCTTTTCTCATGTGCCTCCCATATAGAACGTGACCATGACCATAAGTTCATATGAAACCCCATCTGCACGTCCCGTCCTGAAGGGCACCACCAGACCTGGTGTCCCCACTCCCCCGCCCACCCCAAGGAGCTCCCAAATCCTCAGCAGACTTAAGGAAACTTGGGGACAGGTGACAAAATGTTGAACAAATACAGATGCTATTTACCTTCCAGCCATTTTCCTGCCTATTCTTAGAGGATTAAAAAAAAAAAAAAATTAACTCAGTTCTGTTGTGAAAGGAAGTTGCGAAATCTGCTGAAAGGCAGTGATTCTCACAGGTTTTGGAACTTCCTTCTCCACATTCCCACCCTCTCCTATCAAGGAGGCCACTCAGGGGGAGAAAATGGACTCAACTCTGCCAGCTGGTGTTAAAACAACAAACCTAAAATTCATTTACATAGGGCTGGCCCGCCCGTAAACACCCTCAACACCCAAGCGAGGCCTTGTGGCTACTTTCACACACACCCTCAGGCTGAACACTGCTCCTTTTTCCCACCAAAATTGCCCTTGATGTTCACTTTCATCTGAATTTACTAGAATAGTGACACCAGGGAGAGGGGCACAGTGACTTCTGCTTTGAGCTCCACACCCCTGCTAGGAAGGCGTGAACGTCTCCTAGGATTTAGATAAAGCAGAAATATCGTGCATCTGCTGGGTTCTGCTACGTGCTTTTGTGTACACTACCACAGCCCTCTGCCAGCATCACCTGCTCCACCCCCACCCAAATTCCCCAAACCACAGATGAGAATGTCAGAAACTGGCTAGAATCAGTGACACACCTTAGGTCATACAACACATGAATGACAGTGCTAGGACTCAAAACCAGATTTTCTGACTCTAACACTAGTGCTCACTCTTTGAAAGCACCATGATGTGGAAAAGAAAAGGCGAGCTCTGGACCAAGACAAACCTGGATTCAAATCCCAGGTTAAATCTGGTTCCAGCACTTGCTAATGGCATGGCCCTTTATGAGTCTCAGTTTGCTCATCTGTAAAATGGACGACCTAGCACGTACCTCATAAAATGGTTGGGATTACACGAGCTGATGCTGGTAAACTCTGGCATGACGGTGGCCCAAAGGAGGTACAAACAGACACTACTTCCCTTTCTCTTCTCCTTTCTCCCTTCAAGAGAAAAAAAAAATGAAGATGTTTTATTGCAGTTTAACATAAATGTACAACTCAATGAATTTTCACCAAATGTACACATCCATGTGCCTAGAAATTGGACCAAGAAACAGAATGTTTTCACTTCCCCCAACCCAGAGGTCCCCCTTCCGCCCCTTCCCATTTTGCTCCATTGGTTGTAGTTCCTTCTCTCATTGCTGTACGGGATCCCAGAGTGTGCATATGCTCTATTTATCCATTCTACTGTTGATAAATATTTGGGTTGTTTCCAGTATTTAGCTTTTACTAAAATGTTGCTCTGAACATTCTTGTGTGTGTCTTTTGACAAATATAGACATGTTTTTCTGTTAGCTATAAGATATGTGTATGTTCCGCATGAGTAGACACTGCCAAACTGTTTTCCAAGATGGTTGTTCCAATTCACACTCCTACCAGTAGTGTTTGAGAGTTCTGATTGTTCCACATCCACACCTATACTTTGTATTGTCTTTTTTATTTTAACCATTCTGCTGAAAATGCAGTGATATTTCACTGTGATTTTAATTTACATACCCCTGATTCCAAAGAGTTGAGTACCTTTTCATCTGTTTTTTTGGTCACTTGGAGATCTTCTTTTGAGAAAGGCCAGTTCAAGCCTTGCCCATTTTTCTATTGAATTGTCTGCCTTTTTCTCATTGATTTGTTGGGTTCTTTGCATATTCTGGATATGAGTTATTTGATAGATATATGTTTTGCAAATATCTTCTCCAACACTGTGGCTTGCCTTTTTGCTTTCTTAGTTGTGTTTTTTGATTAATAGAAATTATTAATTTTAACAGAATTTAGTCAATTTTCCCATATCGTTAGGCTTTTTGTGTCCTGTTGAAGAAATCTTTATCCAGCCTGGGTCCTAAAGATATCCTCCAGTGTTTCTTTCTAAAATCTTTACCACTTTGCCTTTCTCATTTAGAACTACAATTTATCTGTTTGGTATGAGGTAGGGATTAAAAATTTTTTTTTCCAATAAGAATATCCAGTTGACGTTTAACACCACTTATTGAAAAAAGCCATCCTTCCCACCACGACATTGCAGTCACCTTTATCATAAATGAGGTGACTGAATGTGTGTGGGGGCCTGCTTCTAGACTGTACTATTTCAATTGTTTTATTCATTCATCATTTCAACTGTAGAATACTATCTTTATTATTATAGTTTTATGTAAGTCTTCAAGATACTTTTTAAAAAGCCAACACCGATATTTTCCCAATGCAGGAATTAAGGAAATGTGTGCACGTGTGCCCCCTTGCTTGTCCCAGGTAGATTGTGCTGAGGCCAAACCATCTGTCCAGTTAGTTGGATGGGAAGAGGGGAAGAAGTAGGGAGAGAATAAAAAAAAAATGTTGTGGGAGTTTCATTTTTAGACAAAGTGAGATTGGGGTAAGTTGCCATGTGTCCTTCCTGGTGGGAAGAACCCAAAAACATAAGAAAGTTTACAAAGCAATGGGAAGAGCTTGAGCTAGGAGTCAGAATTCCTGAATTCTAGGCTCAATCATCTTACCCACCAGCTGTGTGTCCTTGAACAGCCTGGTTCCTCTGTATGGGCCTCTTTTCCTGCTGTAGAAAGAGAGGATGGACCCAGATGTCCTCCAGCGTCCCTTCTATATCTAAGAGTCCATAACTATGACTCTAAGCCAAGGAAAGGAGCAGCTGGTTTAGGAACCGCCCCTCCAGTCTATAAAGGTATTTTTCTATTAGAGCAATAGAATACTTTCCTATTATTATTCATCCCCAACACAATATCTAACAGAAGGTGTGGATGCTGCTGGGCTGGACGTCTCCTTTGTATTCAGGACGGGGTTGTTAACGTCTTGCCCTGACCGGGGATTTGGTCTAGCAGGAGACAAGTATGGTTGTGGTGCCAGACGGACACGAGTTCAAATCTTGATTCTGCAACTTATTTGCTACGTGACTTTGGAATAATTACTCCACCTCTCTCAACTTCAGTTGCTTCATAGGTAAAATGGAGGCTAAGAATATTTACCTTCCTCTTGTACTTTTGCCAGCCAAATACATCTCCATAAGGACAAGCTACTGTTTCTAAACTACATAGTGTTGCTGTAGTATCAAAACTCGTCATTAGGTATCTCACCACCTCTCACCTGTTCAGTGACTTTACTGTTTCTCAACCCCACCTGCCATGAACCAGCCAATAAAGGTATCAGTAAATTAATAATTCACCTGGAGCCAACCCAAGGTAACACACACCTGCTCAGAGATTGCCTGGTAAGTGTTCCCAGACACTTCCATCCTGGGGAATGTGGTTTTGAGTGTTTGTAAGGTCAGAGGAGAAAGAGTATGTCAACACTAGGAGTTAACGGGGGATCACATGGGACTGTGTTCACAAAGCATTTAGCACAGTGCCTGGTGTGTGGCAAACATAATGATATCTGATGGTGTTTCTATTCTTATCACACCTGTTCTTTAACAGAACAGGTGTTCTTAGGTGAAGAACACCTATGGTTCTTCACCTTAGGTGGAACATACCTAGGGTGACATACCTCTTTCCGTGGCTAGAATAACCACAGGATTCCACCCCCAAGCCAACTTACTGTTTGGCTTAAACAAAACTACTGTAGGTTATTTCTTTGGCAGGAGGTGGAGAAGAAGAGCAGGTGGATTGGTAGGGAAGGTGTCTTCTTGGCCTCCATGGGAGCCTTGGCTCTTGGGAACCTTTCCTCCCTCATAGAAAACAGGGCTCTCTTCTAGCTGAGATCTTCGCTAGACTGCCAAAGGCCCCTGTGGCTACAGAGCAGACCTCTGGCCACCAGCCCCTTACCTTCCACTGGTCAAAAAAGGGCCACTTCGTCTGCAAAGGTGATTTGCCCTGCAAAGGTGACTGCCTGCCACTCCATGATGTCTCTGTGCTAGCATTGTCCCCAAACCAAGGCCTGCTGCAGTGCGGGCCCTCTCAGATGTTTCAGAAAGGTCTTCCCCTCTTCAGATTCTCTCCTCCTGTGTGGCTGGAGGGGAGCAGGCTGGGCACACAGGCCCCCAGCAGGATGCAACAGCAAATCTGTGCATTGCATGCAGTTCCCAGCACATTTGTTTGATCCGTGTCCAGGTTCTCTTAGACATTTTGCTTCTAAGCCGACAGCTGAACATAAAAGCAGTCCCAAGTGGCTGTTTTCAGGTCTTCAACACTGGTTAGCCGCAGTTGGGAAATCTTCTCCTTCCCAGTGCCCCTAAGTGAATTATCACATGTTATCAAGTCAGAGCTTCGGGGTGGCCAAGCCGTAGTCTGCTGCTCCTCCTCTGATGATCCATCACCCGCCGAGTGGGTTATTAAGACATTCTCTGCCCAGGAGTGTGCATCAATCCGCAGCTCGGCTGGCCTTCCAAGGGGGCACGGCAGACAGACACCTGGCACTTCCGTCCCCCAGAAGATTAAGCCGCTCACTCTGCACCACTCCCTGGGTCCACTGAGGGGTCCTGTGTCTGATCACCAATCCCACCTCCAGCCCATACTTATTCCCGCCCCATCTTTGCCCCAGCACCCATCCAAGCCATCCAAGGGACAACTTCCTCGGACGCCAGTCACCCGAGAACACATGAGGCCTTGTCAATCCCACAAAGCCCGCGCTCAGGGACAGACCCTCCGGCCCCTCCTTGCCCCTCTACAACCAGGTCATCCTGCCGCCCTCCGCCTCTGGCTGTGTGAAGGATTAGATTGCACATGAATAAGCAATATTCACTTGGCTCTGAAAGCCTGGAGTAAATCCCTCGAGCTGCTGTATGGGAGCAGCGCAATATTTCCCATCGCCTCCTCCCGCCCCTGTCTGCCCCCCAGCTCCTATTTCATTTGAAGGCCTTTTTTTTGTTTCCTGGGATGTACTTTCAGGTGGGTGACTACGTTAGAACAACACCATCAAAACACAGCATTTAGAGCAGAAAAACAGATCTCTAGGAGCAGTCACTCGATTAACAATGAGGAAAGATACTTGAGGAGTGCATCCTCCTCCCCATCTTGCCTCTCCCTCCACTGGGAGGAGGAAGAAGGTGGGTCCCTTTGCCTCCCACACAAGCTCCCTGCCTACCGGGTCATGAACCCCACCTACGGAAGGGAAAACCTCCCAGAGGCTTCCTGGGAGCCACCCACTCTGTGAAGAGCCTGTCCTTCAGAGAGATCCGGAGAGGCCACGAATCCCTGAAGTAGGATGTCTTAGCTCAGGCTGCTATAACAAAATATCACAGACTGGGGGGCTTAATTTCTCACAGTTCTGGAGGCTGACAAGTCCAGGGTCAAGGTGTGGGCAGACTCAGTTGCAGATAAGGGCCCACTTCCTGGCTTGCAGATGACTGGCTTCTCTTCTCGCCTTGTGCTCACAAAGCCTTTCTTAGGTGCATACGCATAGAGGGAGTGAGACCTCTCTGTCTTGCCCTTCCTATAAGGGCACTAATCCCGTCACGAGGGGGGGCTCACCCTTATGGCCTCGTCTAGACCTCATTACCTCCCAGAGGCCCCACCTCCTAATACCATCACATTGGGAATTGAGCTTCAATACATGAATTAGTCGGGGCACAAACATCAGCCCAAACCATAGGGGAAGGTGACTGCCGCTTGTTACCCAACTCACAATGTGTATTCAGCACCCACTAGAGGAGTCAAGTCCTGCCCCACCGCTGACCCGCTGTTTCCTTGGGTGACTGACTTTATCTCTCCGTGCTTCGTTTCCCTCACCTGTTAAATGGGAAATACTGCTCTTAAGTGAGATTCTACTCACAAATGTTTAGGACTGTGCCTGACATGTACTAAGTGCTTAAGAAACATGAACAAGTCTCACTCTCATTTCATCCTCCCCCTCCACTCCCCCACACCAGGCCAAATTCCAACAGTTCTGCCAGGTATAGCAAAAGGGAGTGTTTAAGAGAGGAAATGTATTTTGCTGTCGTTGATGAAGAAGTACCCACCACCCCTCTCAGGGGTCCTTCCTCAGGCCTGGAAAATTCCTGGTAAACTCGTTTGTCTCTGGCACCTGGTGATGAGGATTTTTAGGCTGCTTAATTTTAAAACGGCTTATGATGAGGATTTTTAGGCTGGTTAGTTTTAAAACTACAGATGAGATTCAGGCTCCAAGGAGTGGAATTTGTTTGCCCCTTTGTTGGGAAACATTTACATTTCTAAGGAAAATCTCTATCTGTGAAGATGCCTCCCTTCTGTGCCAGGAAGAAGGGGGATGGCCTTATCTCTAGAGGCTTCTGATCAATGCCAGAGGCAAGAACTTGAGTTGTTTACTGTCTGGCAACCTCATGTAACTGACCCCCCTCCCCCCCACCACCAATCCTCCTTTGTCTTTAGCTGAGGATAATATTCAAGCGGTGACTTCTGCCATTTACTCAATCCGGTTTGATTCTTATCTAAAAGTTGTGGGACTGCCAAATGGCCAGACCCTACGGGCACTGATACCCCTTTAACTTTTTTACATATTCTTTGTCTTGTAAAGAGATAACTCACATACCTATGCCTTAAATTTAGCTCTAACCCTCAACTTGGGGCAGCAGAAACTCTGACTGCCCATGGGTCCTGTCCCCATGCTATTCTACTCTCTAAATGAAAGAGCACTACTGCCAGATCTTAAGAGTCTAAGAAATCTTTCTTTCGACTCCTCGGCTCACCGACCCCGCATCACTGATAGGTGCTCAATGAATCTATTTCAAGAGAAGAAAGAGACAGGAAAAGGAGGCAAGGGAGAGAGGGGAGAAAAGGGTAAGAGGGAGAGGAGCGAGGAGGGGATTGAAGGAAGGGGAGTGAAGGAAGAATGAAGGAAGCATCACCACACACTCGGTCCGCACACACTGAGCTCCTTGCACAGCCTCGCCCACACTGGCCCCAGCTGCTTTCTCGCCTGACTTCCCTATTTCTACCAGTGGTGTGAGCATTTTCTATTGTCTGAGGCTCAAAACCTCCAGGTCATCTTCAACTCTTCCCGTCTCTTGTTCCTCTTATGCGTCCAACCACTGACTCATAATAACTCTTCATAATGATTCTCAGACATGTTTTTTCCTCTTCTGGCTACTCTTACTGTTAGTTCATGGCTCATCATCTCCCCTCCCCATAATGTGTTCCTCCCTCTAATCTGTGTCCCCACAACCCATTCTGCTCAGTGTAGCCAGATTAATCTTCTTAAGGCACCATTCCCATTATATTATTCTCTGTTTCAAAAATTGACTAAGGTACCCCTTTCTCATGGGCCCCCACACCATCCCAGCCTCATTCTCCACTCCTGTCCTGTACAGATACCCTCCTCCAGCCTATTTTGTCATCTCTGTTCAGGATGCATTAAGTGTATTTCCATCATGAAGAATTTCAGGTAGATGCTAGACCCACTAGCCACATGTGGCTACTGAGCACTTGAAACGTGGCTAATGCTACTGAGGAACCGGATTTTTATTTTATTTAATTTAAGTTAAAAAGCGGAAGTAACATAAAATATTTTTGCATTAAACACACGTTTATTGTTTTTATAGAACCACATGTCACTTTAACCATGGCATCCCATAAGATATTATTGTTATACTGAAGTACACATGTCCAGAACACGTATAATTTCAAGTGTTAAAAACACTGATCACGTTGGTGCAAATGGATTGATTCAGTTGGAATGACTTCTTTTTTCTCTGCGTCGATGTACCACTGTAATGTGATTATTTAAATTTTTTCTACAGACAGCGTGAATTACTGTGATACCTGTTTCTTTCCATTTTTTTAGTGCCTACTAAAACATCTAAAGTACATCTGTGGCTCGCATTATATTTTCATTGGATTGCTCCGTATTAGCTCTGGGTGATGACACGCTGGAACTTAACAGTAAAGGAGGCTTGGAACAGGTCCCCCTGGAGATGGCATGGCAACCTCCAGATTGAGCTGGTCCTGCCAGTGGTGTCTCGAAAGCAGCCGCTCTAGGCACACTGTGGATCTTCAGTAGGACAAGCTTGGGAATCAGACTAACACTGAATTTGAATCCCAGCTCTGTTAACTGAGAGATGACTCTGGGCCTCAGTTTTCCCATCTGCTAAACCAGAATGTTAACGTTACCGAACTCGGAGGGTTGCTGTGAAGATTACATGAGATCATACTCTTAGCGTGGTACTTGCAGATAATGGGTGTTCACTAATGGTTAGCTATTAGGCAATTGGTTTTAATGGAATAGAGGCAAGAGGTGTATAAAATTACTGCTGGAGGCCCGTCAATTCCTCTTTTCTCTGATTCCCGGTCACATGATTGCTAGAAAGGATGACCTTCTGACTCACAGAGCTGAGGTTCATGCAGCAATAAAGTCAGCTCATAGGGAAGTATTTTTTACCCATAGACTCAGCACAAAATGCATTCTCGAATGTCCATCAACTAACCACAATGACCTGTCCTTGCAGATCCCATGATCAGCTCTGAGCTCCACCTCCACCTTCCCTGAGATGGGGTGTGCCGATGGGGTGGGGAGCGAGGGTTCCGAGTTTGCTAAAAAATAATATTCAGGATGCCTAGCCCTTCTCCAAAAACACACTCCAAGCTCTCCCAAGGTCGACTGAACCCCTAGTTAGGTGTCACCAGGGCTCTGGTATATGACTCTCCAAAGAGTTCCAAGGAAAGCTTCTCTTACTCATTCCCACCTTGCTCCCTGCCAAACTAAGAGAGTGTGCTGATCCCTGGCACTACCCAGGCAGACAGCCTACGACTTGGAGACCTCTCCTGGGGTCCTGCCAGGCGGAAGGAGAGGAAGTAGTTTTATAGCTTGAGTCACTGGAGCTCAAGTTCTCTCCCAGTGCTTCCAAGTGGAGAAGGGAAATGACAGTGATTTCAGACAGGGCTGGAAGAAGCGATAAAGCAGGCACCAACTCCAAGTTCTCTGCAATGTTCCGGGACCCAGAGCCAAGAGGAGAGCCAGGGAGTCTTGGATTTAGGACCTGAAGGAGCAGAGAATATTTCAAAGGGCAAAAAGCAAAGCACCACATTTGGGCAAATGAACGCGCGCAGGAGCCCATCCTCTTGTGAGTGTAATCAACAGGCCCACGAGGTCTGTTAAGGTCCCTCCCTACCGGGTCCGAGGTGACTCTCTGAGTGAGTTGAGGGTTCTGAAGAAGACTGCTGAATACCAGTAAATTCCTCCATTTCCCAAGTCCAGTGTCACAAGGAGGTCTAAAGGTCTCTTAGAGGAGAGGAATATAAGGACCCTTAAGGTTGTAAGTGACTGACACTTTTTCTGATAAAAGAAAGAAAAGAAGCAATTTATTAAAAGGATCTTGAGTATTTCCTATATTCTGAGCTAAAATTGAATGAACAAACAAAAATGCAGAGATGCTACAACAGACCAGCTTCCTCCATGTGGCAGAATTACTCCAAGTAATTGGAGTAGCCCAGTCCAACGTGCATCCTTCCTTTCCTCCTTAGTGACAGAACTACCATTTTATTCAGGGCAACAACGGTTCTCAGCTAAAAGACTACATTTTCCAGCATTCTTTGCAGCCAGGCTTGGCCATGTAACTAAGTTCCCGCCAAAGAGATGTAAGCAGAAGAGTTAGGACTTCTAAAAAGGGAGAGACAAGCTCTTTTTTCTCCCTTTTGTCCTTGCAACTGCTTAGAAAGCAAATAAGATCATTGAAGTCCTGCACCCTTACTGGAACATGAGATGACCTGGAGGCTGGAAACTACACTGAGGACAGAGAAGCAGAAAGACAGGAGCCTGACCTTGGAGCTTTCTGGCTGGTCCTGCACTGCCTACCTCTGGATTTCTTTTACATAAGAGCAAGACGTGTATCTATTTTATTTAACCACTGTTTTGTGTGTGGTTTTGTTTTGTTGTGGCATGGGCGGAGTCAGGGTTTCAGTTAAATGCAGCAAAATCCAATCTTTATTCATATGCTACAATGAGAGTGTTTCCTATTTACAGCATCTTGAAGCAGAAAGGATCTGACTGGCTTCCTCAGTTCTTATTTTTAAAATCCTAGGAAAGTTCTCAGGTTGGCCCAGCCTGGGTCAGGTATTATCCCTGGACCAAGCAGCTGTGGTCATGGGAGCGCGTCCTGAGAAAGGCCAGGAGCTGAGAGGCGACAGGATGGCTCCCATGCTGACCACTGCCAGCAGAGGGAGGGGTCGCAGGCCTTAGATGTAAAGAGAGAGATGAGGAGACAATGCCCACAAGCCCACTATAAGAAGGGGTGGGTTTAAATTACCTTAATTTCCCCATTTCCGGCACATATCATTGTCACCTGTAATGATATCCTTTTATGTTTGTATAAGGCTAGACACTTGTGTGGCAAATTACAACATACAATCCATTTTCACAGTGATTACTTCATTGGATCTTCACATGAATCCTGTAAGGTAGTTATGTGAAATCCCCATTTTGCAGAAGCAAAAGGAAGACTGAGAGAGGTTAAGTAACTTGTCCAAAGTCTCAAAGTTGGGGAGTACTGGAGCCGGGTCTCCAGGCGAGGGGCAATTCCTAGCCCACCAACGAACAGATTCATTAAGCAATAACTGAGCTTCCCTTACAGAGAGAGGAGGAGATTAGAGCTGACTTCCCTCCTCTCCCATCCCTACCTCCACGCCCTAAAAAAGACACAGCTCTGTAGTCACAACACTTAGAGTCTAACTGGTGGGGCAGGAGGAACAACAGTGCAGCTATTTAAAACTACAAAGCAGAAGCATAACTGTAAATTAAATAACGTCTCCAGGAGGGAGGGAAGGTAAAGACCGCCTGTGTGTGAAGCGAGGAGTGGTCAGAGCCAGGCGGCAGGCCCTCCAGGAAGGCGGGCCACGGTGCCTGGTGCTGGTGTTAGCCCAGGAAATCTCCGACCCTGGCGGCGAAGCTGTGAGAGCAACAATATCTCAACTGGGACTTTTGTAAAAAGAGCTTTTGATTAGCCTGAAACGTTAGTGTGACTTATTTTCTCAACTCTGATAAATATTTAATTATCAAAAATAATGGTATCTTTTTTTTTAACCTTTATGAATCTAGATCACAGTGAGAATTTTATTAAGGCTCTCTTGGCAGTGAACGGCATCCTAGTGTGGCATCTTTTAACTGACATTCCTATAATTAGAAGCCATTGTCTTTTCATACCACAAATTTGAACTGGCTAATTACTCAATGAATATTTAGCTTCTTACGTAGGCAAATATTATGTGAAGAGAGGAACTTTACTGAATAAGAATGCAACCCAGAAAACTTCCTGGGAGCCAGCTGTGGCCTGTTCTATTTGAGGTCTTCTCCACTATCTCTCTTCACCCTATCTCCCAACCTCTTCCATCTCAGACTCACACACACACACACACACTACACATTCTGGCACTTCTGGGAAAGCCAATGGGATCCTTAGTTGTCGTTGTTTGAATTTTCACATTTTTCCTTTTTTTTTTTTGTGGAAGATTAGCCCTGAACTAACATCCACTTCCAATCCTCCTCTTTTTTGCTGAGGAAGACTGGCCCTGAGCTAACATCCCTGCCCATCTTCCTCTACTTTATATGTGGGACGCCTGCCACAGCATGGCTTGCCAAGCCGTGCGTAGGTCTACACCTGGGATCCGAACTGGCGAACGCCAGGCCGCCAAAGCGGAACGTGCAAACTTAACCACTGTGCCACTGGACTGGCCCCTCACATTTTTATTTCTTAATAAAACATTTGCTAAAATATTTCAACCATTCAAAAATCTTAAAGAATAATATGACAAATACCCTATGCCTACATCGCAGCATGATAAGTAAAACACCCCCAATACAGTTGGATGCTCACGCACTGCATCCCCTCCCCACAGGCCTCTCTTCTACCCCCTATTCCCACTCTCTTAAATTTGACCATCTTGAATTGGGCGTTTATACTCCGATGTATTATTCATAAATAGTACACAGCATTATTTTACACAGCTTACTGCTTTTATAAGTGGTATCGCAGTGTATATATTCTTCTGAATCCTGCTTTTTTAGCTCCGTGGTGTTTTGTAAAATCATCCATGTCGATCCATGTAGCTCTACTTCATTCATTTTTATTACTGGAAAGAATTCCGTGGCGTGAATATGATACAACTTATTCATTTTCCTGTTGATGGAAATTTAGGTTGTTTTTGGGTTTTGAGGGTTTTTGTGGGGTTTTTTGTTATTACAAATCATGCTGCTATGATTCCCCTGCTATATATCTCTTTATGCACTTATATGAGTTTCTCTAGAGCATATACCTAGACTTGCCAAATTGTAGAGAAATGTGTCTTCAACTTCACTAAATATAGCCAAACTCCACTGCTCAGCGAACAGCCGATAAACCACTCAAGAAAAACTGATGGTTTTTAACTCATCTTATGGGTTTGGGCCTGAAGAACCATGTCAGCATTCCTTTCCGATACCCTCTCGTGGCTCCAGTAAGTTTCCAGAGGCCCCTTCTGTGTTCCTTTCCCAAAGGATGCTGGTCTCGGTGAGGTACCAGTCAAAGGCACAAAGCCATGGCCCCAGTGAGTGGACTGGGAAGACTGGCCTGCCTCATTTTCAAGCTGGTCTCCTCTGAGTCTCAGAGACTCACAGCAGGCAGGTAGCATGATGGGCAACTCTGCCTGCCACCCACTGCCACGAAATATCGAGGACCTGTGACTTGTGCCTCTGCTTCCCAGGGACTGAGCAGGGACCATGAGGCCTCAGGAAACTCAAAAACAGCTGCAGGGGATGAATATATTGGTTCTACGGCCCCACAGAGAGAGCTGAGAAGTCTTAAGGACTTGCCCTGTCCAGGGCTACTAGCATTGTCCTAGGAAAATCCCAAAGGGTGGAAAGCTTTCCAGATGGAAGAACAAATGAATCTCTTCGGAAGGATGAGCAAGCACTGTGGAGACGGGAATAGGGGAAAGATTTAGGGAGCAGGGCGCAGTGCGCTTCCTCAGGAATCACCTTTTATAAGGAGCTGCTGAGTCAGTCCTTCATCAGACTCTAAGGTGTGGGGAATTGGGGCTCCCGTGCTTGAGAGCTCACCTCTGGTCTTATCAAGGGCAGACTGGGCCAGGCGTCCGGGAGGCAATCTAGCAGCACCACCACTAGCCCCGATCCAAGAGCTCCCTTAATCCCAGGCCTAGCCAGCCCCTTCCAGGAGGACTGGCTCCTTCTCGCTCAAGCACGCTGCCAGGTCCGAGTCTACCAGAGAACTTGGTTGGGCCCCCAGGACTTTGGGGAGCTGAGTGCCAACCTCGAAGAAAGCTGCCTTCTCTGCAGATCCCCAGGCCAAGAAGGAAACACCAAGGCCACCTGCAGCCTGACCCGGGGGGGCCTGACCACAGAAGGTCTCCAGGTAGCTTTGTAGCCTTGAGATCCTCCCTCCACCTCTGCCACCACCTCACCACCCAGCACTTTACGGGACCCAGTCCCTCATCTGGCAGCTGGAGTGGTCTCTTTATGAGCCTGGTGGCCTCACATGCAGCTGCCTCTCTGTAAACCTGGAGAGGCTGAGGCACAGCTCTCAGTAACTGAGTACTTACTTCTGCCCTGAGCTTCTTCCTCATCCTCCCCTCCCACTCCCCTGGAACTATCGCTTCCATGGGTCCCAGTGAAGCTCAAAACAGAAGCCAGCTCCCAAGCCACCCGCCAACAGCAGAGCTGGAATTTGCCATCAGAACCTCATCTACAGAGAGCAAGGTGCCAAGATGCTGGGAGCTCAACTCCGGCGGGGGACAAGGGGAGCTCATCTCCGCCCCCTGGCTGGGTAGCCCCCCACACCCTTTCAGCCCCTCCACAATGCCTGAACTAATTTCATCCAATTCTACTTTAAAAAAGGAAACCCGGGAAATAATTACTTCAGTCAGACATTATTTACTTAAGTAATTCTTTACTCAAACGTCTTTAGGCTTTATTTTACTAATACTACATAATTACGTAATTGTGTAATTAGGAAGAAATTAAATGACAAATGTTTGCTGAGAACAAATGGAAAAAAATAGATCCTTTATTTCCCTGAGTGCTCCTGGCTCAGTACGTTACATCTTCTTCCCCCTCGTCCCAGTTCCCCGCCTCGTCTCCCCCGCCCCCAGCCTCCCTCGAGTGGGGATCTAGAGGGTGGAGTACCTGCACAAGTAGCAGCGGGTGCGGGCACCCTGAGGCAGAAAGCAGATGCCTGTGAGAACTAACCTGTGTCTCCATTCACAGCCTGACCTCCCTCCCAGGCTTGGGCAGCAGTTAAGCCTCCTCTGCTTTCCTCTGACGGTCTCTAGGCCCAGGAGACCCATGGAGCTCCGATGCACAGCAGCCTGAGAGAAGCAAGGACAGCTGGCCCTAACGCCAATTCAGCTTTTCCTGCAGACCCGCTCCCAGGGTGGCCAGCTTCCAAGGCTGAAGGAAAGAAACGATGGGCCCACTAGGTTGAGAAGGAGGTGGGAACACATCTGCTTCACTCCCTTCACAGGGACCTACAGTGTCTGCCTCGAAAATCTACCCAACAAAGAGGCATGGCGTGCACCCCAGGACTGAGCTGCCCACGGGGGACCCATTCACATGGGCCACCACACCTCCTTCCCTCCTTCCTTTCTCCAACGTCAGCAGCTGTGGAAGCCAGTGGAGCTTCCTGTGGGTAAAAAATTCAATCAATCAACCACCCACCTGACACCCGTGGAGCATGTCTTTTGTCCAAGTTCTGAGGGGACGCAAAAGAGCAGGCAGGCCACAGCTATACTCACTAATACGTCAGCTGCTTGGAAGTTGGCGTGCAGAGCAGCGCTATTCACAGTAGAGAGTTTCCTAGGCCAGCCTGCCAAAAGAAAGAATCACTTATAAATGTCCCCAGCATCCAGGACCAAGTAGCAGGAGTCTGAGCCGTGGACTGAGGTTTGGAGGTTCAGGTTCTGTCTCTAACACTTAGAAGCTCTGCCTCTGCACAAGTTACTAATCTTGCCCTCCCTCCATTTGCTCATCAGTAAAATGGGAACGATGCACACCCTACTAGATTGTTGTGAGGATTAAATGACTAGATAGCAGTAAGGCACTCAGAACAGCACCAAGTGCTCAATAAGCAGTAACCACATTTGTCAAAATGGAACTGCAAAAACCAGCCCAGACAGAGTAGAAGGGTGCTGCAGGAAAGCACCCAGTTTGGGTGGCTAGCGCTGGAGGCCTCTCCCCACCTCCAACAGCTCTGAGCCGTCTGTGACTCATGAGCTGAGGGCAGGGCCAGCAGAGCAAGAGGTGAAAAGATGAGAAAAGCAGCAAAGGGACTCAGGTCCCAGGGGAAGGAGCACGGAGCCCCGAGAGAGGGACTTCCTGCTGACCGAGCTCCCCAGAGAAACTTCTGCCTGGGGCCTCTCACCTTGGGGGCCAATTTTAGAAAAGAACACAGTACCACATTCTGACACCCTTGAAGACAGTACTTTCGGAGGTTGTCTAACTTTTTTTCTTCCCCAAAACAAGAGTGATCAAAGTATGAAAGTGACTTCCCCCAAGGTCTCTATTCAGTTTCATAAGAAACAGACAAAACCACGTATAAGCACATAAGCACTAATGGTGGGTCTTTGGGTGTCTGCTGAGGTGAAGTCCGTTACAACGAGGGGAAGAAACCAGGAAGAAACCACCTCAGGCTAGGGATGGGACTGGAGGTGGAGGTGTGCAGGAGACAGCCCGTGGGACAGCAGGAGAAGGAGGAGCCCAGGACCCTGCCCTCCCCACTGCCCAGCCCTCCCTGGAGTAGACAGAGCAAGCACTTCCGAGTGTGAATCCCAGCTCAGCCAGCTGCTATCTGAGAGACCTTGGGCAAGGGGTGTGATCTCTCTGAACCTCGGTTTCCTCATCGATAAATCAGTTCTTATAAAATGATTGAATGAACTTTCATGAGATTGTTAGAAGGATTACATGAAATAAGGCATTATAAAGCACTCAGCTCAGGGCCTTGGCCGGTATAAGAACCTCACAAATGTTCATTCATTCATTCATTCATTATTATCATTATTATTTAATGGCACCACCACTAGTCCTGCTACAACAGATCAGGTCCTAGAGGGGATGTCTCGTTTGGGAGCCCAGGGAAAGGGTGGGTTCCAGGCCACTGCAGGCAGCAATGAGGTATGCAGAGGAGAGGGGAGGGGTGGCCCAGGAGGAGGGGAGTGAGGAAAAGCCTAAGCAGTTGTAGAAGATGGGCATTTCAGAGTCCCATGTGTGATCCATGGCCAACCAGCCAGGGCTGCCGTCCCCCCACACTGCCCAGATATAAGACACGGTTAGACTGGGAGAACTCTGCATAAGACAAACTTCCACCCGACAAGGAGGAAATTCTAACCTCCTCTCTCTCTCAAGCATCCTCCATAAAGCTTCTTATTTCCAGGAGCCCCTTTGAGGTCTGTCAGTTATAATCCCCTGGGGTAAGATTCACTCATTCTCTGTCAGAGGCGAGCCTCAGAGAACGGCCTTTTTTAAGATTTGCCTGTACTGACATTGGGCAGCTCTCACTGCCCACACCTCCCCTCCCTATTCAGCCTTTCGAGCTCCCTTCCCTGGGGCTTGGCCTGGGCGTGTGCTGTGTGATGTTAACCAGGGCTCTCGCTCTGGTCATGATCCAACCCTGCTTTAAGGCTGGGTTTGGTGTCCGATCCACGCTCTCCCAGCCTGGCCCTTATTCTGCCTTTGCTGCTGCCCCTCGTGGTGGCCAGCTGACTGGCAGAGGCCTCCCTGACCCCCTGGCTGAAGTAGATCCTCTTACCTCACTCTGTCTGCTTCTCCTTTCCAGGCAGTGCAGGGTCAAGCAGCAAATAAGCCAGGGAAGCCAGAGTGAGAACAGCCACACCACTTCTCTCTAGGTCCAATTTCAAGTTTAATTCAATGCAATAGATACTTACAGAATGTCTAATACGGGCGGGCTCAGAACCAAGTGTGTGTGAGTATGTGTACAAGTGTGAGTGTGTGTGTGTGTGTGTGTGTGTGTGTTGGAGGGTCCTCTGATGGGACAGATGGAGAGTCATCCTTGTTGGCTCACCTCATCTTTCAAAAAATGAAATTCAGGACTACTTTGAATGTTGTATAGAGCACATTGCAGTGGGTCAATACTGACCAACGGATGAACCAAGTTTTTGAATCCCAGGGTTTTCTCTCAAGTTGGGTCCCCAGGGTCTGGAGGAAACCCTAGCCCACCAGCCTTCAAGTCTGCTCCAAGTCTCCTCACTAAGCCTTGGCTTTGCCTCCTGTGGCTCCTTGGCTGAGAGCTGGTAGCAATCAGGATAAGTCTGCAATTAACAAGGTCCCCCCCCCCTTGGCTAACCTTAACGAGGACAGAGACAGCCAGCGCACAGCCTGCCCTCACCTCCTCCTCCGCGCTGTTTGTTAGCCTCGCCGATTATTATTAGAGGCTCCGCAGCGTTAATCACCTCCCTGGTGGACACCCCACCTTCCCCTGGCTCCTGCTCCTACAGCGTCTGCATCTGACCTTACTTCCCAGGGCTCCCGGGCTGCCTGCTGGCAGCTCCTGAGGAGGACCAGAGGTGAGTCCACCTGGGGAGGACTGGGAGATCATCTCTCCCAGGAGGGTGACCTCTGCCCTGAGCCCCCAAGGACAGGGACTGGTGAGATAGAGGGGCGGGAGGAGAGAGGAGGAAAGGAGAGGGAGGAGGAATTTTGGAGAAGTGCCGAAGCTGAGGCTGCCCTGGTGCTTATTGGTGTCTGGTTGAACCCTTGTTAGTACATCCAGAAGGATGCCAACAGGGAAAGGAAGGAAGACCAGGTGATGGCAGAGCTCCCCTCCCACAAATCAATGCCCAGTAATACAGGAGGGTTATTAGCATTTCTCTGCTTCCTCAGAAGACTGCAGAAGAGAAAACAAACTTCAGTTCCAGCGGAAGAAATTTAAGTAGCCCGGAGGAAGAACTTCCCCACCGTGAGCAGGCTTGGCTTCCTTGGAGAATTGCCTTGCATCCTTCCGCAGCCAAGCCAGTCCTCACCAGTTTTCACCTCGCTCTCCCTGCTCAAACCCTCTCAGTGGCATCCACTGGTGGGGAGGAATTCCAAACATGGGGCCTGATGTTCAAGCCATGCCCTCTCCACTTCCGGGCACTCTCTTGGCCCCACTGCTCCAGCCATAAGTGCTCCTTCCTCACTCTGGCCTGGCATTCACCAGGCACCACAGCCTTATTCCAGGGGTAGGGCCCAAGCCTTATCCATCTCTGAGTCGCCTCCCTCCCAAGCGCAGTATCTCAGAGAGAGGTGCTCAATAGAAACCATGTGTTTGCCACAAGGGACAATGTAAGTCCTGGTGTCCTTGTCATTTGTGGGATGTTATAATCAGAGTTTTAGAATAACAAGGAAGAGCAAGAAAGGGAATATAATCATTTACAGGGCCTTATTACCTCATTTCTTCCTTGTGACCACCCTATTCAATAGGCATTATTATTCCCATTTTATGTATTTGCAAACTGAACCTTAGAGAGTTAAGTGCCCAGGACCACATAGCCATTAAGAGGCAGAGCTCTGCCACGTGAATTGAGGTCTAACCCCAAAGCCTAAATTCCCTTCACTATGGGATAGCCCCCTTGGTCAAAACTCCCTTAGATGTGAGGTCAATTCGACACAGCCTTCTAACAAAGAACTTGCGCAGGATTTGCAAAAAGGTGGAACAGGTGAGATTTCACATTTCATATCACATCCATATCCCCATCAACCCTTTGGAAGAATCCCATTTCATCTAGTGATTTCCGGGAGTGAACGGTATTCATTAATTCAACAAATTTTCAGTAAGTAAACTGAGTGCACGCTGTATGCCAGGTTCTGCTTTAGGCGTCAGGAGTACAGCAGTGAATGAGACAGATAAAAATGCCTTACCCTCTCAACAACAAAGAAACAAATAACCCGATTAAAGAACGGGCAAAGAACTTAAATAGATATTTCTTCAGAGAGGGTATACAAATGGCCAATAAGCACATGAAAAGATGCTCAACATCACTAATCGTTGGGGAAATGCAAATCAAAACCACAATGAGATATCACTTTACACCCATTAGGATGGTTGTTATTAAAAACAAACAAACTAAAGCAGAAAAGAATGTTCACAAGGATGTGGAGAAATTGGAAGCCTCATATACTGCTGCTGGGAATGCAAAATGGTGCAGCCCCTATAGAAAATGGTATGGCATTTCCTCAAAAATTAAAAATAGAACTACCATATGATCCAGCAATTCCACTTCTGGGTATATACCCAACAGAATAGAAAGCAGGATCTCAAAGGGATATTTGTACACGCACGCTCATACAGCATTGTTCACCACAGCCAAGAGGCGGAAGCCTGCTGGTCCATCCATCCACAGACGAACAGATAAACAAAATGTGGTCTACATCTACAATAGAATATTACTCAGTCTTAAAAAGGAGGGACATTCTGACACATGCTGCAACAAGGATGAAAGTCGAGGACATTATGCTAAGTGAAATGAGCCAGTCACAAAAAGTCAAACACTGTGCAATTCACTTATATGAGGCTCCTAGAGTAGTCAAATTCATAGATTCAGAAAGTAGAATGGTGGTTGCCAGGGGCCGGGGAGGGGAAATGGGGGGCTGCTGCTTAACGGATACAGAGTGTCAGTTTTGCAAAATGAAAAAGTTCTGGAGATTGCTTGCACAACAACATGGTTATATTTAACGCCACTGACCTGTACACTTAGAAATAGTTAAGACGGTAAATTTTGTTATATTTTTTACCAAGATTAAAAATTAAAATTAAAAAAAAAAAGAAATGCCCTGCTCTTGTGGAGCTGACATTCCTGCACTCTGAAATGCCACTGGTTTACGCCCCGTGGCTTTCTCCTCCTGGGCCCCCTCCCCTTCTATGGGGAGGGGCCAGGCAAGAGGTCAAATAGCCATGAAGATTGCTTCCCCTGCCCCCTCACCCTTTCCTGCACACTCCGACCTGCCAGCCCTTCATTTCTTTGCACATCTATCTGCCCAAGCTGGGAGGGTCAGGCCAGCTCCTCTCCTGACCTGGCTGTCACTTGCCTCGCTCTCACTGGCACCCCCTGGAGGGGAGTCATGATGGCCGTCATAGCACAGCCCTGCTGGAGGCTCCTTGAGGGTGCCATCGGAGGTTTCACCCCATAGAAATCAGAGGCCCTCTCCTCTTCCATTCCCTAGACTCTCCTGGGCAAGAAGTTTGTTGACCTGTCACAGATCACCTGACGGGTGTGCATGTGGATGTGCGTACATATGTGTGTGCACGCCTAGGGGTGGGGGGCTAGGAAAGTGGAAGTGGGAGGTGTGCTTCCAGAAGGACCACTAAATTTAGCCAGCTGCCTGCAGGCCACCAGACAGCCCGGCCTTTCCCCAGAGAGCCCACCTGGCGCTAATTGTTTGTTGTTCTGCTGCAAATGCAGCTTCTCCCCTAAAGTCCTCTCTGTCCAGATGTTGTCATCGGCCAACCCCATCAGGCGGGGCTGGCCTGGGGTCTGGCTCTCGCCTGTCAGTCCTGACATCTTCAGTGGATAATGGAACGCAAGGATGTGAGAGGCAGAGCAGGTGCATGCTAATGAGGAGATCAATTTTAATTATGATTTTAATTAAACACCCGATCCAGTAGGAAATATGACAAGAACGAGGCTGGGGCTATGCAACCTGAAAGGAGGGAGGGGTGCGGGGGAGGGAAGGCACCTCCAGGCCTCCTCAGGATTTAAAAGAAGTAAAGGGCAGCACTTTTGGGAAATAGAGAAAAACCTGAGCAACCTGAAATTTGCACATAGTAAGCCTTTTCCTCTAAAGAGCTCTCAGACAGCTAGACTCCTGAAAGAGGATCTTAGCAACGAGGGGACCTTGGAGATCCATGGGCCCTGCCCCTCCATTCACATGGGGAAATGGAAGCCCAGAGGGGGGACGCGACTTTCTCTCATCTGTTCTCCATAACGTACTGTCCATGCCTCCGATAAAGTACTTATCACACTATATAATCATTAACTCTTCACAGCCTCCCTATCTATTTATATTAAATTATAATAAAGTCAGAGAGCTGTTCGTGCAATGCAAGCCCTGAGGGCAAGGCCACTTCTGCAGAGTTGTCTTTGCACAGCCAGCGAGCAGACGCTAAGATGAGTGTGGATGCTCATGGTGGTGATGCCTCCTCTACCGCAAAGGAATTACAGGTAACAAAGGGTCCTCCCCAAACTCTGCACTCCACTCCTGCTCTGAACAATACCTGATACGTAGTAGGCATTCAGGAAATGTGCATATGACAAAAAATTACATAAAGTCCGTAAAATTTAATGAGAAGTCAAGAGCAACACCCGATTAGTCCATTGTTTTTAGGCCAGGCTATCAAATTTCTCAACACTGCCCTGATGGAAGAGAGCAATGTGCATGTGCTGTGTGTGTGCGCATTGCTATGTGTTGTGTTCTGTGTATGTGGTGGCAGATGAAGGCAGCTGGCGGGAGGAGGAAACTCAAGGAGGCAAAGGAGCTAATTCTGCAGGACTCTTAGTAATAGGCAATTACAGAATAATGCAATGGCACAACTGCAAGAGACTTTGTAGGTGAGCACTGTCCGATAGAACTTTTTGCAATGATGGAGATGTTCTCTGTCTACATTGGGTGATACAGTAGCTTGTAGGCACATGCAGCTGTTGAGCATTTGAAATGTGGCTAATGCAACTGAGGAGCTGAATTTTCAATTTAACTTTATTTCAATTAATTTAAATTCAAATAGTCACGTGTCACTAGTGGCTACCATATCACTTAATCTAATCTTCTCTTTGTTCAGCAGAGGAAATTGAGGCCCAGAGAAGTAACCCTTGGACATCCCCCAAGCTCATATATTGGCCTTCACAGGCAGCACATTAAGACTCAATCCTATTATAGCTTTCTGGTGCATAAACAGAGTGGTTATAAGGGGGTTCCACTTCCAGGAATGTTAATGGAGTCTCCCTATAAGACCTAAGGACAAAGGCCAAAAAGATTTCCCCAGTTCCCCAGATAAGCTTGGACTAGGAAGAGCTGGAGGCCAGGGCGAGACCTTGGGTAATAACCCAAGCACGCTTCTGCCCATTCCACCACCTCCACTGATGCCCCAGCAGCAGGGTCCATCTGGTTCTTCCCACCTGGGTAATATGAGGTCTTTCTCATCTCTTCACCTGCAGCTAAAGTCCCATCACTGGCATGAGCAGAGAAGCTGAGATTGGAGATGGTGGCAGAAGTTAATTGGGATTAGATGTGCATGCTTCATGGCTAACTAAAGCACAGATGTTCTAAAGCCACTTCTTAAGCCAGATCATTTTCGAAACACTCTCCCTCCTTCCTCTCTGCCTCCTCCCCACCCTACCCCCAGGTGCTCCGGAGGTATCAGTTGGGTTGTTTCTTCTTCAGGAATGTTATGACTCAATATCAGTTAAAACTTTTCCATAATGAATGAGGTCATTTGTGGGAGGAGAAAACAGGGACTCCTCGCCTCCCTCTGACACACCCATCTCTCCTCCTTTCCTTTACCCTCAGGTCTCCTCTGCTGTCTGCTCTATTCTTCAGGCTGCTAAGGCGAAGGCAGGGTACGGACAAATCACCCCTTATAGTCAGAATACAAAGAATGCCCATTATCGAAACACCTTTCAGGCTCGCAGATTGGCAGGGATGGAGAATCAGGGAAAAGCATGGCTACGAACACCCAGAAACGCTCCCCCCCACCACAGCCTACCTGGAAGCCCCTCACTGTTAGGACAATTGAATTCCAAGCTTCAGATGAATTCTGGTTCTCAGATTCTGGGTGCTAGTTCACCAGGAGCACCTTCTTAGAAAAGACGAGTTCACAACTCTCTGCTCCTTTCAAGCAAGCAAGGGATCAAGAAGGACAGAAACTTAAGCAATTTCTGTCTGTGATTCAAAAAGCACTTTTCCTCCTCATCCCACATCTGAACAGGTTCCATATCAGCTGCACCCTGGGGTGCGACCACACTGTCCCCAGACCTGACTCTGATTCATGCATTCAATACCGTCTAAGGAGGACAGAGGCCGCCTCGCTGTGGACACTGCAGTCTTCCTGGGAAGGTAAGACCCTGCCTGTCGGAGACACGTTAGCTGAAACAGACAAAAATCTAAAAGACAACCTGCTGACCCACCAGGGCACAGGGGAAGGGAGGAGCATGCCAGGCGAGAAGGCCGCCACGTGGTAAGGCAGGCTATGAAGCCATCAGCCAGGAAATGGGTCAGGGACAGACAGGGCGGGTAACCCTGTCAAGCAGGCCCTTCTCACCCTAAGTGGGGTCTCAGTCTGAGAAAGAAATCACAGAGTGGTTTTGCAACTCCCAATCAGCAATTCTTTCTGCTCGTTTCTTAAGGAACTCCTTCCAGAAAGCAGCCCAGCACTACTTTGTTATTGGAGCCCATCCCTTGTGCCTTCTCCAATTCTTTTCAACAAAGTCATCCAGCACCTACTCTGTGCTTTCTTCTTCTTTCTCCTCACCACTGAGGACCTCTTCCCTTGCTAGAACAATGCCTAGTCCTCTTTTAACAGGATTCCACCTCTAGAGAACAATGGCTCTGGATAGTGAAGGCTGGGGAGGGAGGCAAGGGCAGAAGCAGAATTGGGAGCAAGGGGGAGGAGTGATGGACACCATGTCTCTTAATTGGTATTCAGATTCTTGCCTGACTCAGCATTAGCCTGTCTCCTAGAGTGCTGCTTGCATTGGATGACCTTGAAGGTCCCTGAAGGTGAGGGCTTGGCTACGAAAGGGTTGGACAGCTCCAACTTTATCAACTGGAGATGACTCCAGGCCCCAGACCAGCTCCAGGTGGCATGCTCGCTACATACCTCCAGGGCACTGCATTCAAAGGCAAACAAACCCAGAACACTGTGTTATTTTAAACTGCACGCCCACACAGTGCTGCTAGGAGGATCTAGGATGGGAAACCAGCAGGGAGGCCAAGATTTCAAGCTGACAGCCAAGGGGACCCACATCTTGCCCCTGACTCTGCACAAACACATTTCTTCTCCTACCTAGGTCTGCCCACCCACTACCGTTCTTTGCTGGCAATTAGCAGGCCCTGACCAACATACAAAGAACTGAATTAGCACTGATAACATCTCCTGTCATCCCAGGCCCTTCGCCCCAAGGTCATCATGCATCCTGTAGGCATGAATCCTCTTCTGGTCTACTCCTCTGAGATGGGGGAGGCGTGGATGGAGTTGCTCCTTGCTCAAATTGAAGACATTCCAACCTAGGCTCAGAGCTTAAGAAACCCGCTGCCGGTTAGCGAACAAATCCAGGTGGAGCCTTGGCACCCTCATCTTTGAGATCTTCTCACACCCACCAACATATCAAATCCATCAATCAGTGTTTAGTGAGCACCTATTACGAATGAGGCAGCACAGAACACTCACAGATGTGTAAGACAAGACCATTGTCCTCACTTAAGAAATTTACAATTTTTTGAGGAGGTATATCCAGGGTGTGCTGGTGACTACTCAGGTGTGAACTACTCAACTCCAGGAGTCCAGACATGCGGAGCAGAGCACAGCGGCCCCGGGAGTGATGCCCATGACTATGTTACTAACAACGGGAGGAGGTAGACGCCAAGCACAGTAGGAATGGGAGGAGGATTACTGTGGGAGGAAGGGATGGAGCGGCTTCACCCAAGTCTTAGGGCTTGAATTTAGCTTAGAAGGATGATTTGGGTTTAGTTGAGAGGAGATGGGTGCAGAAGACATTCCAGGGGGGTGAAATCCCAGGAGGCAGGAGGTCTAGTCAGAAGGAGCTCAAGAGGATGAACAGAGCTCTATTCAAACTATTGAACAGAATAGTTTAGCTGGAAAGGAGAGCTTATGTGGAGCAGAGATGGGAAACCTGTTTGAAGAGATAAACTCAGGACCAAATACCAGTGAAGAGCCCCAGGCAGTATTCCTTCTTATTGGAGAACCACGTCCTAGATCTTCCTCGGGTTGACAAAAGGATCTCAGATTTGAATTACTGGAGGAGGTTCAGATCCAGACTGTGGCAAGCACCTCCAAGTGCACGCTCACCCTCCATGGGCAGCAGGGCTCCCGTTCAGCCTCCCTCCTGAGGACCACCCTCCCACTTCTCCAGCAGAGCCTCACACAAACGTCTCCATTCACTTCACTCCCATGCTTTACAGAAGCCTCAGCTGCCTGCTTCCAAACCCACATCTTCCCTGCACCTGCACCCAGCCTCCCTGCCTCCCTCCCATCCCAGTGGAGGTAGAAGCCAGTCCCTCTACCTGTGCTCCAGATCTCACCGGCTCAAAACACTTCAGAAACTTATCGCACTGATCATGCCATCTCTCTCTCAAATTTTCAACTTCCCCTCCCTGCTTGACTTTCCCATCATTATTCACATACACTCTAGAATCCCCTCTCTTAAAATCAAAACCTTCGTGGACCTCACACCCACCTTTAGCTACCCACCTTATCTCTGTATTTATTCCCTTCCCAACCAAGCTGCCCCAAAAGGCTCGTATACAGATACTTTCTCCATTTTCTTCCTTCAACTCACTCGACTGTGTCTTCTACAGCCCCACACATACACGCCCACCCACAAACACACCCCACATACCACTGATACTGCTTTTCCTAAGACCACGAGTGACCTCCAGATTACTAAATCTCATGTACACTCTCTGATGTCTCCATCCTCTTGACTCTGTAATAGCATCTGACCAGCTATCCCCTCCCTCCTTTCGGAAGCACTCTCCCTTCAGTTCCTGTCACATCACATTCTCCTGAAGCCTCCTCTTTCTTAAGCAAACATTACTGACTCCTACTATTTGTGCAATTCTAAGCACTTTATATTTTTAACTATTTTAATCCTCAAAACAATCCCATGATATAGATGCTATTATTTCCCCCATTTCCTAGGTGAGAACACTAAGACACCTAGAGAAACTTTCCCCAGCTTACTTAGCTAAATATTGCAAAAGACAAGATTTAAACAGACAGTTTGGGTCCTGATCTATGCTGTTAATCACTATGTTATGCCATCTCTTTACCTGACTATATTAATAAAGATAGGATAGAACAGGCTGCAATAATAAACAACCTCAAGATTTCAGTAGCTTAATAGAACAAGAGTGTATTTCCATCTCATGCTATAAACCCAATACTTCTCCCCAGAGAATCTGCTCCACTCAGTCACTCAGGGACCCAAGGAATAAAGTCCCCACCATCTTGTAGCTGCAGGATGGAAAGAGAGAGACACTGGAAAATCATATAAGGGCTTTTCCCTGTCATTTTCACTTATATTTCCTTGACTAGACCTAGTCATATGACCCTACCTTATTGCAGGGGGAGGGGAAATATTGTGGGCAAATGGCCTATTTGCTGAGATAACTGTATATGCAATAGTTAACTTTAAATGTTGGAATTTCTCCAGCCCTAGTCTTAGGCTCTCATCATTTTTCACTCTCTACTCATCCTCGCCCATGACTTTAGTATCTATATACTGAGACTTCCCAAATTTATATCTCAGCCTCCTTTCTGAGCTCCCATCTTGTCTACCTAACTGCTTACTTGATGTCTTTAAAAGGGTATCTCAAAAGCGTATTAAATTTAACACATTCAAAATAAAACCCTTGGAGTTCTCCCCCATCACAATTTCTTTCCTCCCAACCTGTGTCATTTCAATAAATGATACTTCCATCCATTTAGTCACTTCTGCCAGAAATCTGGGGATTATTCCCACTCCCTCCCTTTACTTCCCATATCCAACCTATCACCAAGTCTGGATAAGTCTATCTTCAAAATAATGTTAAATCTACCCAGTTATCACCAGAGCTGTCACTCTTGTCTAAGCCACCGTCATCTCTTACTTAGACTACCGCCATAGCCTCCTCCCTGTTTTCCCTATTTTCTCTCTTAACTCCTTCTAGAACCTTCTCCACACTACAGCCACCATGATCTTTACAAAGTGCCATTCAGACGTGCTACTCCTTTTCCCCCTGAATGATTGTCCATATTGCTCGGGGCGGTGTCCAAGGTCCTTAAAGAGTCCTACAATTCCCCCCAGAATCTAGCCCCTGTGTAACTCTCCAGCAGCATCCTGTGCCACTCTTGCCCTCATGCACCACTTTCCAGCTTCATAGGTTTTCTTTGAGTTCCCTGAATGTGCCATGCTCTTACCAGATGCAGCCTTCAAACATCCTGCTCTCACTCCCTGGAACGTTCTTTTCACACTCTACCTCACAAAGTCCTTCTTACGCATGGGTCTCAGCCTAAATGACACCTCCCAAGAGACCATCCACGTAAATGTAAATGAGGCCCTCCCAGTGTATTATCTCATCACACCCTACTCTTTTGCTTTATAACACTTACTACAATTTGTAATTACATCTCTATTGTGACTTCTTTGTTTAATATCTGGCTCCCAGAGAACCATAAGCTCCACAACAGCCATGGTAGAGAACATCGTTTTTCACCTCTGCATCTCCTGCACACAGTATCTGGCATATAATAAATCACCAGTCACTAATTGTTAAATGAATAATCCAATGACAAGATAACCTCTTGCTCCAGAATACACCTGCAATGGTCAGCAGATTCAGCCTATGAAAGAACTGGCTTACCACCTCCCCATCCCCCTACTCTCTGTTGATGTGTTTATGACGAACCAACAATGACCATTTGTTTCCCAGTTCTCCAAAGAACACGCAGATCTTCATCGCCTAGAATGAGCCGTGAGCCCGGCTCCTGAGGAGACTGGGGTTGCATCTCCCAAAGCTGAACTGTTCTGGGTCATAGACTCAGCAGGGTTGTAGTCTGTCTATCTATCTATCTATTTATTTATTTATTTATTTTTGCTTTTTCTCCCCAAATCCCCCCAGTGCATAGCTGTAGATTTTAGTTGTGGGTCCTTCTAGTTGTGGCATATCTGATGCTGCCTCAGCATGGCCTGATGAGTGGTGCCATGTCCATGCCCAGGATCTGAACCGGTGAAACCCTGGCCGCTGAAGTGGAGCTCACGAACTTAAACACTCGGCCACGGGGCCGGCCCCTCTTTATTCATCTGTTAAAATTGATGAATTACTAACTGAACTCATTAGTCCAGTATGCAAAGTCTTTAAAGATTTTTTTTTATTTTTTATTTTTTTTATTTTTTTTTAAAGATTTTTTTTTTTAATTTTTTTCCTTTTTCTCCCCAAAGCCCCCCGGTACATAGTTGTATATTCTCCGTTGTGGGTCCTTCTAGTTGTGGCATGTGGGACACTGCCTCAGTGTGGTTTGATGAGCAGTGCCATGTCCGTGCCCAGGATTCGAACCAACGAAACACTGGGCCGCCTGCAGCGGAGCGCGTGAACTTAACCACTCGGCCACGGGGCCAGCCCCATATTGATGTGTTTATGACGAACCAACAATGACCATTTGACCAACAACAATGACCAAAGTCTTTCACAAGCTGAGCCATTCTGCTTTTCAACTCTATTGCTACTACAACCAGTTGCCACAAACATAGTGGCTAAAAACAACAAATTTATTATCTTATAGTTCTGGAGTTCAGAAGTCCAACATAGGTCTCAATGGGCTAAAATCAAGACGCTGGCAGGGCTACATTCCTTTCTGGAGGCTTTAGGGGAGAATGTATTTCCTTGCCTTGTCCAGCTTCTAGAGGCTACTCACATTCTTTAGCTCGTGGCCCATCTTGAAAGCCAGCAACATCAGGTTGAGTCCCTCTCATACTGCCTTCTCTCTGCTTTTCTCTCTTCTGCCTCCCTTTTCCATCGTAAGGACCCTAGCGATTTCACGGCGCCCATCTAGACAAACCAGGGCAATCTCCGATCTCAAGGTCAACTGATTAGCAACCTTAATTCCATCCGTAACCCCTGTGCCACACAAGCTAGGATTTAACAGATTGCAGGGACTAGGACATGGAGGACCATTATTCCGCCTACCACAAACCTCACTTCCTTCCACCTCTCACCCCGAATTCTATCCTTCCACCTCTCACCCCAAATTCTATGTTTTAACCACAAATAACTTGAGACTTAAAGCCATTGTTCTGAAGAGCCAGGGCAGTAGGAATGAGGATCTACAGGAAACAGTACAAGTTACCTCTGAAAGTTCCCCCCACATGTTCTGCCTCTTTTACCTCTTCATACCATAGATCACCACCTCGCACTCTTTTTTTTTTTTGAGGAAGATTAGCCCTGAGCTAACTACTGCCAATCCTCCTCTTTTTTGCTGAGGAAGACTAGCCCTGAGCTAACATCCATGCCCATCTTCCTCTACTTTATACGTGGGACGCCTGCCACAGCATGGCGTTTGCCAAGCGGTGCCATGTCTGCACCCGGGATCCGAACCAGCGAACCCTGGGCCACCGAGAAGCAGAACGTGTGAACTTAACCGCTGCACCACCGGGCCAGCCCCCATCTCGCACTCTTAATTTTCTCACTTGAAAATGAAGATAAGGATGCCCGCTTCTCTCGGCCGTTGAGAGGATTAAATGGGTTAACCTTTGTACAGTGTTTAGGAAGTCAGGATAGTGGATGAGAAAGAGCTTATGCTCTGGCTTCAAAAATCTGGGTTCAAATCTTGATTCCCAACACGTAAGACTTGTGTGGCCCCAGCAGAGTATTTAATCTCTGTAAATTCCTTAAAATCTCCATTTCCTCAACTATAAAGTGGGGGTATCAATAATACCTATCTTATAGGGTTGCTGTGAGGATCAAATGAGATAAGTTATGCAAAGTGTTTTGGCATATAGTAATTGCCCCATAAGATTAGGTATTATAATTATTAGACCAGAATCCCTAATAAATTGTAGCTATTCTTTGTTGTTATGGCACTTTATTTCATTCCTTTAGCTGACAAACTCTCAAATCTCAGCTTTCATATTACATCTTCAGGAAAGCCTTCCCCTTTCTCCCAGCTAGAGTAGTCACTTATTTCCCCCATGCATCCCTGGGCCACCCCGCCCATATTTGTATTACAATGCATTGAATTAAGTGCCTTTGTCCACCCCACTGTCATCACCAACACACACACAGAGGCCCATGAGCTGCTGGAGGCAGGTTCTATACCCCATACATCCACGCACACCCAGTGCCTCCTTCAGGGTCTAGGCAGTGTTATGTTTAAGAAATGTCTGTCGATTGAACAAACATAGAATTCTAAGTTCTTACTTAGAAATTGCCATAACATAGAATATTTGTTCATTTGTTTGTCTAAGCATCTGTGATGTCACTCTACTCTCAGTATTCAGGTTGGTGAGGTACACACTTTGTTCCCTGGGTGCAGCAGTCCTTGGGGTTCAAGCAGAACTGGACCCCCAGGAGAGCTGCAGCCAGAAAGCAGGATGGCCCCATGGCCAGCACCACTCTAAGAGGAGTCCCATGTCGTGTCCCTCAGAACACAGCTCCTCCACTTGCAGCCTAGGGGCCTTCATTCCCCGCTTCAGCAGCTAGGCCCTGCAGAAAAAGTCTGCCCCAAGCAGAACAGGGCTGAAAATCATATTTTCACGGGATGTCAAACCTCCTCTCCTACCTTAAATGAAAGGTATTATTTCTGAGAGGAGAATGTCACACTCTACCACCAAAATTCTGCTTCCTCGGCAAAAACCCCCGGCAGTTTCTCTGCACAGCTGGCAGCTCTCCACCCAAGGCCAATGCTCGGAAATTCACCAGGCACCACGCAAATCGTGGCAGCACGAGCTCCTCTGTGATCAAAACAAGGGGAAGCAAGCTCAAGGAGCGTTCGCTTTGCAGAAATGGAGTAGAGACAGGGGATACGGTCCACACACACCACCCCAGGACCCACAGCAGGTCCTGACTCTCCTGGGGAAATTCACCCATCACTTCGCCAAATAAATTATCCCCAGCTCAGCAACCTCTGGGCCTTTCCTGTAATAGATGATTTTCTTTCAGCTTCATCTTTGGTATATATAAAAATATACCCTTCTTAGCTGCCAACAAGCTATCAGTCCCTCGTCTCTAAGCAATTCATGCTAGAGACTGAGACCTCTTTCTGATTCACCCACATGAAGCTGCCCTGGGATAAAAAGCTCGGTACAGAGCTGGGAGGGTGGAAAGGTGTCAGGCAGTGACTGAATTCGAGTAAATGGGAAACTGTCTTTACTTTTTAATGAGTGAGAAGGCGCTAGGGAGAAAGGGTCAGAAGCCGCGTTCTGTCCCTTGAGCCTCCTGTTGTGTCAACTTCTGCGTGTGTGGCCTGGGGGCTGATCATGCTCTTCGTCCCTGGGAGTCCCAGAAGCACTAGCTGCCTACCTAGCCGCCAGCTCTAAGTGTGGACACGTGGCCACTGTGGCCCCATTTTCCCAGATCTGGAGGATTGGGGCTGACTTTTCCTCTCCAGCCACTCCCAGAGGCTCCTGCTTCCTGACAGAGATGTGAGTCAGCTCTGGGCAAGACCCAGATGACTAGCTCAGGAGTTCTGCGTCTTCTGGGTGCCCTGTGGCTGGACTCAGGTGCAGACCTGCTCCATCCTAGCATCCTCCGTGTCAAGGATCCAGCTCTTCTGAGTCCAAGAGGCCAAGTGTTTTGCCAAGATGGATTCAGGTACACAGATGGTGACTTATGTGTGGCCTGTAAGCTCTCTCGGTAAGGCACCCCATCCCCCACGCTGGGACCTGAGCCGAAGGGGTGTGCCATACCTTCGTGGAATGCTTTCCCAGGGTGCCCATCTCCCCTGGAAAACTCCCAGTGACTACAAGTGCCCTGCTTAGCAAGGCCTCTCCACTCAGAAATCTCCAGCCTGCTATGCCAGCACCTCGCTCCACGGCAGGACCGGGACTGTATGCAAACATTTGCTTTGATTTGTAAAATGATCCATATAATTAGGGAAAAGAGTTAAATAAAGGGACTGATTTCAGAGAGCAGGCTCTTAATGACACTAATACCTGACAAAAGGGGTCATTATGATGGGCTAATGGGCCTTGCCTGGCGTTCAGCTCTCTCAGGACACAATCCAACACACTCAATTATCTGCTAATCAGGGCCATTTTGTCAGAGGTTATTGCCCTGAAGTATCAATTATAGGAACATTATTAATACTTTATGGGGAAACCACTTGCATGAAAGTGTTAAACTCACGGGGCGAGCCCTTCTCCCTCCTCCCTCCACTTGAACCCATAAGTACCGTCTCTTCTTGCCCCCATTTAACTCCCCAACTGGGGCTTTCCGTGACCCATTGGGTCTACTGGGAAGGAGCCAGGGCCATGATGATGTTCCCAATCCTGTCACCTGTGACCGAACTGGCACTCCCAACTCTTAACGCCACCAGCTGGCAACAGTGGCTTAGCCCGAAGCCAAGGTGTTACTGATTCAAGATGCAGAAGGGAAGCCGGGGGCCATGGGGCTGCGGGGACAAGTCTGCGTGTGAGTGTGTGTGTGTGTGTGTGTGTGTGTTTCTCTCTGTCTCGCTCTCCCTCCCTTCCTCCTCCTCCTCCGTTTTCCTTTCTCTCTTTCTGTGTGTGTGTTTCTCTCTCTCTGTCTCCCTCTCTTTCTCTCTCTCTTTCCCTCCCTCCCTCCCTTCCCTCCTCCACCTCTTCCTCATCCTTCTTCCTCTCTCTGTCTCCCTCTCTCTGTCTCTGTATGTATGTGTGTGTCTCTCTCTCTCTGTCTCCCTCTCCATCTCTCTGTCTCTCTCTCTTCCTCTCTCTCCCTCCCTCCCTCCTTTCCTCTTCCTCGTTCCTTTCTTCCTCCTCCTCCTTATTCTTCTTTCTCTCTTTCTCTCCAATGTGGTCCTTTCAAGGAAATGGAAAAGAGATGGACAGGAGACCTCGCTTCAGGATACAGCCTCTTCAGGACGCAGTCTATGCTGCTCCCTAAAACCCACTTCTCTTCCATGCTGGACACATGGATTTTCCACCTCTAAGGAGGCACCATCCAACACAGAAACCGGAGGAATAACTCTAAAAGATGATGTGATTTCTTTCCCATCATACAAACTATAAAGAACTTTAGAGTCAGGACAAAATATAAAAAGGACTTTAGTGTCAGATCGGTGAGAATTCAAACTTCTGCCCCAGCACTCACTGGCAGTGGGATCTCAGGCAAATCACTTAACCTCTCTGAGCAGTGGTTTTCCAATCTCTGGGGAGGCAGTGTGTCATAGTGGGGAAAAATGGCTTTAGGACTGGCTTAGAATGCCACTGTGCCACTTCCTAGCGGTGCAAACTTCAGCAAGTTATTTCACCTCTCTGAACCTCAGCTGTTCCCATGTAGGACAGAGAGAGTTATATCCATATGCCAGAGCCATGGGAGTGGTTAAATGGGAATATGGACATAAGCACTGGTACAGTGCCTGACACATTGCATTCCCAGGGAGCATGATATTAACTTTGCAGCTGGCTCTGAGGTTGAAATATTTGTTCCTAAATAAATAATGAACAAATGCACAACAGAAGTAGTTTCTCTCTGTTCCTCCACCCCTGAATAATTAGACAGCTACCAGGGCTGGAAAAGTTAATGGATTTTTCCAGCTAGAAAAGAGTAGTAGTGGCCCCTTGAAAAGCCATCCAGTGTTCCGGCATCATGGGGAGGTGCTCAGCCTGCTTGGGAGAGGCTGCCTTTTGGGAATGGATGGAACTCTCCGCTTCCGTGGCCCCGCAGGCCTGGACCTGCCCCTCACAATCAGGGCTAAACTCGTTTGGTGCCTCAACAGGAGAAACGAGATGCAGCACCACGTGCGCCTCTCCTAGAACCTGGTCATAGGCAGAGTCTAGTCTCATGAGAAAAAGGTAGGCAGAAGGGATGGGGGATTTTGCTCTGGCACCACAGGGATGGTTACTGTCATCCCTGTCGACCCTACTCTGGTTTAGAAAAGAGAAATTCAAAACATAGTTGTGTCCGTGCGTTTGCTAATAGTCATTGAGGACCTCCTATGAGTTCAGCAGGGGGATCGCAGTCTGAAAGGGGGAGGCCACACAAGAACAGATCAATTCTGCTTGAGTTTGACCCGTGCTCTAATCTAAGTATCTAAGTCCAGAGCTTCCTGCAATTCCTGGTCAGGCTGAAGGACTGTAAGTTGTTCTGGGGATGTGAAGCCCAAGAACAGGAGTGCAGAAAAAAACTCAAGTGTTAGAAGAACTGTCAGAAATTGGGGATGATCCCCAGTTCAACTGAGTACCCACGTCACAGAGATGAATGTCGTTCCTAACTCTGAGGTTTTAGGGCAAGAGTGTTAACCCGACAGCAGTTTAAAAAAGCAGGAACAAGCTGTGCACCCTCCTTCTTGGAGACCAGAGAGGCAGTCAGGCATTTAGGGAGAAAGCGGTCTGGTGCGGTGTGATGACCAACACTACATTCCGTATCCTCCGGATGCGGCCGGAAAAGAGGAACAGACACTTATAAGTGAAAGGCCTCACATCCTGCTTGGGGCAGCCTCACCCAAGAGTCAACGGTGAGAAGTGTTGGTTGAAGGCCCGAAGGTGCTGGGAACCCAGCCTCCCGATCCTTGATTACGGCTTATAAATGTGCTGTTCGGTGGGCCTGGGTAATTAGCGTTTGCGTTAAGCAGTTACGGGGTTAAGTGCTACCAGGGGTTTGATCTGGGCTGACAGCGTCTGAGCTGCAGAGTGGGGTGGTTGCCTAGCAACAACACCTGTAGCACATTAAGCAGCCAGTCAGCTTTGTCAACTTCTAGCAGGGGCTTTATAGAGCGGAAGATGGGGGTGGAGGAAGGATTAGGGGCCAGAGAAGTGGAAAGCTGGACAGTGGGTCTCAAGATGAAGAGAACGGGAAAAATCAAGTGTTTTGTGAGGCCCTCGGAACAGCTTTACGTCTAGTTTCCTCGAGCAGGAGGCAGGGAGGCAGCTCCAGGTGTAAGCCCAGGGTAGGTGTCCTCGGTACAGCTCTTGTTGCTTCCTGAGACCCTCACACCGGCAGCCGAGTGAAGCAGGAACCCGTTCCTCAACCCAAGCCCTCTCTCAAATAAGGCATCTCAAGATTTGGTGATTTGGGGGTTGGGGGCGGAGGAGGAAAGGAGGTGCCTCTGTGGTTTTGTTTTCAGATTCAGGAGGATCGGCGGCTCTTTCTGCTGACTCCTTTTTGAGGACAGGATGGCACGGAACAAAAGCAAAGACCTGAGACAGTAAAATCTTTCTCACTACCTTCCTTCACACCTTCCTATACGTCCCTCACGTCAACTCACACACGCCCGAGATATGACTGGAAAAAAGAAGAGATTTGGGGAAGGGCAGGGAGAATGTATGCAGAAACCAGGAATATCATTGCTGCTGTCTTTACAGAATTCATGGTCCAGCTGCCCCTTGACTTTTCTCAGAATTCCAAAACTGCCTCTGAGTGGGGGCTGGAGGGACGGAGAGTGGCGTACCGGTGGGAGGGCGCTACCCAAAACGTAACAGAAGACTTGGGGTCAACTCCACTTCTGTCACACGTAAGACACATAGCCTTTGGCTGACCCCTGTGCTGAGACTCAAGTGTCTCATCTGTAAAGCGGGGGGTAATTACATCTGCCCTACTTACCCCATGGGGATCAAAGGAGGCTGTTACGTAGAAGCATGTTACAAATGCTATAAATGCCCCTACATGTATAAGGTATTCGTAATACAAAAAAGATGCCAATCTATCTGCTCTTTTGGACTGGCCTGAGGTATGTGCTGTTTGGCCCAAAGCAAAAGAGAAAGGAGCAGCCACGAAGCTAGGTTGCTGGGTAAGTCGGTGGTAGAATGGCTCTGAGAGGCAGCCTAGTCAACTCTGCTGGTCTGGGTTCACTGGTTCAAATCCAGCCCTAGGCCAACAATGACTGTAATCATTGGGTTTGGAATTCAGAGAGTGTGACCTTCAGAAGACCTTTTGCTTGTCTATTACCCACTAAGTTTTCATCATACACCTCTGCAGGAGGTTACAACAGCAACTGAGCGAGGCTGGAGAACCCGGCTCACAGTCCCAAACCTATCTGCCCAGCCTCCCCTCCACAGATCAAGGCCTCTGCTTCTAGATTATCTTAAAAGGCAGTCCAGTGACTGAGGGGCGCGTGTTATCTGCCCTCTGGCTTAGGAAATGAGCATCAGCCAGCCGAGCCATGGCTGAAGTGACTTGAGGGTCTCCTGGCCCCACCAGGATCCTCCCTTCGTGTCTGAGAAAGCAGGCGAGTCTCCCTTTCCGCATCACACTTAAGACACTTCCTCCCCCACGCTGTAAGTCACACCACATCCGCTCGGAAAAAAGGAGAATGTGTGCAGAAACCAGCAGATTTCAAGGCCTACCTAGGATAAAGGAGCTACTCACAGCCCAGGATGCACCAAGACCTGTGTGTGTTTTGTGGGCTTCCTGCCTGAGTGGCCACAGGGTCGGTGGAGGCCCCGCCACATCCAGGGTGCCAGATACTGTGACTGTGTGTGTGAGCTGCTCACCCTACGGCTTCTCCGATCCCCGTGTAGTGTCGTTATTTTCATGCTCTGGGTTATATTTAACTCAAGTCATAATATTTAGGGGGTTGGAAGCCTGCTGTTTCACCAAGAAAGGCATTTGAATATTCTCAGTTCCAGAGAATTCCAAGGGCTCTGGGAAGAGAGTGAGGCGGTTGCCCCAGATTTGTCTGACACATCGTGGTCACGTGGACTCCATTAGCTGATGACTGAGGCGTTGAGCAGGCAGCCTAAAGGAATGTTGTAGAAACGACGAAGGGGAGCCAGTGAGTGATGTCGGCAGGAGGCTGATGCCTCTGGGGGTCCCGGGGCACTCGCCCCACACATCCCCACAGGGAGGGAAACTCTAATTGGCAATATCGCCTGCCTTGTCACCACGCCACCTCTTACACCTGGTGTCAGTCTGACGAGGGTGCACAACTAAAGTCCCACGTGACAAGAGGAGAGGCACACCCAGCTCATCCCAGACTGAGGCTCTCACTCCTGATGCTTCTGATAAGAAAAGAAAGCAGCCAAAGGGAGCCCCGTCCTAATACTGGGAGTCAGGGTTTCTCCCAAAGAAGCCTCGGCCAGACCAGCACGGGGCAAAGCACAGGCTGTCCACAAAATATGGAGTCGTGGATAATATTATTTTATTCCTTACAGTGTGAAGATATTCTTGAGGACGTGGACTCAGCTGTTTCCAGATTTTATGGACAATCTGTATATACTCTGAAATTCTGAGTCTCCAAGTCCATCTTCTGAAAATTCGTTCTACGTTGTATCATACAACACATCTCTCTGGGAGACTCAGACTGATTCCTTCAGTACCACTTCCCTGAGCCACGGAGGGAAGTTTGGGCAGTAACCAAAATCCACTGGAGTGGAGTCTATGAGTAGATGGAGAGTGAGGACAGGCCGGCTGGCCACGTGTTTTCTGGTATGGTATCTAGACACAAGCAGGCCTCAAAGCTTCAGGAGAGGAGGAGTGTCGTGTCCCAGGGACCAAACACTTTCCAGTCTGAGCCAACTCCAATCCCCTCACCAGCAAGAGCAGCTGGCATGAGACCTGCAGGGTGTTTGGTGAGAAAAGTCCTGCTAACGCCTCAGAGGGTCTTGCCAGGTGGAAGGGTCTAGGAGTCGGTCACTCAGGGAGCAGGAATTAAGGGGACCTTTGCAATCACGGGCTATCTGGGTCCCCAGCTGTTGAGGCCACCGTCTCATCTCCAGCCTGAATGAAAGCACTAAAACCAGCATTTGCCTCACATTCATGGGAACTGACATATGGTATAATTTTTTTTTTAAATCTTCCAAGTTCCCTAGGCAGCTTTGACGTGAATATTAATACTAACATAATTTCATGATGATTAGAGAACACAATTAGGGGCTATTAATAATGACACAAATAATGACATTTAAGGCCTCATTTTAATTTGAGTAATATTCTGTCTGGTGGTATTTAAACAGCTCTGTCTAGCACAATTAGTACAGTGCTGGGGTGCAGTCACTGCTCACAGCATCCATCAGTCCCACCTCACCAACCCACCTCCATGGCAAGGGAGACGGACAGGGAACACTGCCCCGAACCCAAGGGGCACTCAGAGAGAGCCTTCAGCTCCAGTCACGGCCTGGCTGTCAGGGATCGGTGCCTCGGACAGAGGCCTTGTGAAGTGATTGCAAGAAAAGAGTCCAAATTAGGAAGGATCACTGGTGGCTGGATTGGAGCCCACGCAGCAGTCAGTGGCTTCCATCCCTAGGTACCACTCCTCTCCCAAAAGTTGGAGGGATAGTTTAGGTTCCCATGTTTCCAGCTTCTCTCAGTTAAATCCTACTTGACATGCAGAATATGACTTCCCATTTAGTCCCAGAAGCCTCTCCAACCATTCTTCTTCGGTCCCATTATTCCACTTCTGTCATAGGACATAGTCCATTCTATTGTAATTAGCTGTTACTTATCCACCTCCCCATCAGACTGCTCTCTTATTGGGGGATTGGGCTGTGTCTTATTTGCCTTTAAACTCTCACCTCCCAGGCACATAGTAGGCTCTCAATGGGTGTTTGTTGAATGACTTAATGACCAAATGACTGAGCATTCTGCCTTCCATCCACTGGACACATGTTTGAAGCTGAAATCCAATTACAGCATTATACTTGCAGAGCTCAAACCTGCATCTTTTGGATGTTTCTTACCAACAGCAAACTTCTGAGAGATGACTGGGCTGGCTGAGGGAGGTGCACAGAGAGGAAACATCTGTGAAATTCAAAACTTCAGTGGTTAAACAGGTAGAAGCCGGTAGAAGCCAGTGGCCCTAAGGACTGAAAATAACCCAAAGTCCTTGATGTGTGCTTTGACCAGTGAGGGGAAACACACCCTAGTTTCATGATATATTTTGGAGTTGGAGACTAAATTCTGTATGAGGAGACTTGGTAGATAAGGCTGTAGCTAGAAGATAAGAAGAATTGGTAGAAGATTGCTAGAAGAATTGGTAGATAAGATAGAAGCTAGGTTTTCTCCCAATTCTGGTTTCCTAGGCAGAAAGGAAGAACCAAAAGAACAAACTTCCTGATAAGTGAGGATCTTAAATGAATATATGGGGGGGGGGGGAGGATGGGGAGAGAAGGAAAGAATAGTCGTTGAGCACTTATCCTGTGCAGGCACTTCCCGTACCTTACTCCCGCTATCTTCCTGGATCCTCACCGTATTCCTATGAGATACACATTGTTGTTATTTTCATTTCACAGATGGTGAAACTGAAGTTTAAAGAAGCTAAGCTAACATGCCAGGTCGCACAGCAATATGTGGCTGATCCAGGTTTCAGACCCATGTCTGTCTTACTCCAGAACCCAGATCACAACCACCCACTGTGACCGGGAGGATGAGGAGCATGTGGGATGCTTACGGCTCACAAGAGGCAGAAGGCCACCTCCCAAGTGGACATGACAGACAAGGCAGCCTCTTGATGTCCCTCCCATCTGAGGATTCCCTCAAGGTCTGTAGGGGGATAAACGGAAATGCACAGGCCAAGGGCTAAAGCAGGCAGCCCTGGAGTTGAAAAGGGCAGGAGGCTGGCCCGCTGGAAGGGGTGGCACCCAACATGTCTGAGGACAAGGTTGGCAGGCAGCTGACTCCAGCGAAGGCCCACGGTGCTTTGGCCGAGGTCAGCGAGGCTGCAGAGGCTGGGCCAGGGTCTACAAACAGCTGGGGAAGTTAAGTGGAACCTTTCTGGGTAAGTGACTCTGTCTGCCCACAGGACCCCCTGCCAAGCCCAGGCAGGCCCCAGCCTGACACGCAGCAACCTGTCTGGAGTCTGTTCTACAGAGGCCGAGGGCCTGGTTGACAGCAGGCTGGTAATTTTGTTATAAGACTCCCCCCACCACCTCCAGTTGCAAGCCTCCTTTCGTCTGAATCCCTGATATGTAACTCAGGGAACCATCTGAATCTATGGCAAGGGTGGCAGCAGCAGCAAGGTGGCCAAAAGCTGGGATAGGATCCAATGGAGGATGGAGGCTGGGGTGCTCCAGGCTGAGTCCCTCTATTCACCAGAGGCCATCCACCTTCCCTCAGCATCCCTTCCAGGCAGTGAGCTGGTACCCACCACCCCTCACAAAGCCACAGCACACTTATCAGACAGGCCTGGGGAGTTCAGAAGGGCACTGGGTCCCACATTAAGGGATTCTTGTGTCAGCAGGAAGCCCTTATAAGCCCCAGGGCTAGTCACTCATCCATTTTCTCCTCCCAAGGCACAACTCTGTTTTCCACTGCCACCTACCACCCTCCACCAAATTCCCAAATCCTCCCGTCTCTCCTAGTCCACACAGCCTGGGGCTTCTGCCCACCCATCCCTCACACCCAACTGCCCCGAGGCCAGAACAGGAAACAGGGCTTGCTTCTGCAGGGCCCCAGGATCCTCATGGCCTGACCATTTGGGGAAGCAGCTTAGAGGGCATGCGGGGGGCACAGGAAGGGCTCAGAGGAGAGAGAAGGACAGGGCTCAAGAGCAGCATGGAGATGGGGATCTCAGGACCCAGAGGGGGCAAGGAGCAGAGCAGCCACGTAGAATCAAGCCAGGGGCCAGGGCAGACTGCCCTTCCTGGGTTTCCTCTTTCGGCTCCGTGGTTGCCTCTCACTCTAGTTTAACACAGGTTCACACCAAACTTCCCATCTTCCCCTGCTCACCTGCAACTCCTCCCAATGCCCGAGTTCTGTGACTGACACGGCTCTTCTCCCAGTGGAGAGGTGTCTCGAGTGACTCCTGAATGCACCCACCACTAATTAGAAGCAGAGTAACACTGGGGCCACCTCCCGGTGCCTCTCTCCCCTCTACACTCCATCGGGACCACTCGAGGTGAAGGCCTTAGACACTCTCGCCCAGACTACAACAAGAGCCTCCTAATTAACACCTGGGCCTTCTCTCTCTCCCCGCTCAAGACTGCTCGATCCACCATTATCAGAATGAAATTCCCAAAGGGAGAAAATTGTATCCAACACTTATGAAGAGCTTCCTAGGTTCAGGCGTTATTCTAAGCACTCCATATATTACTTATTTGATCCTTACAACAACTCCATGAGGCAAGTACTCTTCATCATTCCCACTTTTCAGAAGAGGGACCTGAGATACAGAGAGATTAAATAATCTGCCCAAAATTACCTCCATAGCTAGGAAAGGATAGAGCCAGGACTCAACACCTCCACCCTCACGCCTAAGTCAAGAGTAGCAATGATCACATTATATGCCCTCTCTCCCCAATAACTTCTAGGGGCTTCTCCCTATCTATCCCACCACAAATCCCACCTCCTTACCTTCCATGCCATCCCAAACCTGTGCTGACCCACCTTCCTACTCTATCATCCTCTAACCCCGCCTTCCAGCCCCAGTCACTCCCTTTTCTTCCCCCAAGCACTCTCCAGCCCGGGTCTGTTTGTTTTCCGTGTACCTTCTGTCGCCCCATTTCCCCCTGCCCCAATCCCTCCCTTCTCATCCCCACCCCCGCCTGAAGCCAGTCTTCGCCCTTCTTGAACCCCTCTTAGGAAAGCAGATTGTAACGGGGCGGGAGGACTGGCCTGGGACATACGGGGTTAAAGTGCTCCCACTGACGCCGTACAAAGGGGGTGCTGAGAATGGTACTCATTTTCAAGAGATTAAAAGAAGTAATTTGGGAAAAGCACCCGGGTCCTGAAGGACTCTCAGTCGGGGTTCATGTTCTTCCCCTCCGCTCCCCACCCTCCAGCACTGACCACGTCTCCCTGACATTTCAGCCGTTCATTCGGATCCTCCGCAAAGTGTAAGTTACTTAGGGGCGGGGTTGACCTGACGGTCTCTGAATTCCCCTACACACCTTCCAAGTGCCAAGCATTCTTGGGGCTCAATAAATGTTTTTTGTATCAATTTCTTTCAATGCTTGACCAGTGTGAGAGGCGATTCACCTGCCAAAGAAAGTAGGGCCAGATGATTTTTGAGTTACCTTCAACCTTGAGAGCCTAAAACTGAAGCAACCTCCATAGAGAGAACTTGTGCAAAACACAGAATTCGTTCCGCATCTTACACTCATGGTTACCAACGATATTAGCTTGAGGTCACAATGACTCTTCCGATCGCCTTCTAGCTCCCTCACATTTTTCCCCTCCACATTATTTTTGCCAGGGGTCTGGCATTTCCAGTCAACACCAGGAGGCTGAAGTTCTCTGGCAGCCCCCAAAGCACGACTGCCACTGGTGGAAAAGTCAAACTGGCAAATAGAAATGCCACTCAATCATTCCTCCCCGCTTTCCTCTCATTGGCCTTCCCCACCGCATATAATGAGAAATTCTTTTTGCCCAAATATTGTTTGAATTTCAAATACACAATTTCCCCGGGGGTGACCAGATGAAAAGAGAAACCTGGTTTGCAACACAAGACCTCTACGCGGAAGTTGCAATGGAGCGAACACCGAAACTAAATTTTTATTGAGCTCCTTGAAATGACAGAAGCACATCAAGGCAACCAGGATCCCCTCCCACTGTGGTGTGCTTAAATTCTTTTAAGTGAACACCGAGGAAGCACCCCTCCAGGAGTGAGGAAAGAAGGAAAGGATTTTAAACGCAGTGGGCAAAATGAGAAGTCTGCCCGTGGTGTCAACCCGCTCCCTGCATCTACCCCAGCGTGTGCCTTCCTACGCGCCTCTCTGTATAGGCACTGACTGTCCACAGCCGGCGTTCTTAATCTGGGGGGAGTCTAAGAGGTCCTAGGGCAATGATTCTCAATCCTGGCTGCATTCGAATCTCCTAGAGTGTTTTAGACAAAAAACACTCATGCCCAGACCCTACCCTGGACCAATTAAATCAGTGTCTGTATGTAAGGCCCAGACCTCAGAATTTTATAAAAGCTCTCAGACGATTCAGGTGTGCAGCCAGGGGGCCGGACCCGTGGCTGAGTGGTTAAGTTTGCATGCTCTGCTTCGGTGGCCCAGGGTTTCGCCAGTTCGGATCCTGGGCGCAGACATGGCACTGCTCGTCAGGCCACACTGAGGCGGTATCCTACATGCCACAACTAGAAGCACCCACAACTAAAAATATACAACTATGTACCAGGGGCCTTTGAGGAGGAAAAGAAAAAAAAGAAACAAACATATAGCCAGGGAAGGATGTATACAGAAAAGAAGGGTGTAAGCACCCTGCAACGGCAGGTCAATTTTTGCATGCATGAGAATGTGTGTGTTTTGCTGGGGTGAGGGGTCATAACTTTCAGACAATTCTTTAAAATATATGCAACCCCAAATCAAAACTACACTAAGATATCACCTTACACCTGTTAGAATGCCAAAAATACCCAAAACCAACAGTGACAAATGTTGGAGAGGTTGTGGAGAAAAAGGAACCCTCATACACTGTTGGTGGGAGTGCAAACTAGTGCAGCCACTATGGAAAGCAGTATGGAGATTTCTCAAAAAGTTAAAAATAGAAATACCTTATGACCCAGCCATCCCACTACTGGGTATCTATCCTAAGAACCTGAAATCAGCAATTCCAAAAGTCCCATGTACCCCTATGTTCATCGCAGCACTATTTACAATAGCCAAGATGTGGAACCAACCTAAGTGCCCATCAACTGATGATTGGATAAAGAAGATATGGTATATATACACAATGGAATACTACTCAGCCATAAAAAAAGGACAAAATCGTCCCATTCACAACAACATGGATGGACCTTGAGGGTATCATGTTAAGTGAAATAAGCCAGACAGAGAAAGACGAACTCTGTATGATTCCACTCATAGGTGGAAGTTAAGATATAGACAAGGAGATCTGATCGGTGGTTACCAGGGGAAAGGGGGGTGGGGGGGAGGGCACAAAGGGTGAAGTGGTGTACCCACAACATGACTAACAATAATGTACAACTGAAATTTCACAAGGTTGTAAACTATCATAATCTTAATAGGATTGGCAACAGTTGTTAGCTCAGGTGCCAATCTTAAAAAAAAATATATATATATACATATCTGCAACCCCATAGAGACCTATTCGATCTTCAGCTTGTCTCAGGTTCCTTCCAGCTGGAAAATAATACGTACCTAAGATGCTGTTGTCCCTAACAGGGGAACCAAAGGTGAGCGTCTGGTTCCTTGAGGAATAACCTTGTCGATGGAGCTCTCACATGGTAAGAAGCTGTCAAGGAGGGGCCCAGGGACATCGATGTGGGGGGAAGCCTCACTGAGAAACAGGGGGAGGCATTCTTGCAGGAAAACACTGGGCACTCGGCACAATTTGTTATGTAGGGAGCCCTGCCTGAGGCTCAGCTGACAGCTGTGCCCAGCTTGGCCTCTGAATCCAGACATTAGAAGCTGAGTCCATGGAGAGGGGCGAATGCCCAGGATCTCTTATTTTTGGGAGTTACACGTTCCTGGCTGATGAGCACGCTCCATAAAACTGTCCTGAGAGCCAGCTTCTAAGTGTGCACTGGGGGGCTGGAGGGCAACAGATCGGGGTAGGGTCAATAAAGAGAAGGGCCCAAGTCTCTGAACGGTGTCCACAAGACTAAAGAGGCCCTTGGAGCCTTCAGCATCACTAGAACGTGATTTCAATAAACCCAGGGTGTGGGCTTCAGGCTTGTGTGCAACGATCTAAGCCAGGTTGAAAGGGAGACTGGGACAAGGACGGAAAGTGCTGAGTCCTCCAGACCCCAGCAGCCCTCCTCCAGGCACTGGAGGCCACTCTGTTCTGAACTTCACTGGCCACTCTCCTCCTGCCCCCCAGGGCCCGGTCGGATCTCAGAGTTTGGGCTCTGCCAGGGTACAGCCAGGCCTGCCTGGAACCCTACTGGTGCCAAAAGGCAAGAGGATCAGCCTTGGGGCTTCCCAGCCCCAAGTCAGCTGCCTAAGTGCTCAGCCCTGCTCATGAAAGGGCCCCCTCTTCCTCTCTTTTCAGCCCTGCGCTCTAATTTATCCTCCCCTTTGATAACCAACTCCAAACACGTTCAGCCGAGGCCAGGCCATCAGCGCACAAAGGCCTGTGCTCTCCCGGCTGAATGCAGCACTTCACTCTTGGGGGGATTTCTATAGAAGGCAAAATCCACCAAACAAGCTATTACACTTAAATCAGACAATGCCCGAGGTGACGGCGAGGCGACCAGCGTTAATGACTCACCAGCAGCGGGCTTCTCTATTAGGAAGCTGTACCGCAGCATGGGAGAGCAACCCGCTGCCCTGCCCAGCCTCTCGGCGATATCCCTCTCCTCCTGCTCCCGGACTAGAAAGTTGACCCTCTGTGTCTGCCGGTTCTCTGAATCCTAAGGGTTGATTCCCCCAGGCCGCACAGACTGACTCTGGACTCCCTCTTCGCCTAGGAAAAAGAACCGAGAAATTAAGTTTGGTCGGCCCCTTTCTCTCTCCTTTATTCTGAAGATGAGGAAACCATGGTAATCGCTGAAAATCACACAGTCAGCTGGTGGCAGAGCCAGAATTAGAATCCTTGTCTCTCGCCTCATTCAGTTCATACAAGAACCAATAGAAACGAGATGATGCACAGAAAGCGCTCAGCATAGTTTCTGGCACATGAAAGCACTCAATAAATATCAGCCGTTGTGATTCGTTATAACAGAAGCAGCATCATTTTTATAGAAGTCATTCAACTACTCACGGGGTGCCTGTCATGAGCCGGGCAGTCTTCAGGGTGCTGGGGGTGAAACAGTGATCACGACACAGCCCTGCCCTCCTGAAGCGCATGTTCTAATGGAAGGTTCAAACTGGTCAACAGGCAATTGCACGACCAAGTAGCGACAGGCCAGGGGAAGTACTGGGTGCCTCAGCAGTCCACAGAAGGGCACCTAATCCAGACTGTGGGGCTCGGTGAAGAGAAACCAGTGTCTCAGCCGAGACCAAAGGATGAGTTGAAGCTGGCCAGGTGAAAGAAGTGAGAATGAGGGGGACAGGGTGGGGCAGACACAGACTTCTAGGAGGAGGGAGTAATTGTGCAAAGGCAAACAAGAAATGCCAAGGAGAAGGAGGACAAGATGCATTCAAGGAAATGAACAAAATGTCAGTATAACAGGATAACTGGGCATGAGGGGGTGGAGAAGGGAGGAAGGCAAATGGTTGTGGCCTGATGCTAGAGAAGTAGGCACAGGTCACATCCTGAATCACATGGTGAGCCACAGAAAGGACCCCAGACCGCATCCGGAGGAGTAAGGGAATGAGGTGATTGATGGGCACGCTAGGGATCACAGGATGCACGTGGGAAATGGACAGGAGGGGAGCAAGGCGGGCAGCAGAAGACCAGTTAGCAGGTCAAGTCCCAGTTCAGCACTGATTCCATGTCTCCCTTTCAACACTTTATATGGCTCTAATCTTGAGTCACCAAATAAGGCCCACCATTAAGAGGGCTCACAGAAGGGGAAATAAGCTGGGGCCACAGGAACAGAGAAAGGGAACGATGGCTTTCCCTGGCCACTTGGATCATGATCCAACAAGCCTGGAGCACCACATAGTGAAAGCAAGCTCTTCTCCACCAACCAGAAGTGTGACCTTGGGCAACCTCCATTTCCCCATCTGTACAATAAGGCCTTTTTCCGTAATTGGTAAATTGGCCTTACCAATCTCCCATTCTGTGGTTCTATTACTTGAAATACACATCATATATTTTTATTCTAAGATGCCTTGCTTTGCATTTTACTGTTTATAAAAACAAGACAAAATGGTTTGCATCTTATAATAGCGGAAACACAGCTCACCAAAATCAAGTGTCCTGCACAGGATCACAGACATTTCCTCTTCTGGGTTCTCATCATTCTGTCCAAGAAAGGCCCAGCTTTGACAGTGGCCAGGAAAAGCTGGTGGGAGCTGTGTTCCTGAGCTGTTTCAGCTCTCCCTGCAGCCTGTGTAGACTCATGGTCTTCAGAAAACCCTCTTTCCTGGGCCCCTTGCCCTCAGGAGTGAGCTTCTGCAGACAGCCACAACATCTCTCCTTGTCCAATAGTTCTGATAGCTACTAAGCCAGAAGCCAAAGCTCCAAGGATTTTCGGCAGGTGAACAAAAAAAACAAATTCAGGCTGGGGTGGGAGAAGAAAAAACCACCTCAGAGCTGTTTTTGGTTGGAAAGTGCTCTCCATCCTGTAGCTTTAGGACACAAGCAGCATAGCATCCAGAGGCACACAGCTGCATGGAACAATTCAAAAATTGCCTTGTTGGACTACAACGTGCCAATTTTTCAAATCTAGAGCCATTTTCACTATTACAGTCTGTGCAGCCTAAGCCGGGAGAATTTTCTTCTGGGAGGGAAAATTGATTCCGAGGTTACCATTAACCCCCATTAGCACAGCATGCCCCATTCCAAAACTGTTCTTGGGAACCGAGGGGGCCGGAGGAAGCTATAGAGGCCCATGGTGAGGTTGGTGCCCAACATCACAGGTGCTAACAGCCAAAGTCCATCAGCCCCATGTCTCAAAGGGCAAGAGAGGCAGTGGGAGGGAGCAGGCAGGGAGAGAGGGAGTATAAAAGGATCTGGCCATGTGTTTTTCCAGGAATTCCCAGGCTTTGGAAGTTTGCCTGCATGCCTCACTTCATCTGGGTGGACTCGGAACTGGCATGAGCTGGACAGTAGAAACCAAGATTAACACCTGCATAGGTTCTCTTTATTTTTGACCTGCATCCCTCACCTGTGACTGCCCTCTGACAGGAGCCAGAGCCTGGTAGAGGGGTGTTCTCCAGAAGCTGGCTTGGAGGTACCCATCCCATCTCCATTCCTTGTCCTCCTGCTGCTCAGGGCCCAGTGTTTGCAGCCACTCTGCTCTAAGACAGCTGGCTTTGCCCACCCGAGGTGGAAAATCACTCTAAGCTATTCTAAGCACAGTCAAGAGCCGGCAGCCTCGACCATGGGGTGTGCTGTGAGCTCCATGTTTCCAAACATAGAGCAAAGACCTACCAGCCCTGTGGAGAAGGCAGTGGGGACAACAGCTGCTGCAAAACAAGGAGAGAAAGACAAGTGTGTGAACAAAAGGGGACAGCAGGGGACCAGGAGAGCAGTACATCCCCTGAGCTTCAAGCATCATTTTTTCACATGCTACCATAGCAGTAGACACTGGTCTTGGATCTGGCAAGCCCAGTCTGAATTCTGGCTCTGCCACTTGTCCTTGCATAAGTTACACTTTCTGAGTCTCTATTTCTTCTCCTATAGCCCGGAAGGAAAAATAATCACCTGGCAAAGTTGTCAACATTAAATGAGATAATATAGGAAAGGAACGATTATATAACAGTTGCTCAACAAATATACGTGTGTGTATACATATACACATATATGTCTGTTTGTATATACAACAAATATATATCTGCATGTATATATACAAATGACTAAGGAAGCCCCCGTCTATTCCAAAAATGTCTCTGTTGTTCATAGAATGACATAGCTTCATTGTTGTGTTTGCCTCAGAGCCTGAGTATTGTGGCTACACGGCTTCCCAGCTCTGAACTTCGAAAGTTCCTTTCTCCCCTCACCCCTGCCCCTCCTCCAGTACCACCATTAAGCCATCCCTCCTCCATGACTCTCCAGGGATGCCATCAGCTCACGTCACTGTTCTCTTCTCCCTGGAGAGCTAAGTCTACCAGAAGAGCATTGCAAAGGAAGGCCTCTGGGGCTGGGGTTACTGGAGAGAGAAAAGTGCTCCAGGAGAGCACATCTTCCTTTATTCCACAGACATTTAGACTGTCTGCCACACGTTGGGCCCTGTGCTAGGCCCTGGGGGTACAAGATGAGCAAGATCCTGTCCAGTCCCAGCCCTCCAGGAGTGCAAGGGAAGCGGAGGCACCCGACCCACGCACCGCCCATTACAAGGATACCGTGGTGAGCAGAGGGCAGGCTCCCCAGGAGCAGGCGGGACAGAGGCGGGTCATGCAGGCAAGACCAAGGAGGGCGCCCCTAGGGGTGGGCTCGGGCACAGTGGTTGCTTCTCTCCCCTGCAGACACTGGGAAGTTGACCTCTCTTAGTCATCGGACGATTTGTGAGGGAGGGGAGGGGAGCGCGCCAGGCTAAGTGCTGACGGGATGTCCCTGTCAACACAATGTTCCGCCTGGCCGGGCCTTCATATATAAAGATATTTAATGAATTAGTTAATTAATGAGAGGCGTTTGATTGATAGATCATATGGCGCTCGCAGCAGGGTGAGTCTGACCCTCGATATCGCCGCCTGGGCTGCAATCCGTCCCCCTCATTGGTCGGGAGAGCGCGGTCGCTCTGGCAATTTGCATGCATTTAATGTAGCTCTTTAATAGGATGTAATGTTAGCGAAAGCCAAAAGCGCAGCAGCTGTAACTTAAAAGACAGCCCCATTACTGCAAGCCTTATAATTAGGGTAAGAGGGAGACTCGGTCTGCCATATGTTAAACTCTTTTGAGGTTAATAGCTCTGTAAGATTTTTGCAATTTAAAAAAATTACACTTGAAGGATGATGACAAGGCTCATCAATGAGGCGCCTCTCCACCGGAGGGAAGGGACAGGAGTATCCCATGGCCCCTAAGGCCCTCTTCCCCAGGGACACGGGGAGGTGGCCTCTCTCCTGCCACAAGTCGCTCCTGTCCTCACTAGCGTCCCCCACCCCCGCCCCATCAGCGCAAAGCTGCTGCGTCAGCTCCGCGGCCTCCGAGCTCTCCCCACCTGGCTCTGCGCAGCGCCCCGCAGCCCCCGCTTCCGCGGGTCCCGGCCTGGGGCCGAGAGGGCGGGCGCCAGGCGCGCGTGCACCCGGGGCCGCGGAGCAGCGCCGCGCGTGCTTACCTTGCAACGTCCCAGGCAACTCCAGAGCAATTACGGGTCCCCGCAGGTTACCTGGCGCTGATTGTACAACCGGGCCCGAATCGGGGGACACGCAGCAGGCACTGCCCCGGGGGGAGGAGAGGAAATCGCCGCGAATTTGGTAATTACGTGGCACAAGGCCTTGGGGGTGTTTCCCCCTCGTCTGTGCCCCAGCCCACGAGGCGGGGGGTGGGGGGCGAGTGTGGGGCCGAGCCCTGTCCTGGGCCCGGGGGGACCGAGCCCGGCCGGTGGACCCGGAGTGCTGGCCCCTGCACCCCAGCTGCGACGTGGAACAGGAAGGCCTCCCTCCCGCTTACCAAGCCCCGCGTGAGCCCAGCTGCACCCTCCCAGCCTCTGGTGTCTTTCCCCAGTGTCCCTCCCCAGCGGCCCTGGGCACCAGGTTGGGGGCAGTCAGGGGGAGTCGCTGTAGAGACCAGAGACGGTCTCTGGAGACCAGAGTAGCCCCCACTGGTTCGGTCCCCTCCCTCCGCCTGTGCTCGGCTGGGCGCGAGGAGAGCGGCGGCCGTTTGGCAGATTCTCTCCCCCAGGAGTTCTACCTCCCGCATCTTTCCCCTCCCCCTCGCTTCCTCGCGCAGCGCGTGGGTGTCGGACCAAATTCCTGATGACAGACACTCCAGACAAAACAACAACAAGGGAAAAAAAGAAGTCCCTCTTATTTTTTTTTAAAGGGGGCTTTTGTTAAAAGGAAATTACAGGAGGGATAAAATTACTGCTAATTGCACAATTATCTGATTATCTCTGCTACCAAAAATACATGAGATCTTTTTCCCCTCCCAGCCACTTAAAGAATTCTCAGGGACATCTCTTGGGGAAGGACACAGATCTTTCTTCCGCTAAAACCCAGAAAGACCGAAGAATACGAGGAAAGGGGTGTGTGGATGAGGGTAGCAAAGAAAAGATGCAGGGAGGCAAATGAGCGTCCCCCAGAGAGGAGAAGAGAAAGTTTAAGACAGGATAAGAAAAAATGGAGTGGAGGAGACGGGTGGCAGAAGATGGCAAGAATGCATCTTCCGGTGAATTACATGCCAGAGCTCACAGGGCTGAAGAGGGGTGAGACCCATGGGGGTTAAGCCACTTGTCCAAGGTCTTAGGATCTGGAAGGTGTAGGGGAGACGAGGGTGAGCTGGTGTTGGGAGGGCAGTAGGGGGCAGTTCCAACCCTCTAAGCCCTCATTGTCTTTTGGGGGCAGAGACTATGGTGGGCTTCTGTGACCCAGGTAGAAAAGACTTGTTTGTATGATAAATCACTTTTCGAAATGCTGCTTACTGGTAAAAGTGCACTGCTGAAAGGGAACCCAACTTTTGTCAGTGCTTTATGGTTTAGAAAGCATTTTCCCATCGGCTTTCTCACGTGATTCTCTCACGTACCCTGTTCCCGATCAGAATCCCCATTTTTGAATGAGCTAACCAAGACCTGGAGGATGGAGGGAACTCCCCAGAGCTCTCACAAGTTGTCTCTGGAACACCCCCGGCTCCAGGCCCAGCGTCTTTGCACCTGTCTCCCAGCCTTTCTTGGGGAGAGGAGCTGAGGCTTACAGGATTTCTCTGCATGGACTGAGGACATGTAAGTAAGATGCAGAAGATAGGTGTCATGATCTTCTCTGCACTCATTATTTTTTTAAGTCAATAGCTCAGGCACTCTCTCCTCTTGGATGTGACCCAGTCATCTAGAGCTGTTTTCCCACGGGAAGGGACTTCACTTGGCGCGCCAGCCTGAAATGTCACTTTCGGGTCACCAGCGATGCCTCAGCTCCTTGATGGGAAGAGGCACTGGCAGGTCCTGGATATAGAGTCCACTTCCTATACTCCCACTCCCCCCTAGTCAGCCAATTAGGATAAGGGGTGAGATTCCCCCCCCTCCACCTTCTTCCCCATCCTCTCTGCTGCCACAGGCTGGGGAGCATGGAGATTCAGAGGCTCCATCCCCAAGAACCCGGCTGTGCCATACAGAGCTAAGGACCACTGCAACTTCCTGGAGACTCCTTAGCAGTCAAGGCCGTTCCTCCATGATCACCACATCCCCACCACTCGCTCCCCCACAGAGCACGGATGGCTGCTTCAGAATTACCATCCACAGATCAATTGCAGGGCAATTACTGGGCCTTGCGTGCAGCTGGCCGGGCCCGACTCTGGAGCAGCGTGGGGATGCATGCAGGAACATGGATTCCCTTCATTAGGGCAGCCAGCCTCCAAGGGAGACCAGAGCAGGGCTGGAGACTCCCAGGACTGGGGGCTGGGAGGCCTTCGAGGAGGCATGGCTTTGACCTGAGGATGAGTGAAGAAGAGAAAGGGTGAACTGGCCTAAGAGGGCCTCTCAGAGGAAGAGGCTGACCTTGGGCCAGTCCACCCATGGAACCAGATCCCAGCATCCTCTTCCCCTACAGTCAGCCCACTTGAGAGAAGTTAATGAAAAGTAAACAAACTGACCCTTCCCATCCACCACCCCTTGACTGAAGGTCCCAGTGGCGGAAGGGAATGATCAGCCAAGCAGGCTCTCTGAGGCCAGAGCAGGCGAAGGGCTCAAGCTTGGGACCATCTCCTGCTACAGGCCTGCCTGACAGAGGCCCCAGGCTGTAGGGACTCAGTTTTCCTAAGACCAAGCCCTCCATTTGTTCATCAGACATGGTCCCTGTGATGTGGATGCTGAGGATTATCCATGAATCAGACTTACCCTTCTAGGAAGCTATAGTCTGGTGGGAAAGACAGACAAATGGCCACTAGACGTGGAGAATATTAGATGTCTCCAAATTCAGCACCCCCAAACTATAAAGAGGAAACGGAGGTCAAGAGTGAAATACCTTGAGCAAGCTTTCACAGTGTGCTGCGGCAGGCTCATGGCTAGAACCAGGTGTCCTGACTCCCAGCCCTGTGCTCTTCCCACCTCAAGGCAGAGTTAAGTAGATGCCAGCCCTGAAATTTGGCCCCAGCCAGAGCAGCTGGCCTTCCTTGCTCTCGCCCAGCCCTGGCCACCTTCTCCCCTGCTTCTCCCCTCCAGGTTAAGATGCCTGATCAGCAGCTGCTCCTCAGCTCTCCTCCATGACCGAAGGTTTGGTGTTTCATTTCTACCCAGCAGACGAATTGATGACATTTAAATTATTCCATACCATGCATTCTCAGGCAGGAGATGGGACATAGGGAGACTGGGACAGGAAGAAAGGGGGCACAGGTCAGGAAGAGGGATGGTGGACCACAGCTGGAGTCCTCTTCTGGTCACCAGAGGAAAATGCATTTTGTATTCTACTCTCTTTTTCAACAAGTATGGGGTTGGGGGCTCCTTGCTATTCTTCTGCCTTGCCAATCTCCCACCTCAGGGCCTTTGCACTGGCTATTCCCTCTACCTAGACTTTTCCAGATATCAGCATGATTCCCTTCTTCAGCTTCTTTAAGTCTTTGCCCCAAGGGAGCGTATCATTGGAGACCTACCCTGACCCCCCCCACCCCCACTTAAAACTGTAAGACCCTCCTCCCAGCATTCACCATCCCCCTCCCCCAGCTTTCCAGTTCCCCATACCACAGAATGACTTCTAGCTGATTGATTTCTTCATCATGCTTTCTGTGTGTGCGTTTCACCTCTGCCACCCCTGGAAAGCGAGTGTCACGAGGGCAAGGGTTTCGTGCGTGTTGTTCACAGTAACTAGAACATTACTTAGCAGGTAGTCGATGCTCAGTACATCATGGGTAAAGGAATGAATTAATGAATCAAGAGTCTTCAAATGGGAGAGCTGGGAGAGACCTTGAAGGCACACTGATCTCAACCCCTCAATCTGGGGGTGAGGAAAACGGCAGCTGGAGAGGGCAAGAGAAGCTTCCATGCAGGCAGTGACGTGGGAGCTAGACTTTCTTTCCCTTCTTCCCTTTTTCCTCTTCTTCAACTATTTCATTTTGTGCATTTCTTCATTCATTCATTCAGAAAATATTTAATGGACACTTACTACTTACTAAACACTGTGCAAATAATAATAATGATATTTAACATGTATTGATCACTTTGTTCCATTTATCTCATTTGAACAACTGTAAGCTTAGTACTCTCATTATTCTCATTTTACAACTGATAAAATTAAGGTTCAGGGGGCCGGCCCAATGGCACAGTGGTTAAGTTTGCACGTTCCACTTTGGCGGCCCAGGGTTCGCCAGTTCGGATTCTGGGTGCAGGCATGGCACCATTTGGCAAGCCACGCCGTGGCAGGCGTCCCACATATAAAGTGGAGGAACATGGGCACGGATGTTAGCTCAGGGCTAGTCTTCCTCAGCAAAAAGAGGAGGATTGGCAGTAGTTAGCTCAGGGCTAATCTTCCTCAAAAAAAAAAAAAAAGAAAGAAATTAAGGCTGAGAAAGGTTAGGTGACCTGCCTAGTCACATAACTAGAAAATGGAGGAGGGGAGACATGTACCAAGGTCTGCTTGATTCCGAACTTTTGCACTGAACCACTACATCTCCCCCCGCCCCCCTTTCCTTTTTCTTTTCCCTTCTTGTCTCTTGGGCCAGACTAAATGGCCCAACCAAGGTGGGAGGTGAAGGTCACCCAGAGCTGGAGCCCTTTTGAGGCAGCACAGTCCTGCTACTCCAAATACCCTACGAAGCCGCCTCTCCCCATCCCATCTGCTCTCCTCCTCCTGGCCCCCCACATGCAGACGCTGGTATGATTCACAGCACCGAGATTGGTCCCTGGAAGGAAAGAGAGCTCATAAAACCTTACAGCAGTTTTATAAGGTATTCTTAGCTTTTACAGGCATACTGGGCGGCCGAGGCTGGCAAACAGCAAAGTGTCCTGGGTAGATGGGCGGACCCCATAGACCCAGAATTGGCAAGATCAGCTGCAAGTGTTTTGTGAAGACAGCACCATCTTTTAGCTGCCTAAATAGGGAAGGGCGATACCAGGAGCAAGCGTTTCTTCAGATCACTCTAGTTTAAAGAGCACTTTGACAGTTAATGGCCACCAGGTAAAGTAGGCCTTATTTCAGAGTCACAGATGAGGAACACTGCACAGAGAGGTTGTGTAGACCACTGGTGGCTGAGCTACGACTCACCGTCCAGCTTTCCTTCCTGAATTCAGATCTGATGCTCTGTGCCTGGGATCGCCCGGCGTGGCACTAACTCTCAATGACTTCTGAGCTTGGGACTTTGGTGGAGACATCCGGTGGGCCAATGCTGTTATTAGTACTTGATACGGGATTGTCATGAGGATTAAAGGAGCTACCATATATAAAGAGTGGCTAGCAGTGCCTGGCACAGAGTGTTGACAGTGTGGTATAGAAGTAAGAACATGGACGCCAGAGGCAAATTCTGGAGTTTGGACCCCAGCACCACTAGTTCCTGGCATTGTGACCCTGAGCAGGTTATTTAAGCTCTCTGTGACTTGGTTTCCTCATCTGTGAACTGAGAATGGTAATAAGAGAGCTTATCTCATGCAGTCAGAGGAATTCAATGAGGTAACAGATACGATGCATGTAGAGAAGTCCCTGGCGCTCAGCAAGGGGCACGCAAAGGGTTTACTATCTTATGATGAAGTCCCGTTTCAGTCTTTGGTCTTCTTATTATTGTGGCCAGAATCCAGAAAACTCAGGCTTGAGTTCTGCCTCCCGCAATAAATGGCTGCCTGACAGGAGGCAAATGACTTAACTTCCCTGAATCTGTCTCCTTGTCTGAAAACCGGGGACCGTAATGCCCATCCCACTTACCTCGATGGGTTAATGTGAGAGCGAAAGCCCTTTGTAAACTGTAAAGAATAATAAAAGTGTAATAGACAAATGAAAAAGTAAAGTCGTAATACAGTGTTAAGATATTTTTTGAATTTGTGGCAAAGAGGAAAATATAGAGATAAGCATGCACGCTTGTACAGACGCGGGAGATTTCTCAGAGGATAACTAATGGACCTAGGAGATGAAAGAGTGGGCTCGGGGACTTTTACTTTTTACTTTGAACCCTTCTGTACTATTTGAATAATTTTTTTTAAAATAAGCATGTTTTCCTTGCATAACTTAAAACCAAAGCAATATTTTTCTGAACATTACAAATTATTAGTAGATGGCCTGTGAGTTCAGGTTCAGACACTTGATTCTTGTCCTGGCTCTGAGGTAGACACGAACAGGTACCCAGCCACTTCACTGGTGGCCTCAGTTTTTCTGCCCGTAAAATGGGATGGCTGCTCTGTTTTCACCTCCCGGCTTTACGAAGCTATGGGGAAGATAAAGAAGGGGTCCTTATTAAAAATAAAGATGAAGACAAACACAAGACTGTTTTTGAAACTAACTTATTACCTCAAACCTAAAATCGGTAAGCTTCTTGGCCTGTCTCAGGCATAAGGCATGGCTCCCACCCACAGCCTGAGGGAGAGGAAAAGTGTTTTTGTTTGTACCCTGAGGCTCCCTATTGATGTTCACAGTGCGTTGACCCTGCTCCTAGCCTGAGCAAGCCAAGGCCCCTACCCTCGCATCCAGACTAGCAGAAGAACAGACCCCATAAACAGAGACCCAGGAGTTCAAGGATCCGGAGTCAAGGACTCCCGCGAGGAGCAAGCCCTCAGAAGAAGATTACAGTACTTCCCGCCTAACAAGACATCCTTGCAGCTCCAAAGGGGAGGAGAGAGGAAGCCAGACTGGGCGAGTGACTTGTTACCCATTCCTTGCCCCCGCTGCTTGGCCCGTTTCTTCCCTCTCCTCTCTCGGTGCCTCCCTAGAAGCTGCCACATCCCCGAAGCCTCGCTTCTCTCCCTTCTCTTCGGCAGTGGCTGCTTGGTATTCACGCCATGTCATCCTTGCCTGTCTCCATTTGGAAAAGTCTCTTTTTGACCTCTCTGTATCTCTCGGTTGCCTTTGTGGGGGGAGAGAGTGAAGGGGAAGGGAGAGAGAGTGCGTCTCAGCATTTACCCAATTAGTGGTAATTAGAAGGCAAGGCCCGGGTGCTCTCCTCGCAGCTGCTCGGAAGGACAGAGCCTGCTCCGGAGGAGCTGCTACATGGGCATTGGACACACTTTGTCGACCAGGCAGCTCCTACCCCTCAGATCCCGGTTTCCCTCTGCATGCAGTGTACACACTCATCTTTCTCCCCACAGCTGCTTCGCCCAGGTGTTACTCCTGGGGTTTGCCCTTGATTCTCAGCCCCCAAGACAGCAGCCCTGGGCTATATCAACCTGCCTCAGTCTGGTGCCTGTGCTGGGCTAGCGGCCTGCTTCCCACGGTAACCCCAGCCCCACCTCCAGGAGGGCGCAGCTCTAAGTAGTAGGCACCCACCACTTTGGTTCCTAGTTCCCCTTGAAGCGCCGTGGTCTGGCACAGAGACCCCTGCAAGGCAGTGCAGCACGGGTCCTAACTCCAGGCTCTTTGGTTTGGTCACAATTCCTCCTCTGCTCACTTGAGCCCAGAGAGCAGGTCGGGAACTTTAGTAGAATGTCCAGTCCACTGATGGCGTCTCCAAAGGTCAGCACATCTATCTGTCCTCAGCCAGATCCCAGTAGGTGGAGTGGAAGGAATTGAGAAGCCATTTTTATCAGGAGCATGGCCTGCCCTGACCCCAACATCAGGCACCAGCTGTTTGGTCCTGTCCATCCTGTCAATGCTTATTAATGATTCTGATTAACCTCTATGGAGATCCATTATCGCCATGCCAGGGAATATACTGTTAATTCCCATCTGTGCCGGATTACTTACAGTTAGTGGCTGGTACTTTTCCATGGTCTCACAACACATCTTAATCAGATGGTGAGTGGGTTTAATTAGCCGAAGTATAGGTTTTATTTTTTTTATTCATATAACTACTTAATCTAATGGAAGCCTATTATCTGTGGCTTTTTTCCCATGCATAATTATTGCCGTTTTTAATTGATGGTGCATCAGGGGTTGCGGCTACAATATGGCAGCTGGAACACAAAGTCGCCTTTCGCCGAATGAAGGTTGAGAAAATGAGTTGTCAGTGAGGCATCAGATTTCTTGTTTTCACTGAGATGTGAGCTCCCATGTGGCAGCTGCTGGCTCCTGCCAAAAGAAAGGAAACGTGGTTCTCAGCTGGGCAACCCCTGGGCTTCGCTGTGAAATGCCCTTCAGGAGCCCCGCGGCTGGAGCCCAATCAGGAGCAGCTGGGGAAGGTAGCGATTTGTCAACCAACCGGATCACAAGCAACCCCAGGGCAGGGACCAGCTCTTTTTGTTGTTCTGCTCCCTCCATCCCACAAGCCCTGGGATGGGCTCACGCGCCCTGTGTGCTCGCCGTACGCACGCAGTGAATTAAACTCAGGGCTGAGGTGGTGCAGGAGACCTGGACTCCCGCACAGAAAGTCCTTTGTCTGAATACGAAGATGGACCTGAGGCTCCCTCTGCAGAGAGAGGGACCCACTTTCAAATTTGGGCAAGAGCTCTCATTCAACCTACAGAAGATCCTAGCTGTTCCCATTTAGAATAAGACCCTGATCTTCAACGGGATGAATTGTCAAAGTTCCAGGGACCACTTAGGACAGAGCCAGATCTCCAAGAACATGAAAGTGTCCCATTTACACAGATTGTACAAGAGATAAAGGTGGGAAAATGTCTGGTCAAAAGTAGGAATCCATCGATTTTCTAATAACTCTAGAACATTTGGGCTTCCTAGAAATAAGCTAACTCGAGGGATTAGTGGGGGAACCTGGCAGCCAGTTAGCAAAGCTCCCAGCTGACCCAGAATGGAAGGATTCCAGGGTCTGTGATCAATTTTCAGAGTACCTTGGGCTGAGCAGGACAGGGAGCCCCAGTCACCCGCAGAGAAGCTGAGATATTCACAAGACAGAGAGTGTTGTCCCTCTTGCTCTCTCTCAGATGCCCACCCCCTCTCTACCTCTTTCCTCCAGCTCTCTCCAGACCCGTTAGCTCCAGTCAGAGGAAATCTGCATAGTTGGGTTCAAGGACTTGTTTCCCCTCCTGCTTGTCTTTTCCTGTTAAATAATGTGACACAGAAAGGAGGCCATGGAAAGAAAAGGTTCTGGGGCTTTCTGGTTGAGCTGTCTTTTCCAGGAGAGTCTGAGTTACTGGGGCAGGAGACGTGGACTTTCTCTCTCAGCCCACGGCCATGCTGCGCTATTGTTGTTGATGGCATTGGGTTTATTCCTTCCTTCCCATTTTGCAAAAATATTTGTACAGAGACTTCTGTGCCTGACCCGCAGTCACCAGCAGACAGGAGCCACGGATTCCTCTTGCAGCGTTTTACAGGGTGACGGATCAGATAATGTACACTTAGCGAGTGCACAAATAATGTGAATCAGGGTTGGCATAGTGCAGTGAGGTGTAAAAAAAGCAATTTGAATTGTTCTAGGGAAACGCCAGAGCCGCTCTGACATGCTTGCTTGCCAGAATGCTGCCCTGTGCCCCTCCGGAGGGCTGAGCTCCTGGCTCTGGCCGGAATGGCAACGAGGCTGCCCAGCACTCCTGGCCTGGAGGGGAGCTTCCCCAGAGATGAGAGAAGCTCTGCCTCCACACAGAGAAGGGAGAGGACATGAGTGACAGGATGAAACAGAGCTCCAGTTCATCCTGGAGGGGATGGTTTGACCCACTGGTCTGTTGAGACTGTCATCGGAAGGAGAGAGGGAAAGAGAGTGAGAAGGACTCTGCTCTGCGTCTGCGGGCCTGACCACACAAGGGCAGGCAATCTGACACTCTACTTGGGTAGGTCTATCCTTAGTCTTCTTGAACTTGGACATGTCATCCAGCCCATCCCCCTGCCTCCAGACAGAACCGTGCCTCCTCTCCCACACAGCAAATGGGTTTTGAATTTGTTTCAAAGGCTCTCCAAGGGAAGGAGATCTCACATCCTCTCTTAATCACCTGCTCTAGTGTCTCACGACACCCACCCTCCGGAAGTTCTTCACATTCAGCCTAAATCCAGCCCTTCAGGCCGCCTTCAGCTCACACATTCTCGTGAGGGTCTGGCCATGCTTGGGAAGTTGATGGCACGTGAGCCTGTGTGCGCTTAAGCAAAGACCTAGACATAGTGCCAAGTTCTCGCTCTCCTGGTGAGAGGTGGGAACGTGAGCAGGTAGCCGGCTCAGCCCTCAGGCCAGCCCTCCCTCCCACTGTCCTTTCCAACCCTGGCTGCCCTGAGCCGGTGTTCTCAGGCTCCCGTTGCTCTCTGACGCTGCAAAGCCAGACTACCCAATGACACTCTGCAAGTGGACGTGGCTGATCCTCTTTTCGTGCTGTCCCCGTCAGCCTCTGCCCTCACAGGCCCTCCTCCCACCACGCTGCTTCCATGAGGTTTTCTGTCCAGCACGGGTGACAGGCTGTTTATCACGGTGACACCTGCTGGGCAGTCTTACCTTGCAAAGCCGCGGAGTCTCTGCAGTCCTCCCAACCCTCACCTCTCCCAGCCCTAACCGTCATCTCCCAGCTCTTGGGGAAACCAAGACTATGCACACAGAAGATGGTCAATAAAAGGGTTTGGATTTATTTTTCAATAACAATAGGCAGACAACGCCAACCTCCTCCATTAAGTCTCTTCGTCAAGCCAAGCTCCAAGCCTGAAACTCAGCATCTGGGTGCTTTACGAGACCTGGTCATAGGGGAAAGTGGTAGGAAATCTCTTGATTGTTTCAGATGAAAGCCGATTACAGGGAGTAAGAGAGTTTTCTAGTGGCTCCGGAAGCTGAGAGGTTCCCGGATAATGGATGGTCAGGCTGCTACCTGCCCACCTGCATTACCGACCTCAGAGTGGCCAGGCAGGGAGCCCGGCGTAGATTAAGAACCCAAACAAAAGGGAAGATAGGACAGGCCTGGGGACAGGCAGCCTGCTGAGGGACTGGCGGAGACCTCCAGATTTCTTTCCCAGGAAATCTGGGGACACATTTCCATGTTGTCTTTGCATAAATTTGTGTGCTGATTTGCATATATTTGCATTTTTGCCTTCAAAACACCCAAACTCCCAGAATATAAAATAAAATGCACTTGATTAATTAATTGGTAGGATGGACGGCAAATGTAGCCATACTAAAAATACAGGATTGGTGAGGGACCCTGATCAAGGGACAGATTTTCTAGGTTGTCCCCCTAGGCCAGGATGGATCTGGGGCTATGGTGCAACCTGTTCTGAAGTTGTCTGTTTCCCCAGCTAACAGTAGGCCCTTGGGAGCGGGAGCGTACAGAACTCTTTGATCTCTGTATCCTTGGACTTCAGCACAGGGTTTGTCACATGTGAGACTATTAATAAGTGTTTGTAGAGCATGTGACCCAAAGGCTAAGTGAATGAATGACTCCCCTGTAAACTTATGACCGGATGATGGGATTAGAAAGAACTGACACTCCATCCTCCTGGGAACCAACAAGGCAGGCTCAGAGGAGTCCTTGGAGGGAAGTGGAAGAAGTCTTCACAGACCTGCTGATCTGGGACATGGTTCCCGGCAAACCCTTAGGGAGGACTTCCAGGAGTGAGTCTGGAGTGAGTCCGGAGCTGGTGGGCAGTCCCAGCCCAGTGGCAGGGGCTCTTGAGACTGAGCAAGTATAGACAGAGATCTGGAGCGTGTGATGGCAGGACCAAGAGAACAAAGTAAAGGCCATAGAGTCAGCCCAAACGAGGCTTTCTGGTCTTCCGAATCTGGAAAGCACCCAAGGAAGTGTCCCGGCCCATCCTCCCTTGGTGCCTAGCACAGGGCCTTGCACAGAAGAGATTCTCAGCAAATTCTGGTTGAAGTACCTTCCACAGAATACCCAATAAGTATTGATTAATCCAGCCATTGATTCTCTGGTCACCTTTCTGCAGCCCTTAATTCTCTCCCTGACCCAACTTCTCACTCAATAGTCACTACTTCTCCATGCTTCGAGACACATGGTTTTTGCAGACCCTAAGAGAGCCACTATTTGGTACCAGGGTATCCCATACGTATGATATGGCCCTTAATTCTTTGAAACAGGAAGTTGTACGTGATGTCTCACCTAATCCTACTTACTATGACAAAAGTCTGCTCTTTCTTACCCCCAAATTGGAAAACATCAAGAATAATTGCTTTTTGTCCTATGCACACCTCCCCTATGTTGACCCACAGTGAGAAATGGTCAAGATAATGGACTTTGCAGCTGAGTGTCCAGATTAGAATCCTGGCTCTACTCTGCTTAGCTCTGAGACCTTGGACAAGTTGTTTGACTTCTTCCTATCGTCTTTAAAATGGGGAAAATATTGAGAGCTACTCCATAGGATTGTCCTGAGGATTATGAGGTAATATGCATAGAGTGCTTAGAATATTATGTGGCACATAGGACATGCTATTTGAGTATTACCTATTCTTATTCTTCTTATTTTTTGCTGAGGAAGATTAGCCCTGAGCTAACATCTGTGCCAATCTTCCTCCCTTTTATATGTGAGTCACTGCCACAGCATGGCTGACGAGTGGTGTACATCCACACCCAGGATCCAAACCCGCGAACCCCGGGCTGCTGAAGTAGAGTGCACCTAACTTAAAGTAGAGTGCACCTAACTTAACTGCTACACCATGGGGCCGGCCTCTATTCTTATTTTATAAGATAGCTCCTCACCCTTGCTTCAGAGGAAAAGAGAAAACAAAAATGGCTGAGTGAAAGTGATGAGGAGATGCAAGGAGAGTTTCACAAAAGTGGCTGTTCAGGATGCAGAATGAGATTTAACAGTTTCCTCCTCACTGTGTGTCTCTCAAATATAAACCCTGCAGCTAATGCCTCAGAGAAGCCAGGATGCTGTTTGGATAAAGAGACAAGGGATTCTCGGAAGCTGACCCAGGCATCTCTGGCAGTCTGAGACATGTGGCCTTGTCGGGGACACCAGAGAAGCCAGGGATTTGGGGATGCGCCCCAGGCTTTGGGGATCAGGCTGATGTGAGGCCTGGGAGAAAGGCTGCAGAGGAAGCAAGTCCGCCCAGGTATTAGCAACCAGGGCATTCTTGGGCTTTGGGTGCCGGGGAAGATGGAGGAGAGCAGCCCTCGGTTAGAGGACACTGGAAGATACCAGAAAGGAACAGTTGGTGCTGACACTGTTTCTTCTCCCTTTGCCCTGGCTCTAAATGCAGCTTGGACACATGACCAAAAAGAGGAGAATTTGAAGAGACAACAAGCTTATCCATCAGTTCCAAGGAAAACACCAAGTAGGGACCCAAGAGCCACAAAGTTTTCCTGAATTGATGTGGAAGGCATCAGGAGAGAGCTGGGAACAGAAGTGGTCTATCTCGTCGAGTTCCTGCTGCTGGGCCAGGTGGGTTTTTTGCCTACTTTATTTAATTTATTCTTTGCAACAACTCTGAGATGAAGGTGATATTGTTCCCATTTTACAGATGAGAGTAAGAGAGATTATAGATTTGCTGAAGCTCAGAAGATAGGTAAACGGAGAAGGCTAGATTGGAGTGCAAGTCTACCCAACTCCAAAATCTGCTCCTTTTACAACTTTGGAGGAAGAAAATCACAAACTGGGGAGAAAAAAAAACATGGAGGCAGAGGTGTTGAGAAATGAAGGAGATGAAGGAGCTCGGTGGGGGTTGGGGAGGAGTATAAGCAAGAGCTGGGAAGTTGTATGCATATGACATTAAGTAAATAGTATGCAGATGAGATGCAAAAACCACATGCAAATGAGTAAGTGGAGTTTTTTTTAGCCAACCACTCAACTCCATTTGGCACAATTGCAGCACAAGGCATACCTGCCCAAAGCAAGCAGCATCCATGCTTCAAGCAGAAATAACGTCTGCTTGGGTTAGAGATGCCCCTTGCTCACTCTTGCTGGGATCCCTTCCTTCATCCTGCTGCTCTTGTCCTTTGTCCCTCACCCCCCTCATCCTGAGCCTGAGGCCAAACACGCACGCATCCCTCCCTCCAGACACTCCAGAAGACAGCTGGCCTTGTCAGCCTCCTAATGGAGTGATCCTTCACCTCTTGATCTGTCTCCACTTCTGTTTACCTTCACTGGGAGGCGTTCTGGCCACCTGGGATCAACAATTCCCATTTTCCTGACCCCACTTGTCAAATGAATCTCCAGCCCAGTGCCTTCCTTTACCAAATGGCAGCAGAAATGAAACGTACCCTTTTAAGTAACTGCCTCTGACCTCAACCACGCTCAGCAGCTTCTTAAGTTAAGCATGACAGCTGCTTCCCAGTCTTGTCTCTGGCGCATCTGGAAGAAATCTTACAGGATAATCTTGTCACGCACCTGCTTTAGTAGACAGTAGTTGGTGGCCACTCCCATTCTCGGAGATGCCTGAAAAAGAATCTAGGGCTGGCCCTGGCTATCCATTCCAATTTTAATCTCTTCTTTTCTGTTTGGAAGTTCTTGCCAAAGTCTACCTGATATCCTCACTTTTGTAGTGTCAGTCTATTCTCTCTATTTTGTCTTTAGTGGGGATGGAGAATCTCTGCCCTCTTTCCTTTTGACGTAAGAAAGGAATGGGGAATTGAAAAGAATAAGCTTAGCAATAGAGAGTTGAGACACTTATTGACAAAATGCTGGGCTTTTATTTTCTCCTGCCTCCTCAGAAACCATAGCTCATGTCCAGGGCTCTGTGCCAATGACCCATGAGACCTCCTGCCTCTTGGCAAGGGCAAATCATGGAATCTGAGGAAGGCAGTGATCTCTTTGCACTATGCTTTTTATGTTTCCAAAGGGGGCTCGGGATAATCATTTCATTTTTAAAGTCAATATCACTAGAGCCATTTGCAAGACAGACTGTCCATGAGGGGAGATCATTGAAAGACAACATCCTATTGGTCAAAGTATTCTGAGGAGTTTACATAGTCCAGCTTAGAGGCCAATTTCTTTGAGAAGCTTTCCTGCCCTCTCCAGGTTCAGATTTGGATTCAAGCAACAAGTGTTAACTGTATATTATATACCAACCACTGTGCTAGATGCCTTCATATATATTATCTCTGTAAATCCCATTATCATAAATGCCTTCAAGACAGATATTCTTATCCCCATTTAAGAGATGAAGAAACCAAAGGTCATGGCTAATTTAATAACTCCTCAGTCTTCTTTGGGACCTTAATAGTCAGGAAGTCCTATCAGATGTCTTCCTAAATGCTTTCTTAATGTTGCTATCCTCTCATCATCTTCTATTCCAGTTATGGAAATCAAATGGTTGGTAAGCTTGAACTACCTTCTGTGACTCAAGGTTGACGATGGCTGCAAATCCCATTCCTCAACACCGCGCCCCCCCCCCCACCACCATGATTCAACCCACGCCTCTGGATGGCAGCTCCCCAGCAAAGGTGAGTGGTGGTGGAAAGACCCTCTGGCAGGGTCACGGGCAAAGTGACAATCCCTTCCAGCCCCCTGACTTTGCTCTAGAATGACTCACAATTCCAACTTCAGGCACTTTCTCTTTCTTTTGATGTCGCTGTTCCTGGCATCTTCAGCAAGGAGGCTGGGGAAGCAGGCTAGAGTGTTAAGGGGACACACGTAGGCTGGTGACTGCATTAAATACTGCAACTTGGCATCTAAGTGGGCTGCTGTTTTGATAAATAGCATTTTCATCATCCAAATCTTTTAGTCATTGGGCTTCTGCTGATCTAGTGCTGGGCTGAAATGTATATGAAGTGAGCAATATGGACATGGTTCTGCCCTCTGGGAGCTGAGGTCTGACTCCCCTCAAGGTGGATAATCACCATCAGCAGAGCCAAACCCTCCTAAAAGCCATGAGACCAGAAAGCTTCAAAGAAATCAGAGGTATTAAATTTGGGCAAGGCAAAAATTGCAAGGTCTCCTCTAGGCCACGAGGAAAATTCCCAATTTCCCCTAAAAAATTGCCCTACACTGATTCTTCTCTATACATGGGGGTCTCAGGAGCTGGAACAGTATGGGACACAGAGTAAGCAGCAAATATATGTTAGATGGATGGAGAGATGAATGGATGTTAGATGAATGGATAGATAAAAATTGGATGAAGAGATAGCGTGGGGAAAGTCTTCTCCGATCCCGTAAAATTCACCATCCACACGGGTCAAATGACCTTGTCTTACTGTCTCGCCTCTGTCTGTACTCTGCTACACCAGCCCCTAGGGAGTTTGAATGTTCCTTCCTCACATCTCTGTGCAAAGACACTTTAGACACCTCCGTCTGCCTGGGGAAGCTTCTCTCTAAGCCCTGGGACAGCTGGGACGATGCCTGGCCCCAAGTTCTTTATAAGGAAGCCTTAGACAATGGAGGTCCAGCTCCTGGGAAGCCAAGAATCTTTGTTAAAAAGACAGCTAGTTAGAGAGTGGACAGGATTTTTAAATGCATGAATGTGCTGAATAATTAAGCAAAAACTTTTGTTTTCATGGAAAAATTTCCTCCAAATGCTATATCAAGCAGGGCACTGAATTTGCCACAGGCAGTTGTTGGCAAGCTAGTGAGACTGTGTTTCTTCCAGTCCGGGGAAAGGAAATTCAGATCAAACCTCCAGGCTGTGGCCCTCAGTTCAAACAGAGCCCATTCTTTCTGATGCAGAACAGTCACTCTGGGCAAATCAGGCAAGGTCTTTCCAAGGTCATTAAGCCTTTTCCCTGCCTCTCTGATGAAATCACTCATGCTCTTCCCTCTGTCTAGATTTTCACTGGATCATAAAATTTTGGAGCAACCAATCCTCCATTTTACAAAGGAAAACATTGAGAACCAGAAAGGTCAAAAAATTTGCCAAAAGTCCAACAGCAAGTGGATGGCCAAGCTGATTATCTGAAATACCCAATTCTTACCCTTTACTATCTTCTCTGCCAACCCAAATGCAATTCATCCTTTAACACCCGGCCCCAGTCTCCTAGCCCCTTCCTCAAATACTTTTTTGAACCCACCACCCTATCAGGATCTTTCTCCCCTTCTCCGAATTCTTAAAACAGTTACTTCTTAGAATGTTTGCCCTCTGCATCATTTATGATATCATTGGCTCCTGCCAGGTTGTATTGTTAGGTAACTATCACCTGTCAATATCTTTTTGATAAAACAGATTCCAAGATCATGAAGGGCAGGAACTCTCTCCTACACCTCTTTTGTATCTCCCTTAAGATATAGCATATGATACTTGATAAACATTTGTCACAAATGTAGATCAATGGATAGACAGAGGGATGGACTGAATGATGAATGATAGTGTTTAATAGGTACTTAATGAATAAGAATAAATAAAATGATAAATTAATAAGTTATTCCAAGCAATTTAGTATCAGTTGTTAGGTTAAAGATACAGCAGCAGCTTACAGATACATATATGTATACATACACGCACATACAGTACTTAAGCATAATGGTCCTCACGCCATCTCACTTTGTATTCATTTTACAGATGATGAAACTGGGCACAGAGAAAAAAGAAGAAACCAGCCACTCTCTCATGGCCAGGAAAAGATATGTGCATGTCCACCTTCATGAATTTTTGTTCCTTCAGACAAGCGACGAATTAGAATAACCTAGGACGCCTTCCAGTGGATGCTCTCAGGCCCCAGGGAGCACAGAAAACAATTCTGCCCTTCTAAAAAAGAAAAAGAAAAGAAAAAAGAAAAAATTATATAGTAATGTTTCTTCTTCTTACGCAAAATTACAGGTGTGACTGATGGGTTATTAATTACAAAACGGCCTTATTAAGCTCTAATGAAGGCATTGGGTTTTTTTTCTTTTATTCTCTAAGTACTCGTAGAAAATTTTAGCATTACAAATTACTCGAGTCAAAATTATTTACCAGTATGGTAATTCTTTCCAAGACAACTCTAGACTTGAAGTCATTTTCCTTACCAGTACCACCCGGTAGAGTAATTGGCTGCAATTAGCGATGACTTTGTCATTCCTCTCCGAATCTGGCTTCAGCATCCGTGAAACATGCAGATCCTTTTCTCTTTCCCAATAGGGATTTGGAGCTTCTGCAAATCTTGTCCTCCACTTAGAAAGGGAAAAGGAAGGAGTTCCCCTGTGTAACACATCACCGCATCGCAGAGATGGGGTGGGGGCGGGGGCGGGGTGGAGGGGGGGCTGCCGTCATCTAGCCCGGAGCTCCTCAGAGGGAAGCACAAAGGTAATTTTAGGTGATACGTAGATGAACCTTAAAGAAAATTAGTAGTTAAGTTTATTTTAATATACGTTAGAATATATGACTTGCACACCAAACCCATGTATTATGGATCGTATGTTTACAGTGAGGACAAATTTTAAAAGTAAGCCAATTGAAAGAAAAATGAAGCTCTGTCAAAACTCAAGAAAACAGTACCTGAATAAACTGAAGTTTAGAAAATATGATAGCCACACACCCTCATTTTACGGGACCAGAAACTGAAGCTCAGAAAGGCAGCCCCGTATCTCCTCTCCTCTACACCAGGCAGCATCTCCCTTCACCCTGGAGCAGATATCAAGAACCATGTGAGATTGGGAAAGCTCCTTTTGTGTCTAGGAAGCCACGTTTCAGGATTGATCTTCTCTTCCCCGAGCCTCCTTCCCTTCTTCCCCCACTCCAAGGTCCTGATCCCCCAGAGAGAAAACTTATGCTCAGATCACTTCAAAATCCGCCATCTTCCCCATCCCTAGCTACTCAGACACTCATCAAACCATACTTGTCCTGGAGCCCCATCCTTCGTGGCCCCATTTCAAACCAGTTATCCCAATGGTTCAATATGCTTCTCTTGGCTAGTTACACATGTATGTTTTTAGAGGTACCTCCTAGGAGCAAGAGAAGGGTTCTAATGGTAACATCACAGGACAAGACACAGGAAGACCTCTTCTCGCCTTTCAAACATCAACTGGAAGATGTTATCTCAACTGGCTAGGTTTTAGTTTCATTCTATGAAACAGTTGTTTAATTAACACTGCTTTGCAAATAGTTTCCAACTATGGGACCCTCCTTACGACATTATCCTTCCTACCCTCCAGCCTGAACCACGCAAAAACTGTACTGATGATATTTTATGAGGTTTCTGTGCATGTCACTGAGCCCAGGTACATGGGCAACCAAGTCACTGGTTCCCCAGGCCAGGACCTTCCAGGGAGCCAGAAGAAAAACAGCACTGGTTGATCAGCCCTATCCAGTGACCAAAACTGGACACCGCTCTTAGGAGTTCGGCCTCAGGGATACTTGTTCCTTTCAGAGTTTGGTTGTCTAGGAGTGTTAGCCTCATGACCTCTCTTTCTTTATCCAGAAGTCTCTGGCCATTGCTGGCCTCCCCTTCTTTAGCTCAAGTCTGGGTCTTACGGAGGAAGCTGCCCAGTTTCCCGGCCTCCCTCAGTCAATCTCATGTGGCTTCCACGTGTTCCTCCAGCACATGACGTAGAGGTCTCTGGGGGCTGGGGCTTGATCAGTGTATCTTAGCTGCTGAGCCAAGTGAAGGCAAAGTCAGACTCACCCCTTCCTGGGCCTCAGTTTCCTTGACTACAAAATGAAGAGATGTGATTTAGAGCCAGTCCAAGGTGCCCATCCAGCAGTCTGTGACCTCTCCCTGGCACCATGCTTTCAAACCTTTTTCTCTTGCATTTTTCTCTCTGTATCTCATAACCTGCATTCCACACAGATGATAAAAGAGCTCAGGGTTCATCGTTAGATACCTTCACAAAAGAGTTCTTCAGGGTTCCTACTTGGCCTTGACAAAGACTTTGAAGCTGAAGAGTCATACACACTTCTTTCTCTGGAAGGCCCGGGTAATGGAGAGTGAGGGGTCTGAAGGAAGTCCAGGCTCTGGAGTCAGGCAGCCCGGGTTCTGAGCCCGGCTGCACCATCGCTGGCCCAGTGCCATGAGCCAGTCACTCAGGCTCTCTGAGCTTCAGAGTCCTCATGGGGAAAATCGGGAACCACGGCCCCCAGGTTACAGGGTGGTCGTGAGCCATAAATGAGGTCACTCACGTGGCTGGCACATAGAAGACACTCAGCAAGTGTCACCTGTTGAGTTTGAACAACCATTTGCTGAGACCCGAGCTGATCCCCTTAACATCAGCCTGCTTCCATTAATGACTTTCTCCCAAACCCCGGATTTAAATTGTGTGTTGAGTTTTATCTCAAAATAAAAGACAGGAGAGTGAAAGACTGGATCGGGTACAGAAAGCCAAAATAACAGTCAATGTTGCCCCAACCCAAATAGCAAAAAAAACCGAGAGGGTTCTGGAAGTCTGAGTCCCTAGTTTCAGTGTTGCTACTTAAACCTAGAATCCTTATGCCCACCACTATCCCCTCATCCCTTTTCATCCCTTCTCCTTTCAATCAAACACTTCAAAGAGACGCCCCGAGAAGAGAACTGTGAATTCTCTGCTCACTGGTTTTCATGAGAGGAAACCAAAGAATGTTTCTTTTTGAGACTGCGTCTGCTCATCCAAACCAATTTTACTAGCTGAGGGGACTTGAGCTCAAAGGCAGGCTCAGGAGCTGATGAAATTCAGATGTGAGGCTGCAGAGACACCACAGCACCAACAGGAAAATGAGAGGAGCCCAGCATGGCTGAGCAAGAGCCGGGCCGCAGGAGAGGGGACAGGCAGAGGGAGAGAGAGGCCCCCAGGGAGAGCGGCAGACAGGAAGAGAGGAAGGGAGCCCAGTGAGGCTGAATGAGAAGAGAGCAGAGGAGACAAAGCCCAAGAAAGCATTTTATTTTTCTTCTTTAAAGAACGAAAAACAAATACTCAAACTGTTTCAACTGACGGGAAGTGTTCGTCTGCCGAAGGCATATTAGAACGAGAGATAAGGAAACCACAGAGATAGGAAATAATTATTTTGTATCTGTCTTTATAAATGAAAATGAAGGGCATTAACTTAAATAGGATTTAGATTTTTCAGGGACAGAAGGGAATGAATTAGGAAATATTTTGATAACATAGGAAATGTTTATTAAAAGGTCAGGGGGCTCTTGAAACTGACAAGCCCTCGTGGGCCAGATGAAAACCTGCTAAGCCGAGAAGGAGAGCGGGAGGGCCAGAGCTGTGGGGTCTGGGGGCACCACTTGTGCGAGATAATTCAGATCAGGATAGAGGATGGATGGAAAAGGTGACTGACCCCTCGGCCCGACTTGGGAGTCAGTGACCTAAGTCAACAGGTGTGAGTCAGGCAACTGCGCTGAGAGAGCAGAGCGGATAAGCACAGAGGCATCAAGCCAGACTTAGTCCCCGCAGGCTCGCTCCTCCTGACTCCTGCCCTCCCACAGTTCGTGGGAGGGGGTGGAGCACGGAGCAACCATGTGGGAAGGGAGCCAAGTCCGTGAGGATGCCACACTTACCGTCACTGAGCATTTCCAGGCTCCCAGAGTCGCAAACCCACAGACTGCAAAGGCCTCTGAGAAGACCCCTCACCCACCTCTTTGTCTCGGGCGGGTACCCAGCCCAGGCCAGACAGAATTATCTCCAGCATTTCTTGACTTTTTCCAGGGAGGCGGCTGGAGAGCAGCAGGGAGAAGCCCAGACTCTGGCATCAGTTTGCCTGGGTCGAAATTCTGATTCTATCTCTTTCCAGCTGCTGACCTTGGATAGTTATGTAACTTATCTGAACCTCAGCTGTCTCAGCTGTAAAATGGCAATCTAATGATCATCCTTCTCTTGTGGCACAGTTGGAGGGATTAAATGAGATAATATAAGAAAGTTCTTTGAACAGCAAATACAGTAAATGATAAAATGTGGTTATTATAACACAATTATTAGTGGCATCCTGGCTTACCTTCAAAACCACGTAAGTTCCTCTCTACACCAAAGCTGAGTCTCTCCTGCTGCCATTTGAGCCTCTCCTGATTGGAAACAATGGTTGCTCGTGTCCACTCACATCCTCCTGCCTTGGACCTTGAACTCTGTCACAGAAACGGCTCCTCCTCACCACCCTCCTTTAGAACCACTCAACATCTCCTTCAGGGCCCATCCAGTGGCGCAGCGGTTAAGTTCACACGTTCTGCTTCTCGGCGGCCTGGGGTTCACCAGTTCGGATCCTGAGTGCAGACATGGCACTGCTTGGCAAAAGCCACGCTGCAGTGGGCATCCCACGTATAAAGTAGAAAAAGATGGGCATGGATGTTAGCTCAGGGCCAGTCTTCCTCAGCAAAAAGAGGAGGATTGACAGTAGTTAGCTCAGGGCTAATCTTCCTCAAAAAAAAAAAAAGCAAACTCCTTCAACAGCCCCCAGCAAGGCTGCAGGTGGAAAACTTTCGACTGCTGAAACCAGCATATGACTGACCATGTTAAAGGCTCTCACAGGAGACAGCATCTGCGGCTCAAGTTCAGGATGGAGGGAAGCCACACATCACCTAATCTCCCAGCAGCCTGTGGCAACATGAAGTTTGGAAGACACTTCAGTGTGTCCACCTCCACCTCCGCACAGGTACCGTAAGGAACCAGGAGGCTTTCCAGGGGCAGAACTCCGCGAGGGACCGCTCTGCAGGTGGCTAAGCTTAGCATTTCCCTGAGGAAATCTGGGGGCTGGCTCTTTGGACTCGCTGAAAGCTCTCTGCTGACAGAATCAGATAATCAGCTAATACCCGACCCTGCCGCATCCTGAGCCTTGGGACGGATACATAACAATGTCATCAGGGCTGCCTTCTAAGAGCCTTAGCCAGCTTACTGCCTCTTTGAGTGAGTCTGCCCCGGTAATTATTCCAGGCTCGGGCTGTGAGGAGGGCTAAGTGTTGTGTCACTGTAATCCTCTGGAAAGATCTCTCATTGGCCCCATCAAAGGGTTGCGCACACAGCCTATTCTCTTCTCTTCTCTACATTTAACTCTCTCAAAGTTTTGTGTTGGCTCTTGGAGACAGTAGCTTACTCCTGCCAAGGGATAGTTCCCATAGATGAGTTCCAGAGGAAATGGGTCAAAGACTAGTCCTGGGGTCCACGGTGGGGGGTACAGGGGGGTACACGTCCAAAGTGCCTCTGTTTCAGGAATCCCAAGCTGGAGTCAACCCTTCTCAGCCAGCCTTGCAAATGACCAGTGGCTACTCAATCAGGTCAGTGGAAATGGTACAAATGGAATTGCAGAGGCCCAGGACTTCCACCTCCAGTCCAGAGGCATTCTGGGGAGGGAAAAATATTTGATATGGTGGTAAATTGTTGTTTGTGCTTGTGTGCAAAGCTAGAAGAGTAAACTGCTCCTCAGTCTGGAAAGGGTACTGCAGAGTGGTAGAGCAGAGCAAGATACTGTTGATGATAATAACAGCAATAATCACAATACCTTATTGGTACAATAATACTTATTGTAGTGGTAAGAGTGGGGGTTCTGGAGACAGACCTGGATTGGAATCCCAGCTTCACCATGTGTGAGCTGTGGGCTTCCCTTAAACTCGGAGCCTCCTCAATGTCCTCATCTGTAAACAAGGGGATAATAATAGGATCAACCTCACAGGGATTTTTGCGAGGATTAAATGAGCAAGTGCACATAATGTAACGGCCGGCACATCATGAACGTCCAATACATTTCAGCCTTCCTTAACTGCTTGTATATTAATGCAGCGTTTTACAGTTTACAAAGCAATTTTACATGCATTTACTAATGCAGTTCTCACCAAATCCCCCTAAGAAAGCCATTATGAGCTCCAAGTTTTAGGTATGGAGCATTGAAGCTCAGAGAAATCTCATGACTTGCCCAAGGTCAATAACTCACATTTTAAAATAATCAAATAGAGGCCAGTGGCTTGCGTAGGATTTTGAATATTTGGTTCAAGTATCAAGCACTCAACACCAAACGAAAATCATGACTCACTGCTTGAAGTGTCTTGCAAAGGAGTAGGGTTGAAGTTTCCTGCTCACCTGGCCTCTAGCTGTACCTGAGTCAGACTAGATCATGGCCCTGTCTGGGCCTTGGTAGGCTTGGGGATTGATCAATGTCATAATGCAAAGTATTTCAAAGCCACTAGGATTCAGGGCTCCGTCGTAGCTCAGTGGAGGGTGTAGAGAAGGGGGTGACAACGTGGCACATGAATAATGCATACAGGGTGCTAAGCTTCAGTTTCAGCCAGATCCAAATGCTCATGTCGTCTTTGATTTTCCCGTCTGGCTGTGCCATTCCCTACAGCCACTGATCCCGGGGACTTCACTGTAGCCGTACGGCCGCCCGCTAAATTGGCTGTTCTTGATGGTGAATAGAAAGAGGAGGGGGGCTTGGGGCAGAGAGAAAAAGAAAGATAAGTCGAGGGGAGGGGATTAGGGAAGATGAAAGAGGGAGATGAGAGAAGGAAGATCTTTCGCTGGACTACTCTTACTCAGACTGCCACGGACCCCGAGAACTTGGCGAGGTTTTGTTCCAGGAGAACTTTCCTGGTCTTCTCACTGTGTGGTTGTCACAGACTGAACTCTCTTCTCCCCAAGAAGCGGGAGTGGTGGAGAGCTTGGGTCCCCGCCAGAGGGAGAGACCAGAAGAGGAAGTCTGCCCCGGTTTGCAGGGGAATGAGAGGAGAAAAGCAGAACCTCCAAGACGGGCATGTGTCACACAGCATGACCCAGAGCCCAGCCGAGGGAGCCGAGCAAAGAGAGAAGCAGCAGCATGGATTTGCGGGGTGTGACACAGGCAGCTTCTGTCCCAGCTGCAAATCTGGAAACAAAGGAGGACTACAAAACCGACTTGCGTTTAGCGAGAGGGCAGGCACCAAAACAGAAAACATCACCCTCACCACTGCTGGGTGGTTAAGATTCCCACTAGACCTCGGAATGCAATGTGGCCTCTGTGGGTCAGAGGGTCAGAAGGTCAGAGCCTGCAGCAGCATCAAGGGGGGACCAGGAGGGGAGGCAGGACACAAAAAGACTTGTGAGTCAGCAAGTCACCCCTTTGGGGGGGGAGTGGATTCTTTAAGGGGGTGTTCTCAGTTCAAATCCAAGGAAATCAGGCTTTGACCATCACAACTAAAGATGCTTCCAGTTGTTCTCTTCTTAAAAACCAGTAGGTCGACTACTCCAGGATAAATCACCAATAGCTTTGTTTTCTTTGGGGCAGCCAGCCAAAGCAGCTGCAGCTGATTTTAATGAGACGTGATAATATTCTCTCAGTTCTGCAAGCTATAGACTGAGCCCACCGAGGGAACCTGCTCAACCCCCAAAATGATGAGACTTGTCAAAATATGATCATTTTGTTCCTTATTATAAATGAAAAGAAGATATGATTTAAGTGTCATCCTCTGGGTGTGTGAGCCAGATTCCTATAAATCAGTCATCCAAAATAAACTCTTTGGAGTGATTTCACTACAAATACGCTGGAAACAATTTCTTTAAACAAAGCATAAAAGTATTACTGTATCTCTCCAACACCGAAATGGGTTTAGACATGCATTATTGGGTTGCTGGGGTATTCTTTGCCTAAAATATGTTATTTATGGGTTTGCGCCTGACAGATGAAGTCAGGGCTGCCTGCCTGCTGGAAATCTCTTGCTTGCTTTTGTGTCAGGCCCCACAGTGAACTGGTGGGAAGAGGAGGGGGTCAGGGCTAGGGGGAGATCTCAGGGCCAGGCTGGGGTCCCTAGCCTTTGCAGATGTGACACTTGGCATTTCCAAAGTGCCATATAGTTTGAACCTCCATCTTGCCCCAGGGTGCCTGCATCCTCGATGTTAGAAAGAAGACACTATGGGGATGAGTGTGAGGTACTCAGAGGTTTTCCAGAAAGGAGGATTTTTCTATTGAGCCCCACGGCTCGCTCCTTCCCATCTCTCTGCACTCACCTGGACAGGCATTCCTTCTGTGCCACATTTTGTAATGCTCCAGTCTGTCCGCATTTTAACAACCTTGTACCTCAGTCGAGATAGAGTCTGAAAAGTTTAATATCATGTCAAATGAGAGAGCCAATAAAACTTGACATTATTAATATGATGTCAAGGGTTTTTTCCAACTGCTTAGGGAAAAAACATTGTGTCCCATTAAGTATAGCTCCTTGCACTAAGAAATATTAAGTGACTTTTCAATGACTACCAGCTGGAACTATTAGTTTTTCTTCATAAGCGTTGATGCCGTCGATTCTGAGAGGCCAGTGGAGAACCTTTCAAGAAGATGCTGGATGAGCCCGTGCAATCAGAAAAGCTTTTAGGTTTCCCAGGGATCTCTCTTTAAGTGGGCCTGTGTATGGAAATGGGGATATGAATTATTAAAAGACTTAAATACATTTGGCCGAGTGAGCACGAGCTTTCGTACTCCCTCTGTCCATTTATCCCCACAGGACAGCTGTAGCCTCTCAGGACAATTTGGTGTGGACTTAAAAATAAGTCCAGAGCCCCAGAAAAATGGAAAAATAGGGCCTCCCCTCCCTGCCCTGAGGTCCCTTCCCCAGCCTTCAGTGGCCTCTCAACGGGCACACGAGCTGCTGGCACCGCCTGTCCCACGGTTCCTGCCCCGGCGAGGGAGAGAGGTGTGAGTGCTGACAGCTGTTCCCAGCCTCTGCTTACACTGGGCTTCTGGGAAGCAGGTTGTCAGGGAGGTGGAGGGGGCCTCTGTTTCCCTTGGCCCAGGTCCATGGTCACCTTCCAGCACGTGGCTTTCTGTGCCGGACTCCCTTCCTGGGAAGAGGTCGGGCCTTAAAAAAAGCCGACGTGACTCATGTCTGAGTTGGGAGATGCTTTGCACAAGTGCTGGCTTTTCAGGAATGTGCAGCTGAAGCAGCTGCAAAGAAAGCTCCAGAGGCTCAGACCTGGGCTTGCAGAGAGTCTCTTGGCTGCTGAAGCCCAACTAAGATTGTTTTATCTGTTCCCGCCTCTAGAACACTTGGAAACCAGCATATGTCCTCTGCTTCCCTATTCCTGAGAGAAGCAGAGTCTGTAGCATTTATTCCCATTTCCCACCCCACCACAACACCATTTGTCTGCCCACCCCATTGTCCCGCCACCTTCACTGCGGGATGTCCTTTATAGTTCCTAGCCACGACCCTGTCTTACGGAATGTACCGTGTTTTCATTCTTAGGAATCCAGGGGGCTGGCTAAAGAGGCAGTTGAAGGCTGGCGCTTATTTGTATAAGGCTGGAGTATTTATTGTAGGGTTGTGTTCCTTTCAGGAGATCAAAAGAAAGACACGGACCACAAACAGAACAATCTCTATTTATACGCTTCTGATGTTCCAATCGACATGCTTCCCCTTGCTCTTTGGCCCCACTGGTCCTGCACCATCTGGGGGCACCTGACCCCTGGAGCTGGCAGATGGAAGGCAGCTTGTGCATCTTAAATTTCACGAAACACTTGGGAGACCCCTGGGGAAAAAGCCCTTGGGATGACCCTCATGGCACCTAGAGCACTCACACCCCAGCTTGGCTGCCAGTAGAGGTGACGAGGAGAGTCCCTGTCCGTGGGTTCCTCTCTTCCCCCTCGAAGCTCAGGATTGAGAGATTCAGCCACGGGCGAAGAAGGTTGAGTGAGAGACTTATCTCTTACGGCACAGATGACAGTAGTGACACCTCTCTGTTCCCACAACCTTAGGACAAGAGGGAAGAAAATTATTATGATTGTGGAAGGGACTTAGGCAAGATGCTAGAATCTCCCAACTTACAAGATGGCAGCCTTGATGAAGGCGTGGAATCTTTTTGAGTGTAGCAGGTCCCTTTTCTCTGAGCTCTTACCTTCACCCCAGCTCATATCTGACAGACCCTAGGCTGCCCCTTTCCTTTCCTGGGACACAATCTAAGGGGTTCAAATAGCTGACTTGGGGCTCTGAGGCGATAAGTCCAAGATAGGAAAGAGGTAAGTGAACCTGGGATAGGGAATGAGATATAAACAGGTCTGCAGCCCTGGGTTACCGTGGAGGCAACCTGGTATTGTACAAGGGAGAGGAGACTGGAAATAAGGACCTCCAGACAATGGGTCAGGAGCAAATTCATCTCTACCCTCTAGACTTTGGTGTCACCCTCAGTAAAAGGGGGAAAATAAGACCCGCCTGGACCTACATTAGAATTGTTGTTATGATCAAGCAAGGTAATGGGTACAAACATCTTGAGAAAAAAGGTAAATTACTTTAAAAAGTGGGGAGGATTACTCTTCTTAGCAGCCAATCTTCCCACTCAGAGGTGGCAGTGAGGGTGTGCTCCAGTGCTGAGAGGTAGAACCCACACATTTACGATCCCTTCCAGCTCTAAGAGTCCGTGGATATATTTTCATTTTTCCCCTGTAGGTTCAGTTAACCCAGTCTTCATCAGAGGCAGGGCACGGAAGCAGAGTATATGAGCTGGCAACTCTCAGTCGACTTAGAAGAAAAACTGACATTAGGGACACATGCTACAAAATGATGAACCTTGAAGACATTATGCTAAGTGAATTAATCCAGAGAAATACAGTATGATTCCACTAATATGAGGTACCTAGTCAAATTCATAGAGACAGAAAGCAGAATGGTGGTTGCCAGGGGCTGGGGGGAGAGAGGAACGGGAAGTTACCGTTTAATGGGTACAGAGTTTCAGTTTGGGAAGAGGAGAAAGTTCAGAAGAGAGATGGTGGTGGTGGTTACACAACAACGTGGGTGTACTCGATGCCACTGAACTGTGCACTTAAAATGGTAAATTTTATGTTGTGTATATTTTACCACAAGAAAAACAAAAACTGACATCAGGTCACACAGCTATTAAGTAATAAATTATAATTCAAACCTAGGACTAAGCACTAGCTACTAAAATGTACTGTCTCTCACAACAAACTGACCTGCCGCAGTCCCTCTGTAGGTTGGCAAGGCTGTCCTATTTGCTGTTCCATAGGTGAGGCAGCAAGGCAGGGTTCAACACTGGTGTGGGGGTGTCATAAGTACCCCTAGGTACCAAGTGTGGTACAGTCCACAAAATCTGGGGTGTTGAACATGAAATCAATAATTCAAAAAGATCTATGCACCCCTATGTTCATTGCAGCATTATTCACAACAGCCAAGACTTAGAAGCAACCTAAGTGCCCATTAAGGGACGAATGGATAAAGAAGATGTGGTATATATACACAATGGAATACTACTCAGCCATAAAAAAGATGAAATCATGCCATTTGCGACAACATGGATAGACTTTGAGGGTATTATGCTAAGAGAAATAAGTCAGAGAGAAAGACAAATAATGTATGATTTCACTCATATGTGGAAGACAAACAAACACATAGATAAGAACAATAGATTAGTGGTTACCAGAGGGGAAGAGGTGGGGTGAGGGCGAAAGGAGTGAAGGGTTACGTATGTATGGTGACAGATAAAAACTTGACTGTTGGTGGTGAACATGATGCAATCTATACAGAAATTGAATTATAGTGACGTACACCTGAAATTTACACAATGTTGTAAGCCAATATGACCTCAATAAAATAATTTTTAAAAGAAATCTGGGGTTCACAGAAAGCACTAAGGCTGCACCATCGCTGTTGGGGTAGCCCAGTGCCATCTTGGACCCAGCAGTTGGAGCCTTTCTCCAGGGCAAATGGAGGGGAATTGTTTCTCACTCCCTCTTGCTGCAGCTCAACCTTCCTTCACCTTTCTGCTTTAATGTCTTAATCAAGTGGGAGATGAGAGGAACTGATCCATGCAAAGGACAGAAGGTTCGACAAGATGTGTGGAACCCACTGCCGCTCTCATCCCCCGCCCCAGAGTCACCGCCCCACCAAAGAGAAAGACAGGGGAGACAGAAAAAGAAAGAGAAAAAGGCGAGAGAGATTTTGTACCCTTAAGCCTCCACTGCCGCAGTTCAAAAGACCAATCTTTACTGAAAATAAATTTAAAGGAGAATTTTTGATGTATATTATGGTCTCTGGTGGTAGACAAGAGCCCTGCCGGCGGTATATGGAGTTATGCAAAGCCAAAGTGGGATTACTTAAAAGTGTCTGTAGTGCTTTGATTAACTGGTGTGTATTTTATTTTTTATATGACACAATCACAGGCCTACATTGATAATATGTTGCTATTATTGTCTGACGCTTGACTCTCCCTTTTCCTATGACTTAGAAGTGGGATCTCTTCAGTCTGGGGCAAGGGGCAAAGGATCAAGATGATCCCAAAAGGGATAAGATGGAGACATGCCCATCCCAAGTTATTTTTTTTTTTAATGCATTGTATAAAAGCCCTAGGACCAATCACAGAAAGCTAAGAAGTAGGAAATCAGACGTGGTGATTCAAGGAGCAGGCCAAGTGCATGGGCTGTAAGAGAGTCCAAACTACCTTCTGGAGTTCCTCATGTCTGTCTGGAAAATATTCCCTCATTAATACATCCTCTGGGAATAAGGCTCTGTGCCAGTTCAGCTCCAAACCCATCTTGCTGTGTTTTGCTTTGTGATACAGGGCTGGGATGCTGCAAACTGCCTTTCTCCTTGGCCAGCTGGCTCCTGTTTGGTTCTACCAAGAGGGGGAGCTAGAGGGAGACTGGAAAGCTGGAGGAGGGGAGAAAGGATTTGCTCCTTCCTACTCACTTGCTGTTCCCGCCAGTGTCGCCCCAGCATCGGACCCCTTTGCCCAGCGGCAGCAGTTTCCTGTCTCCAACTTCCTTTGGCTCTCCCAGGACCAACCTCACTGCACCCCATCAGAGGTCCCCCCACCACCCAGGCAGTGCCCCCTCCTTGGAAGTCAGAATCCCCGCCCTGCAGAGCCCCTTCTCTGCACTCCTGGGGTACTAGCAGCAGTAGGACACATCCTTACCTCAGAGCTCTGAGCACTGGGGCGCCTCCTTCAGCACCCTCTCCTCTAAGGTCTGGATCCCAGCTCTGCAGGGTCCCTGTGTACTGATAGCCCCAAGGTCTTCTCTTTGTTCACCCAGGTCTAGATCATAACTGCTTGCTTCCATGGAACCAGTACCCTGTGTAAAAGCATTTCTGTCTTCCTGACTGGAGCCCAATGATACAAGCTCCTTGAAACAAAGTTGTCCTGAGCACAGAGGGTGCCGTTCTCCACCATCCTTGAGGCAAATATGCAGACCAGGGCTGGGGCGTGGCTGGGCTGTATTTCTGAAGCTCACAAAACCCAAGAGGAGAGGCCCATGGAGCCCCATCAGAGAATAGTTCTGAGGATGGTAAGGGCACTGACTTTGGTGGCTGAGAGACCTGCAGAATCCTCACCAGCCCGCTTGGAAGGAAAGAAAGAATGACCACACCCTTAAGATAAGGCAAGGGGAACATCCATTCAGTCCTTTGCTTGGGAGCCCTTTCTGCCAGTGAAATGGGCTGCTGGAATGTATCTTCTTTGTTTGGAGAATGGGCAGGGCAGCTGTTTTCCTGGCTGGCTTTCCCCAACTGGGTCCACCGCTGTCCTCCTGTGGAGTTCACAAGGACAAACTCAGAGACTTATTTCTAATTTCCAGAGATTTCTCAAGTACCAGGTTGGCTCTCCCTGCACCCTAATGCCTTATGTCCCTGCTTTATATCCTCATGAGCTCACACACTACACTATAGTTCTTGTCTGAAGCCTGGGCAGAGAATGCCGTTGTTGACCTTGTCATCCTCATCCATCGGTGTCTAAAAATAGGAGCAAAGTCTCCATCATCACTGTGCAACCGGGGTTTGTGTTTGAAGGCGTGAACGCCATACTGCTGTGTTCGTGGCCATGGCCTTCCTGCTTTCCCAGCTACCCTGGCAGGACTTTGGACCTTTAGGAGTCATTTCATCCCCCCCGGCCCAGCCAGCTTCTCTATCTAAACTTCATCTAAATGTAGTGAGGAGTCCTCTATCTTAAAACACACCATGAAATTCCTTTAGTGCTGAGCTCTATTGTCTTCTCGTTCACTCAGGTTGATCTGTAAGCATAGTGAAGTCAGAAGATGGCCTCTTACTAGCTGTGTAACTTTTAGCAAATTGATTACTCTCTGTGAGTGCCAGCTTTCTCCCTTGAAAATCCGGGTGAAGACCGTCTATTTCACAGGGTTGTTGTGAGGGTCAAATACGATAATATATGTGAAAGCATTTTGCACACAGTGAAGTCCCGTACAAATGGGAGGTAATATTATTGCAACAGTCGCTGCCCAAGCCACTCACTACATTATTATTATCTAAGTCCTCCTTCTGGTGCTCTAAACTCATTTCTTTTTCCTCTGTCTGGTTGGTAATGGCTGTAGATTTCTCCCTGGGGCTCCAGCTGCAAAGACAGAAGAAGGCCGAGCAGCCATGTGTCTCCAGTCCCGACTCTCAGAAGCCCCTCCAGGCCTCTGGCCCACCCAGTTCCCCAGAGCATGGCCCAGGCTGTCCCTGGGAGGCCATATGTTCAGGCCTCTCCAGTTCCAATGTGGAGCCTCCTCAGGCCAGGCTGGCAGGAGTCCAACCGGCATCTCCATGAATCATAACTGCCTGTGGCCCATTATGCAGGTCAGGGTGACTGCGGAGGAGGCCAGGGCCCTGACCTCAGAGGTCCCTGGATTATTTATGCCTTTGGCTTCATGAGCTAATTTGTGCCTTTGTCCAGCCCTGGGGAAATGGCTTCAACCCCCTTCTTCCCCAAGGGCTAGGTGAGTTCCATTCTTCATTTTCTACCTTATAGGAATAAATAACGGGGAGGGAGAAAAAAAATCTAAGCACTCCTATGTACTACGTCCTATACTAAATTCTGCAGCTAAAGAAAACAACAGCAGATTGAAGAGAGAGGACTCCAGCCTTCAAGGAGCTTATAAGCGGAATGAAAATTATCACCTAGTCCCACAATGCTAGACCCTTTTGATCAATCCAGTTCAGCATACGTGCTGAAACAGCACGAGGCCGTGGGGCCATCAGATTTGGGGAAGATTAAGGGAAGTAAGAGTAATCAGGGAATATTTCTTAAAGAACACCCATTTTTCTTTCTTTTTAAACATGTGCTTTGCAGAAAATTAGAAAAGGGGCAAGTAAAAAGAAGAAGAAGAAAATCACCCATAATCCCTACCCGAAGAGAACCCCTGTCTACAGGTTGATACATGTCCTCCTAGACATTTTTTGATGCATGTATTTATATTCATACAATTTTAATAAAAATCAAATTGTTCTGGGTGTACTATTTTATAACCTACTTTTTTCATTTAATTTCATATGTCAATAGATATATATATCTTCATTATTTTTAATGACTATCAAGTATTCTACTGCAAGGATATAAAAGAGAATGTGTGATTTTTCTTACCAGGCCTATTCTCAGACATTCCAGGGATTTCCAGTTTCACACCACCTTAAACAATGCTGCTGTGAACATCCTGGCACTTGTTTCTTCGTGTACAAGGATGATTGTTTCTTTAGGATAAATTCCTAGAAATAAAGTTACTGAGTCAAAGGATTAACATATTACTAAGGCATTTATTATACTCTATCAAATCCCTCCTTAAGTTTTGCATCAAGGTACACCCATAACCGACAGAGGAATGCCAAGTTTTAAATTCAGCTTTGAAGGTAGGGAGAGATGTGGACTGGACAATAGGCATGGAGACAAATTTGTCCTGGGGAGAGCAGGGTCCTTTGTTCAACAAACATTTACTTAACCCTGACTAGGCCAGACACTACACTCAGCTCTGACGTACAAAGACAACAAAACCTTTGAGAAACTCACAAGAATGGGAATTAGAAAGAATATGGTTTGGGTTAAGCAGAGCATCTGTGTTAGAAGAATGGAACGTAATAGAAAAGTGCCTAACAAAGATGGGCTTTGAAGACCTGACTGAGCAGTGCGATGAGGGCCTGGTTTTGACAGTCCATGAAATCACCCTCAGGGGTTAAGAATGAGGCCTGAGTCACAGATACCTGGATGGCAATCCTGGTTCATCCACTGCCTAGCCATATGACCTGAACAAGTAATTTAATATTTAGAGTCTCATTTCTTCAACTATAATATAGGGAATATAATGGCTACCACATTTGGCTGTCATGAGGGGAAAATTAGCAAAGGCACGTTAAGGGCTTAGCATGAAGTAAGTGCTCAATAACCATTAGCATTATTCTTGTGTTGAAAGGAGGTGGAGAGCAGGTTGGTGCAGGTGTGAGAAGATGTAACAGCCCCCACATCCCTGGCCCAGCAGCAGGCTGGGTTCTGGCCAATCCACACCCTCTGTACAGCCTGTGGGCCCCTTTCATGGCGACTTCATAAGGGCTGGTGTGGAGTGGTCCAGCTGGCTCTCTGAGAAGGCAAAAAAAGAAATAAAGCTGAAGAAAAATAACATCCCCCCACCCTAAGTGACTCATGAGGTCCTGAGGAGGGGTCACTACGACCCCAACATTCCTCATGCCCACCTGTCACAAAGGGCCTGCTGGCCAAGCTCTGTGGCGCCTTCTCTAGGGGCTCGCCTCGAGTCTCCCGTGCAACACGGGCTGCCAGGCATCTCTGTGAGCCTGTGATCTGCCTGTTTGGCCAGTGACTACCTGTCAATCTCCCTCAGTGTCACTTCCTATAAACAACTTGGAGAGAGTGACACCTCGATACATCAATTCCATCTGAGAGTCCCCTGACAGGCCTCACAGCTCTTGAATCACCAGGGGTGATTCATGACCAGGCGTAAGCACTGATGGACCCTTCCTACCTGCCGGGCTCCCTGTCAGCCTCACGCCTGTCAAAGGAAACGCCAGTCTTCTCCTCAGACCAGGCTACTTTTACCATCTCTTGCCCACTTTCCAAGGAGGAGGGGAATTCATTTGTTCTTCCATCCATCCATCCATTTATCAAAGGTGTCTGGGTCAAATCCAGTGGTAGCAGGAGCCTTAGAGCGGAGGGAAAAGATCTGAAGTCAGTGTCACAAGATCTGGGTTTCAGAACTGACCCTCCATCAGTTTTCCTGCAGCTCTTAAAGTTATTTAACCTCTTTTAGATGGTATAACTACAAACATCTCTGGTCCACAGGTAAGAAGAGACATTGAACAATCACAGAACATCAACCTAAAAGGGGAGATCTTCAAGAGCACCAGGTTTAACTGGATTTATATTCATCCATTGCACAGATATTTACTGAGCATCTATTACGTGCCAAGCACTATCCTAGTGTTGAGAATATATCAGTGAACAGACCAAAAAGTCCTACACTCATGGCGCTTACAATCTACTTGAAAGAGACAGACAGTAAACGAAATAAATAAGTACATTATATAGTGATAAGTGCTAGGGAGAAAAATAAAGCAGAAAAAAGAAATGGAGAATATTGGATTTAATTTTAAATAAGATAGTCAGAGATGACCTCGTGGAGAAGGTACTGTTTGAATGAAGAGAGGGAGCCAGCCATGTGGCTCTGGGGAAAGTGTGCTCCAGGCAGAGGAAACAATATGTGAAAAGACCCTGAGGTAGGAATGGCCTCTGTGTGCCGGGAAACGTAAGTTCCATGAGGCTGGAACAGAATACAAACGGGAGGGGAACAGGAGGTCAACTTGCATAGGACCTTGTAGGAAAGGACTGGATTTTATCCTGAAGGAGATGCTGGAACGTTTCGAACAGGGGAGTGATACAGTCTGATTCATATTTTCACAGGATCATTCCGATGCTGTATGGAGAATAAGATAAAAACAATAGCAGCTGATGCTCCCATAGCACTTGTCACGCACTAGGCCCTATTTTAAGTTCCTTATGCGTATTAACTCAATCAGTCCTCACAACAACCCTGTGAGGTAGTGTCTGTCATCGTCCCCATTTGACAGATGAGGAAACAAGAGCATGGAGACATTATAAGTGACTTGCCTAGGTCAATACCTAGGAAGTGACAGAGCCAGGTGTTGTTTTTTTTTGTTTGTTTGTTTGAGGAAGATTAGCCCTGAGCTAACATCTGCTGCCAATCTTCCTTTCTTTTTGCTGAAGAAGACTGGCCCTGAGCTAACATCCATGCCCATCTTCCTCTACTTTTTATATGTGGGACACCTGCCACAGCATGGCTTGTCAAGCAGTGCCATGTCACACCTGGGATCTGAATCAGCGAATCCCGGGCTGCCGAAGCAGAATGTGCAAACTTAACCACTGCGCCACTGGGTTGACCCCAGAGCCAGGTTTTGAATCTAAGCAGGTTGGCTCCAGATTCTGTGCTGTCCCCACCCTACTCTCCTGCCGAATTGGAGCAAGGGTGAAAGCTACTAGGGGTAACGCCAGTGGTCCACACTAGGTACATGATGGTGCCGGTGGAGAGAGAGAGAAAACTCTGGCTATTTTTGAAGGTAGAGCTAATAGGTTCTTCAGATCAGATGTGGGGTGGAAGCAAAAGAGAGAGTCACGTTTGTTTGTTTTTTTAACTTGAACAACTGGACAGATGGAGTTGCTTTTAACTGAGGTGGAGGAAATGGAGGAAGCGGAAGAGCAGGAGTTTGAGACACAGTGTTTGGAATTCCTATCGGACATCTAAGTAGTAGGAGGTCTGAGCCTGGAAGAAACTGGGGACCTGGGGTCTCAAGTATTTGCTCAGTATCACAGAGCTAGTTAGTGAACGGGATTAAACCCTTCAAGGATGAGCATTCCCCCCACTTTGTGCTTCTAAGCACCTTTCCGGTCACGAGGGGGAAGCAAGTCTACCCACACACATCATTTGTTTATCAAAGTGGAAATCCGGTGCTGGAGGAACCTCCTCTTCCCCTCCTCTTCCCGTGCTGGGGTGACGGTGTTTGCCTGCTCCATCTGGAGTGGGATGGGGTACCTGAGGGAGCTGGTAACCCAGGTAACTCTCTCTCCAGGTGGTGAGAGAGAGCCGCCTTTAAATGTTTGCCGAATTCTATGATTTCTCCCTCCTCAGAGGAAGGCACCCCTGAGGAGCTGGTGTATGGCCTCCACAGAAGTCCGTCTCACGTTGGCCAGGAGATGGCGATTACACGGGGTACCACGGCAGCCTCTGCCGTGGGAGCTGGAAAGAGCTGCCGGTGTTTATTTGGGTGGTGAGCTGCTATTTAAAATCAGGCTTTGTTTCTGAAAATGAGACAGCTGGGGCTACATTTGGTGGATAAAGACATTTTGTTGAACTTTCAAAATGGGGTATTATTTTCCATTTACACTTATTTCACGGAGAATTGTAAGAAGATGAGATTGTAGATGTGTCTGTGATATGCAGTAATGAGTGATGGATCTTTGAAGGTAAAAATATCACTATGATAGTCTTTCTTTTCTCTCTTTTTTTTTCTCTCTCCTCTGTCTCTCCTCCGGGTCTCAAGTTGGGTGGGTTTAGGTTTTGTTTTGTTTTGTTTTTAATATCGAAATGGAGAGTGTCTCTAGTGGGAGTAGAGACTGTTCTCCACTCAATGTTTGTCTTAATAAAGGTTAAAAGAAATGAAATAATATTAAAAAGGCTCTCAGGAGACAGGAGTAGCAGATGCTTCCAACTCCTTGGATTGTGGGGAAAGGAGGCAGGATAGCAAGTCTGGGGAACCCACAGGGCACAGAGCGGCTGATCCCTCGAGGCCACCCACCCCAAGGCTGAAAACCTCAGGGAACCAAGGAACAAGGGGACAAGACCAAGAGGACAAAGGAAAGGAGAGGAAGTCAGATTCCAGGAAGACATTGCCAACTCTCTCTCCATGCCCAAGGCCCTCTGCTTCTCTAGGGACTGGCGTTGTGAAGGGTACGCATCCCAGAGGATGCAACATCAAATGCGACATCTTTCCTCCTCGTTGCTCTCTACCTCCTCTTAATTGCTTTGGAAGGAACCCAAGAAAAGAGAAACTAGAAGGAAGAAAAACATTCAGCTTGATTTTCTTGGTTAAGAACTTAGATAAGGAAACCCATTGGTGTTTATTGAATAAATGAATGAATTAATCATTAGCCTATCAGTCACTACATCAAAGAACCAATAAATGAATCAGGGAATCAGTGAATTTGGCATAAACTCTCAGGATTTCTTAACCTCCTGCTCCCGAACACAGACCTCTGTATCTTTGTCTGACAAGGTTAATATCCTAAAAAAAAAAAAAACAATGGAACTTATCACCATCCAAGGCCTGTACCATGCAAGGCCCACACCCAGCTATGTCCTCATAAAAGTACTGGAAAGACCCCTCCCCGTTGTGCACAAATATTAGGTAATAGAAACTAAAATTTTAAAAGGAAGGAAGCAAATATTTTCCAATATATTGAGTTCAGACCAGACACTGCATACTTGTGGCCTAACTCAGCCATAAGGCAGGGTTAAATTTTAGAGTGTTGCAACTTTTGAAGGTCCCTTCAACTGTGCTTTCTTCCTCAGCACATTCTGGGTACCACTACCCTCCAACCTACTGCTATCGACTGATGTGATGGGGTGTGTCCTTCTTCAAGCTGAGCTCCTCTGGGGACAGGTCTGCGTCTTCCTCCTCTTGATATCTCCCAGCATCTCTAGTGCCCAGTAACATGGTGGCAACATGGTGGCCATCAGTAGAGGCCTCTTAAATTGAATTCAAGGTAGTCATGTCCAGAGTGTCAGCTTTTCTCCCAAAGACCATGCTTCATTAGGCTACAGCAGATGTCAATCCACGGTCATTTGTAAATAACAACTTTGTTTTTTAAGACCAAATACCCTGGAGTCATCCTTGACTTCTCCCTGGGATGTAATCCATAAATTCTGCTGGCACTGGTGAACCAGACTAAAAGATACAGCGACTTGCCAATTAACTCTACCTAATAACTGGAGGCAGCTGAGAACATGATACATAAGAGTCCGTTAAGAGAGAGTGTCCTGCATTTTGATCTGAGGGCAGTAAGAGAATAAGGAGCAAGAAATGAAGAAATATTTGTCTCTGAGAGCATAATTTACACTCGATAAGTTGAGAAGGATCAATTATGGAGCAGGAAGCCAAAAGAAAGTCTCAGGTCTGGGAAGAAAGGACTACAGGAAAGCAAGAAATGAGCCAGAGGTCCCCAACAGCCCAGAGCAGGTCATTTTTGCGGGCTTTATTGGGCAGAGGATGGGGTGGCCTGCTTCAAGATTCTGCCTCTGTCTAACAGGGAGAGAGGGAGACGGAGTGAGAGACAGAGACGGGAAAGAGGTGACAGTCTACATGTGAGTGACATGTACGATGCCCCAACTCCTTTTCCTTACCTAGAAGCAGAATGACCTCCTTCTCTGATGTCAGGCCATGTAGGGGGTGGGGAAGTTTGGCCTGAAGAGAGAGAATCTCGGAGGGTCAGAGAAGGAAGGGATCTGCGTGGTCATCTCGCCCAATGCCCCCATCTTACAGATCAGGAGACTGAGGCTCAGCGAGGGAAGACTGAACTGCTCCGTCTGAAATCACCTCCTGTTCCACAGCGTTCTGTAATTTCCTACCTCCCACACCCATCCTCACCTAGAGGATTAGACTGACGTTCCAGAAAAGCACACCACATCTCTGATCATTTTTTCTTTCTTTTTTCTACTGCCTTTCAAACAAGTCCTAGATTTTGAAAATAGAGTCTCCAGCCCTGACAAGTTTGAAAACTGGAAGAACGAGGGGGCTGAGGAGGCCTCTGTGAGGTAAGGGGTTGGTCCCTCCCTTCTTAGAAAGGAAGAAGGACAGCAAGCCTGGTGCAGGGTTCCCAAATGCCAGTCACCTCAGGAGCACATGGAGAGCCTATCAAAACTACAGACAACCTTGCCTCAGCCTTGAACACTCTGACTCCATAGACCTGATGTGGGAATCTGTAGTTTTCACCAGCACCCTAGGTTATTCGTACCCGCTGGGTTGGGGACCCCATGGTAGAGGACAGCCCTCAGACAGAAGCAGGGAGCTCAGCCTCTCACTTGGTATCCGGATGTACCAAGCTGATTTCTTTTGTCCATACAATGGGAAGGAGTCCCCACACACCACTTCTGACCTCCCCAGTGAGTGAGTCAGTGAAGACAAACAACATCATTGGATCCGAAAAGATGCTGGGCTCCTCTGAAGACACTCTGTCTGTCTGGGATATTACTGATTCAGATTTTAATTATTATCAGTTCTATCATTCAGTCCTTGAAAGACGGCTGATCTGAAACAGCGCCACACACACCCAAAAGTGACTCCCCACCCCACGGTTCACCTTTTGCCAGCCCACCTGGGACATGTACCTCAGCAGCTGACCCCCATTCTAGACTAGACCTTGATTTAAGGCCACGGGGGAAGTAATTAAAGGTAATTGAGGCTGCAGCTTCTAAATGAAGACATACTGCCACCCGGGCAGTAATTAATCACCTCCTCCACCCTTCCCCCAACCAACATTTGGTTCAGACCAAACCGAGCCTTTGTATCCACATGCACAGGCAGACTTCCAGCTCCCTCCAAAACCTCGTCCTGGTTGACATGCTTTAATTACCACCACGGCTTATCCACCAAGCTACCCCACTTAACATTTGTTTTTATGTACACTGAAGGCAGCAGAAGCCCCCACCCGTGGCTTCTGACCATCTCACTTCCCCAAGTCTGTTATGGAACATTCCAGAAAAGATAAAGAGTAATGCTCCCCAGTTGGTAAATGTCAACCAGCTAGGTTTTCTGCACAAGCTCTGGGTTTTACGTGCCCCACACTATTCTAAGCTGATAACACAGATAACCCATCTGGTCATGGCCTGCCTTCCCTCCCAGGTGGGCAAGGGATTATAGCTGTTTTAACGCTGGGAGACTCAGAGCTTGTAAAGAGCCCTGTGCTCTGAACAGAGGGACAGTTACATAAGTCCACCTCGCTCTGACACTGCAGGACAGCAGGCTCCAAGTGGCATCTAATTACAGGGAGGCTGATGGCCACAGCTGAAGATACTGTCAGAGGACCCCGGTCTTGGCCTGCTGATGTCCCGCCAGCAGTTGCACTAAAACGGAAATTAAGTGCGGTGTCATGGCCATTTAGGGCATTAGGAATGGACAGCGCCCGGGAGCTGCTTCTGGCCCCTTGCCCACCTTATTAACAAGGTGCAAACAAGGACCTGTGCTGGGAGAGGGAAACAGCTGGAGAAAAGAGACCTTCTCTGCAGGTAGAGATATGAGGAGAGGAAGGGGATGCAGGGAGGCTGTGTCCCAAATCACCTTGGCTGAGAAGAAAATTGGCTTGATAAATGAGGAAAAAGCATCAACCTCTTGCTGAAACTCTTTAAGGAACATTTTCTAGGTTGCAAAGTTTCTCCAGGTCCTGAATTTCTACTCTAACCCCCACTACCCCCCAAGACACACACACCATTGGGGGCTGGGGAAAGGCAGAGGACCAAATCAATGTTCTTTGACACCCACCTCTCATCCTTTACAACTGGCTTGAGGCCTTCAGGCTAGTTCGGCGAGCCCCTGCAAGGCTCACCAGCCTGCCAAGTTCTCCAGCTCCGAATCTGGGGAAATCCTGGCCTTGGCCGCCATCCAGCCCTTGGATACCAAGGCTATTTGCTAAATAAAGACCACAGGCCCCAGTGCTGGAGGAGGGCCTGAGAGCTCCCTCTTCCCTCCTCACCTGTCACCCTCCGCCTCCCACACACACCCTGATTTCTCCTCCTCGGTCACCCTGGCCTTCATTTCTAGCCATTGTCCTGGCTAGATGACTGACAGGCTCCTCCTAGAAAATGTAAACTCAGCCAGATTTGGATGACGCAGCAAAGAGAATGAACAGCATGGCTCCACTCTGCGTCCTCTTCACCCCATTCCCACTGGAACACACACACCCCAGGGGTGCTTGTCTTACCTCCAGCCCAAGTGCAGCTGGGGTTGGGAGGATCCTAGGAGTCTCTAAACAGCCAGCCCGAACCTTCCATTCTGTGCCCTGCTTTCTTATTTCTTTGCCAACAGCCGTAGCAGAGGTGAATTGGGACATGGGAAACACCAGCTCCCTTTGGATAGGGGAAAAAAATTAAAAAGCCCGTTTTTCTGTCCTGTCAGGTCTATTTAAGTATTTAATGAGGTGAGATAGTACCAATAAATTTAACATGGCACAATAACTCTGATGATGTGGGCCACAGACTAATAAGCTTCCATCCCGGGGACAGAAGAGTGATCTTGCCTTTGCGAGATCTTATCGGGTTTGATTGCTTTGTTCAGATATTAAAAAGGTTGAGCAAGGACTTTCGGCACTGCCACAAATCTGTGCGAGTCCTCCCAGCCTAGAGAGATTGAAGCCAGGCTGCGGAATACAAGGCTGTTTATTTTAATTGACAATTGAGAGGAGTGGAATAGGTAGAAGGTGGAGGGTGGAGGGTGGGTGGGAGACACAGGGGGCCCTGTGATTAGGTGGCTGGATTGTGTGTGTGTGTTCTCCTTCTCTTCAAAGCCTGTGGCAAAGCTTCAAATCTGAAGGTCCATCCAATTGAGTGTCTGCTCCTGAGGCTTCAAAGAGTCTCTTCCCCACTTGTCTTGAGTGAGGAGACAGGCCATTGACCCGTGTGTCACCAGTGATTTTTGTCCTTGCCTTCCAGGAGCTGAGACCGGCTGCAGACATTTCCCAACCACTCGTGTCCAGCCTGGGCTGCTGCTCCCATTTGCACAGAGTCTGTCCTCTCCTTCTTCTGCAGATTTATGGGGCTGTCGCTAAAGCTCTTTGAGGTCAGAGACCGCAGGGTCCGCTTCTAATTCCTCCACAGCATGCAGCAAAGATCAGAACTTCTAAAGTTTGAGACACACACTTTTGGGGTAAATGCAATAATTTTACACTTAGCACATCAGTGAACATTTTAAAGTTAACTTTTAGATATTTATATTAGTGTATATTGTGTGTACTATAGAAATATAACTAATACATCGCACATAATTTCACAGATATTATTACTGAGGATGAGGCAAAGGCGGAACATAAGTTTTCAAAGTGAGTCAAGTTCAGGTAAATTATTAAATAAATAGCAGTACAGGGAGTATCCAAATGAGTGAAGTTTGGGAAACACTGTATTAGCTGATTTACTAATTGATGAGTTAGTTGGTTGGTTGGTTGTTGGCTTTTTGATTGATAGATTTTTTCTCCCTCTGATATTTTATTATGAAAATTTTCAAACATAGCAGAAAAGTTGAAAGAATTGTGTAGTAAACACTCAGATACCCACCACTTAGATTCTACAATTAACAGTTTGCTATATTTGTTTATCATGTACCTGTCCATCTAGCCATCTCCTCTCGTGTCCTCCATCAATCCTCCAATTATGTTTTTGGATGCATTTCAAAGTAAAGTACAGACATCAGTGCTCTTCACCCTTAAATGCTTCAGCATGCATATCATTAAAGTTCAGTATCTGTTTACAGTCCTTTTGGAAGTAAAATTTACATACCACGAAATGCACAAATCTTAAGTGTATCGTTCAATGAGTTTCAATAAGTGCCTACACCTGTGGAACCCAAAACTCTATCAAAGTACCCAGCATGACCATCACTGCAGAAAGTTTCCCACGCGATTCCCAAGTAAGCCCCATTCCCATCCTACAGAGACAACCACTGTTGTGATTTTTTCACTGTATATTAGTTTTGCTGTTAGTCAGGTTCATATAAATGGAATAATACACCATGTCCTCTTGTGTAAGGCTTCTTTCACGGCGTAAGGCAAAATGTTTTTGAGATTCATCCATGTTGGTGCATGTATCAGTAGTTCCTTTGTGTTGTCAAGTGGTACTCCTCTATGTATCCATGCTCCTGCTGATGGACACGTGGGCTATCTCCAGGTTGGGGGCTATAATTAATAAAGCTGCTATGAACACTCTCCTACAAGTCTCTTTGTAGATATATGTTTTGTTTCTCTTGGATAAATAACTAGGAGTTGTATTGCTGATCACAAGATAGGTATATGTTTAGTTTTAGAAAAAAATTATCAGATCTTTTCAAAGTGGTTGTACACTGCCACCAATAATGTATGAGACTTAGAGTTGCTCCCCATCTTTGTCAACATTTATGTTGTCAGTCTTTTAATTTTAGTCATTCTAACGGATGTCTAGTAGTATCTCATTGTTGAACATTTTTCTCATGTGCTTATTGGCCATTTGTAAACTTTCTTTAGTGAAGTATCTCTTTAAATCTTTTGCCCATTTTTTTATTATGTTGTATGTCTTTTCATCATTGAGTTGTAGCAGTTCTTTGCATATCCTGGATTCCAGTTCTTTTTCAGATATGTTTTGCAAATATTTTCTCTCAGTCTGTGGCTTGCTTGTTTTCCTAACAGTGTCTTTTGGTGAGCCAAAGTTTTCTATTTTGATAAAATCTAATTTATAATTAATATTTTTTACTTTATGGCTATTGCTGTCAGTGTCCTAAGACACCTTTACCTACTCTTAAATCACAAAATTTCCCAGGTTTTCTTCTAGAAGCTTGACAGTCTTAGCTTTCACATTCAGGTCTATGGTCCACCTTGAATTAATTTTTGTATATGGTATGAAGCAGGGGTCAAGGAAAATTTTTTCATATAAATAGCAAGTTGTTTCTGTAAAAATTGTTGAAGGACTTTCCTTTCCCAGGTCGATGACTTTTGCACTTTTGTGCAGTCAAATGACTATCTAAGTGTAAGTCTGTTTCTGGGCTCACGGTTCTACTTCATTGGTTGATGGATTTTTTTTTCTCTCCAAAGCCCTAGTGCATAGTTGTGTATCTTAGTTGTAAGTCCTTCTACTTCTTCTGTGTGGGATGCCACCACAGCATGGCCTGATGAGCAATGTGTAGGTCGACGCCCAGGATCCAAACCGGTGAACCCTGGGCCGCTGAAGCAGAGCACATGGACACTACACCACAGGGCCAGCGCCTGATTGATGGATCTTTAAGAACAAATTCTTAGACTGTGAGAGCTTGAAGGAAACTTATAAATTCTTTAATCTATTGGTTTGTAAACTTTCTTGGCTTACAGATCCCTTTGAGAATCCGATGAATATTTTGGACCATCTCTAAAGAAATTGCACATAGATATAAATGTTTGCATATAATTTTCAGGGGGTCATAGACCCTGGAAGCCTACCTATATCTCAACCTATATATTTACAGAAGAGAAAATTGAGGCCTAGAGCAGTAACGTGATATGTCAAAGGCTATAGAGTTTAGCTAATGACAGAGCTCAGGCTAGGTGCAGGGCTTTTTATGCTGCTACACTGACCCCCTCAAAAATGAGCAAGTCACAGTCTCTATTATCCAAGAGCTTACATTTTAATGAGGAAGTCAGATATGTTCACAACTAACCATAATAGAAATCATCATTAGATAAGAAGCAAATCAGAAGTATGTGCCTCAAGATCACGGAGATTCTGGGTAATGAGGGAAGGCTCCATGGAAAAGGAGGCATTTGAGCTGGACCAAAGAGACGTGAAGAAAGGATGCTCCAGTCCAAGGTATTGCACAATGAGCAGACTAAACTGCACAGAGCTAAAACCTGGGTCTGCGTAGGTATGAAGCAGTAGACATTGGCACAGTAATGAAAGTGTTTTGATGGTCATAATAATACTCCTCACATTCCTGCTGATGGAAGAAGAGTAAATGGCTGGGGAAAACTTCCACGGGTTGGTATTTTTTTATACTTTGTCCCTGAAGCTATCACTACTATGAATTGAAAACTCTGTGTTTCTGGGTATATTTAGAAAAGCAGGTTGAACAACCTCAGGGTGAGAAAAGAGGAGGAGGGGAAAGGAAGCAGTTGAGCAGAAAGAATTCATTAGTTGGTGTCAGCAGACCCAAAATTGAAACTTATCACTAAAATTTACTAATTGTGTGATCTTGCACAAGTCATGTAACCTTTCTGACTCTCGTTTCCTCGTTGGTAAAATGGGACTAATCATAAACCTGACCTCACTGGGTTGTCGCAAACTGTCAAAGAAATAAAATACGTGAAAGCACGTCACCCTGGGCAGAGAACTGTGCAAAGGGGAGAGTCATCATTATTATAAAGAATTGCCTTGGGCCTCAGCTCTAGGAACACACACTGCTGGTGCTGGGCAATGACTCAGGGGGACAGTCAGTGCTGGGGGGACAAAAGCACCCATACTTACAGCCAACCTCTCAACAACGCCTTCCCTCACCAAAGGCAAAGAGTTGGGTGGATGCTCCAACATGACCCACAAGGATAGGCTTCGTTTTCGATGTGTCCCATTCAAAGCTGCCCTTGAAGTTTATTTAACTCTCTCTACTGTGTCTTTGTGGGGGGGGGGGGTCTTAGGAGAAGAGGGGGAAAAAACAGATATTATTATTTCCCCAGACTCTCTTTCTCAGTCAGGATAGGCTAGGTTACACTGCAGTAACAAACAAACTCAAAGTCTCACTGACCCACCAGAGCAAAGGGTCTTATTTTGTGAACAACACAATAGAGTATAGAACAGAGCTGAGGATCTTGCTCTGTGTCTCCTCACTCCAGGAATAGACTAACAGAGCAGCCATCATTTCAAACATGACCAGTCACTGTGATCAAAGGAAAGACCATTTGGGAAGATCTTGCATCAAAATTAAACTGCTCTGGCCTTGAAGTGGCAATCGTGACTTCTGCTCACAACTCCTTGTCACATGGTCACACAGTCGAACCCAAATCTAAGGAGTCCAAGAAGTGCAATCCCAGCATACATTTAGAAGGTGGAGAACTGGAAAGAGGATAAAGAACTCTGAGGACTGCCCTCTTCCCCGAACCATGGGTTCACGCTGTTTCACATTCAGTGGCTTTTTACATTCTGTTTCTTCTCTTTGGAATGCTATTATCTCTTCCTAGAGAGTGCCCGTTCATCTTCTAAGACTCATTTGAATGTCTCCCCATTTTGAAGCCACTCAAGAACCCCTTATCACACTGTATTGCAAGGTTGAATTTATCTGTACATTTCCCTACTGTGCCGAGAACTCCTTTAGGGAATAAAAATGAACACCTGGGGGCTGAATGAATGAATTCTGATACTCCTTGCCCCAGATGGCCTGATCTGAATTCCCCCACCCCCACCTCATAAAAGGCCCTGAGTGTCACAGAAAGAGAAAAACAAGTTTTGCCACACCCTTCCCCAATATGTTCACATAATAGTTAACATTTAGCAAGCACTAACTCATATCAGGCACAATTTAGAGTGTTATTTATATCATCTAATTTAATCCTCACCACAACGTCATAAGGCTCCTTGTGTTAGAGATTATGACATTAAAGTTTAGAGAGATTTGCTGACCTGCCCAAGGTCGCATAGATAGTAAGTGAGAGAACCAGGCCCAGAACCCAGGTTTATCAGAAGCTAAAATCTATGCTTTTTACCACTCACTGTGTTGCCTCCACATGTTACAGAGATAGGCCACTGATACAGGCCCATCCTTGTGTGAGTCAGATTGTTCCACTTTCTCTAAGCACACTGCTGACAACAAAGAGAGGAGAGTCCCTCTGTCTATAGTCCCTAATCAAATGTGTGCAAAGATTAGAGAGTGAGAATACAGTAGAAGCTCCACTCCATTAAATTCATCACAAAGTTCATCACAGTTCCATTTTTCGGGAGCCCAAAGCAAAACCCATCATGGAAACTGGGCTATCCGACCATGACAAAGAGAAGACTGGTATGAATAGTTCAACAAATTGGGATTATTTAGCCTGAAAAAAGAAGACTAAGAGTGACTGAATAGATGTTAGTTGATGACCAGATGTTCACTAAATCCACTGAGGATGAAAAAGACGGCGCTTAAAATTCAGCTGCAGGATTTCAATTAGGCAGCAAAAGACTTTTTTAACAAAGGAGTATTAAATATCTTTGACTAATGAGGGGATGGAGTCCTTCTTTGAGTCTAAGGTCTCTATTCAGTTATTTATCTGTTTATATATTTAGCCACTTACACGTTAGTTCTTTTAGCAAACCTTTATCAACCAGGCACTGTGCTGGGTACTAGAAATACAAATAGGAGTAAAAATAATTCTCTGCCCTTGAGATTCTCTTCCTGGAATCTTTTCTCAAGATGTCAACTTTCTTTGAAAGATAAACAACAACTCATAACATTTTAATACAAATACATTTTTTACATTTCCCAGGAAGGCCCTGGTTACCAGACTTGGTGTATATTGCTTAGGATGGTCTGAAGAGAAAGAGGGGGAAAATTAGGATTCCATTGGTTTCCTACTGCTGCTGTAACAAATTACCACAATCTTAGGGGCTTAAAAGAACACGTATTTGTTCTCTTACATTCTTGGAGGGCCAAAGTCTGAAGTCAGTTTCACTGGACTAAAGGCAAAATGTCAGCAGAGCTGATTCCTTCTGGAGGCTCCGAGGGAAAATCCTTTTCCTTGACATTTTCAGATTCCAGTAGCCACTCATATTCCTTGGCTTGCGGCCCCTTCCACCATCTTCGAAGTTCATCATTCCGGTCCCTTCCTTCTGTCATCACATCTCCTATCTCTGATTCTGACTCCTTCTGTTTCCCTCTTGTAAAAACTGTTGTGATTATATCGGCCTCATCAAGAACATCCAAGATAATCTCAAGATTCTTAATTTAATCATATCTGGAGAGTCCCTTTTGCTGTATAAGGTAACATACACAGGTTCCAGGATTAGGACATGGACGTATTTGGGGGGCCATTATTCAGTCTTCCACAAGGACAGAAAGACTATTACAGCAACTTTCCCCACTTGGCAGTTGTATCCAAGATTGGCCCTGACATTCCATATTGCTGAGGTTATAGATGATGGGAGGATGTCTTGACCAATGTCACACAGTTGATACTGTCAGACGCACTGGATTTACTCTGTGATATGACCACTCCTGTGGGGGAGTTTAGGTTTTGTACAGGCTAAAGGCAAGAGAATGGAAAAAATAAATCTTTCATATCCAAGCTATAACAATAGCTAACACTTATTAAGCATTTATTATGTGCCAAGTATGGCACATTTATTATGTGTCATGCTAAGCACTTTATATGTATCTTTCAAAGTTATTTATCAAAATAATCTGTGTACATAGGTAAAAAAATAAATAGTACTAAAAGACTCACATTGAACAGCGGCAGTCCCCTGATTTACTCCTCCTCACTTCCTTAGTCCCACAGAGATAACCTCTCCCAACTCTTAGCATCTTCTATTGGCATTCACCTCCAATATTAAAAAACATATTTATAGTGCTATTCCTCAAGTTTATGAGTTTTCGACAGTTTCTACTAAATTCCTACTATTGCAGTTGAGGGTTTCACTCTCTAATGTACTGCCATCCTCTTCCTACTTTCTCTCCCCTCTCCTTTCAGTGTAATTACATCACAATTTGGAGTTAAATTAATAGTCTGTGTTTACGACTATTATGACCACATAAGCATTGTTCGCTGCTGAGCCAGGTAGGTTACCACACTTATGTGGCATTTCTCACACATTGTTTTTCCTGGAGTTTATAATTGCCCTTTTTTTTTTTTGTAATCTGCTTTTTTACGTGAACTAATTACTCTTTTTCTCCCCCTCAAATGTCCCAACTGATCGATCACCTAGCAATAATTTTCAAAACATTTATCCATCAGTTCCTTTTCTTGCCACAGTCCTCCATTCTCTCGCTTCAATCTGGACTTTTCCCCTTGAGGCTAGGTACAGGGCTGTTGCCCAGGGGCTTGGCTTTTACCGTCTTCCTACATTGGATACCCAAAGGCCCCACAGCAGATAAGTGTCAGACCGCAGATTTGAACCCAAGTTTGTCTACACCAGAAACCCACACCCTTAGGGGCCACAGGATATGGCTTCTGTAAGTCAAGCATTCTAAAGAGTGGCTGTAAAGTTTGAGCGGGAGATAGTTGCTGCGTAGAAGTAGTTACTGTTGGTGGTCGCACTGCTTTTGAACTCTACGCTTGCACACACTTTCGAAACAGATGACAGTTCTCAAAGTGTTGGGATTTGCTCTTCACACCTGGAGTAAACAGCACGTAAACAGGGAATTTTTTTTTTTTTAACCTCACAGACATTTCCATGTAAGTTTGTTCCCACTTTGGGAATCCTCCTTTCCTACTGTAAGGCTTTGTTCAGAAACAACATCTGGTGGCTGTGGATTGGTTTTTTTTTCCTCCCTGATTTATTTATTTTCTCTACCTTTCCCCTGAGGTCTAGGAAGACTTCCAGTGGGCACATAGCCTGCCCAGCCCGAGGGGCAAGGTAGCTTCTATCTGAACCACGCACCCCTCTACCCACCACCCCCACTCCTTGTACACTCGCACACACACGCACACACACAGACTCCCTGAGCACTCGGCCCCAGCCCTACTGAAGATGAGAGAAAGGTCTGGTCAGTGTCAGAAGACATGAGGCTTATCAACCTGTTTGCACTGGAATCATGAGGGTGAGAGGCACAAGGCGGGGGCGGGGGCAGGGGGAGAAGACAGAGGTGTTATGAGGGGATTTAAAGCTGCTCCTAATCCTCCTAAATGCCAGTTTGCATCTTTAATACTCCCAACACCCCCACAAACATAGACATACACCCTGGTGAAGCCAAAATTGCAATCAGATTTTACCATCTACCTAGGTGAAACCACGGCGTCCCCAAAGGGCAGAAACCCTTTCAGAAGCAAAGTCCCACTGATGCGATCCCACTGAAATGGACCTGCACCACAGCGCTCGCTCCCACTTTCTCCCTTTCTGTTTCTTCCTTTTTCTTCTCCCTCCATTTCTCCCCCCTCTCTCTCCATTGTTTTTCTCCGGTGTTCCTTTCTTTAAAAAAAAAAAAAAAAGAAAGAAAACCCAGCCACCCTGTTGTTTATCTGTTTGTGCTGTGTGTGTGGAGCTCGGGGACCTCCCTGGAATAGTTTATTACGGCTTTTCTGTTTAGCTCGACTGCAATATAACAGAGGTAATACAATCATGTCTCAGCTCCATATGGTCTCGGAGGCTGACAAGCAGAACAACCTCTGCTTTGTTTGTGTTTTACTTATGGTATTATGTGAGCCACGTGGGGCTGCTGTGCTGGGTTCCTCCCACAGGACAGATCAGAGAAGGAGCCAGGTTCCATGTCGTCTCTCCCCACCCCCTTCTACTAACACACACACACACAACACAGGGCCTGTTGGAGACGAGACGATAATGATCAAGCCCCGAGCACATTAGGGGCAGACAGGGAAGGTGATGTTGTGGGGAGAGTGAGGATGAGAAGAGGAAAGTAAGCAATATTTATTAAGGTGTGCACATATTTTACTGGACACTTATGTAATCCTCATACATCTCTTTGGAATATATATTGTTGCCTCACTTTCTTCCAGAGAAAACTGTGGTCAGTAATCTCCTTGGCCTTTTCCCTATTGAGTGGTAGACCTAGAATTGAATCCTTAGCTGTTTGATTCCTAAGTCATTCACAGTCTACTACCATGTTTCTGTCTACAATGAGTGTGGAGGGGTGGGGGGCGGGTAGGTGGGGTTCTGAACAGCTCTTCTGAGCAAAGAGCCTACATACTAGGCAATGACACAAGATAGATCACCACCCTGCCAAACTTGATCTAAAACATAGTTATAAGGTCACAGGGGTTTAGCTCCAAGCAGGCATAGGGCCCCCAGCCACTGGAGCAAATGAGGTACTGTATCTCGAAAGCATTTTGAAAAGTGAGATTTCAGTACAGCATACTTCCAAGGTGGGTCGTCTTTGCTGCAGTTACCATAATGAGGTTTTACCTAAAAATGCAAAGAGAATGACTCAGTGGGGAGGAGTTAGGAATATATTAGAGATGGAACAATGGAAGACCCAAGCCACTAGTAATTACTGAGTATCTTCAAGGTGCTAAAAATATAAAAAAATTAAAAATTAAAAAGCATGTGGTAGACAGATCCACTGACCATATAGCTTAGATTTTTCTGGACAATTCTAATTCTAAATATTCTCTTTAAAAAAACAGAACCAGTGGCAGGTACTGGAAGTTCCATGATTTGGGCATCTAAATCATATGAAATAATAATAATAGCTAATATTTGTTCCATGAGCGAATTCTGTTCTAAGTGCAATTCGTTCCCTATCTCATCGAATCCTTGCAACCGCCCAAGGTGTAGGTGCTATTATTAATAGTACCTGACATACAGAGGTGATCAATAAATATTTGGTGAATGAATCATCGTATCTGTTTACTTGGCTAGAAAACGAGCCCACAGAGATACTTCATCACACGTCCAATGTCACACAGCTGGTGAGGGATCGAGTGACAACGTGAACGCAGGCCACCTAATTCGGCAATCTACTTTTCCACCTGAAAGCAACACCAAATCTTTCATCGGATCATGTGGTCCAATTTCTAATTTGAAATAGATGACCAAATACATGTGCCAAGTGTGGCAAAGGGACCCTGTGTGGCTCCAGCTGCAAAAGGACCCTATAAAAGTTGAAGATGCTCTAGGTGGTGAGACCTGGTTTCCAAGGAAAAGCAAATAGTTTGACTGGAGAATACTGAGGTCAGCCCAGGGTATGAGCACCACCACCTAGGGAGACCCAAGGCTGGCTCCTGTTTAGTCTGGGCCTGAAGAAGGGATCAGTGGGGAATCTCTCTGTTATCAGGACAGTGGCGGCCCAGCTCAGGAAACATCATGGTCCCAGCCACGGGCAATGACTATCTTCTCCTTCCCTCCTCCTCTGCAGGCCTCAGGCCTGAATCACACAGGGCGATCCTAGACTCACACTTGTATCCAGCAACAATAATCAGTTTTAGTTGTAGTCGCTGTGGCCATGGTAGTGGTGATAGTCAGCATTCACAGAGCACTTCTGAAGTGCTAGTGACTTTATATACATTTACTCACTATTCTCATCCACTTTATGAGATCAACTTGATGAACCCCATTTTGCAAATGCCGAAACTGATCTATTAGAGGTTAAAACCAAGGATACACAAATTGTCAGCATCCAAATAGGATTAAATCAATGTTATGGGTAGCCTTGAAGGAGAAAAGAAATTTTTTAAAAATCATGCTTAGGGCTTAATCGTGGAGAAAGTAAGGAGGGAGGGTTCCGTTCTTTCCCTTGGAAACAGTAGAGGGTTATGCGGTGGATGCTATGGATATGAGCATCTGCATTTTTTAGTACAAGCTAATTGAACCACCTGATTCTCCGCCACCATCTGTCTCCCAGACTCACTATCATCCTCCCCACCCACCCCTCGGCAGCAGACACTATAGCAGCCTGGAGCCCAGAATAGTCCCTAATTTCATCAGAGCCCAGAAGAGATAGCTCTGCACTCTATGCACCCATGACAGGGTGCCCCTAAAAAGGAGGCTGCCTAGCATTCATTCATTCTACAAGTATTTATTGAGTGCCTACTGTGTACCAGGCACGTTTCTAGACATCAGAACAGACCAATGAACAGAGCAGACCAAAAAACTCCTGCCTTCATGGAGATTACATTCTACCAAAGAGACTTAGAGTGTTCAGAATCAACAGTCCACTCACCTTCCTCAAAGAAAAGTCAGTCCATCAAGGAGCCCAGGGATAATGATGGAGCTTCACGCAGCTAAATGAGACCTGATGTCACACCCTCCCAGCACCTGCCCTTCCCTCACCAGTCTTTTGTTCCAACAAAAGCAGGGGTGAATGTCCAATTCTAAGTCAAACCCCACCCCACCAGCGCCTCTGATTCGGCCCCCTCTCCAGACCCTGCACTCTAAGCCCCTGCTTCTTCATTGGTTTGCATCATAAATGTGTAATGCCAGTCTAAGAAAAGCACCCAGCCCAACCCGCTCTGCCTTGCATCCATAACAACCTTATCAAAGGGTTTTTTTTCTGAGCAGGGAGAACAGAGAGCCCTCCAGGTTTTGATTCATGGCAGGTGAAGGCTGGATGTGCTGAAAGCTGATTGAAATCAGCGAGGTCAACAAAATACAGCTGAGAGTGCACAATAATTGGGAGAGAAGCATCGCTTGCTTGTGTTTTTGTGATCCCCTGCACTTTCTAGCTCCTGTGTTTAAAGGGAAGTCTTTGTCTTACACACTTTATTGCATTGGTGTGTGCTTTATTTGTATAAACTTCAGATTTTGCTGACCCACAATTTCCTCTCCCTTTGTCCTGTAGCCAGCTAGATATTTTGGTGGGGGTGGGAGGAAGAAGGAGATTGAAGGGAGGGAGGTTTAGATTCTGGATTTTCATGTCTGAAGGAAATACACACCCATACACACACACACACATACACACGCACACACACACATACTCCCTTCCGTTTTGTTTCAGGAGAGGAAAGTCTGCTCTCTACCCGTAGCCCTTTGATGCTGAGAGAACTACTGCTTATCAAAAGGACAATTCTAACTCAAGGACAAGTGACTACACTGTATTTAAAGTCTGCATCCTCACATCCTCACACACATCCACACATACTCTCCCTTTACAGAGGTTCTATCTGGACTGAAAGTTCTCTGAAGGCAGGAGAGCTTTGTCTTGTTCAGTGCACCCTAAATCCTCAGCACAGAGCTCAGCACTTGGTTGGGGATCAATAAAAGTTCATTGAATGAATGAATGCTCAGCTGAGACTTGGTGATGCTACTAGACTCTCCAGAGCCTCTGCTATGCAAGCAGGGATGAAGCTATAGGTGAGTTTTAGCCCTCAGAGGAAGAAAGACAACAATCATGTGGCCATTGCACAGAGAAGATGACACTGGGACTAACCCAGAGCCTTGGAGAATACTGGTGAGGCAGCAAGGACTTCAATGGAAAGTGACATTCTTCAAACTCTCAGGTCAGAGAGCATCTCCATTAGCTGAGCATTGTGGCTTTGAAGGTGATGTTGATTTGGAGTCTCATCTCTTCTGGCCCAGGGAATTTTATCCATTGGATTCCATCCCATTAGAAGAAACTCAGTCCTGTTCTCCCAAGTGTTGATGATTATTATGCCATCTCACTCTCTGCCCAAGAAAGTCTGCTGTCTATTTTGAGACCTTCCCTATATAGACGAGGCATGATCACTTAATCCCTGGTCACATCGTTGAACTAGGGAATTTCTCGCAACTACCATCTAACCCTGGTGACCATCAACAGTAAACACCAGAAATATGTTTCTTCTTGAATTGAAAGCCTTTCCTGCTGGCTTAAAGGGGACCCTGAAGGCACATACTGACACCCTTGTAAGGGAAGTGGAAGCTTCTTTGTCATAGTAGAATGTCCATCTTCCCATTTGTAAATTCATAAGGTTGTAAGTCAAGAAAATAGTAACAATATTAGCCAGATAAGCAGCCAATTCTGCCATCATCTCTCATGTGGGCTGCTACAAAGTCTTCCTAATGGATCTCTCTCTATGTCCATCTATCATTCAAACTGCTGCCCCAATAATCTTCCTGAAGAATAAACCTGACAGATAATAACAAGTGTTGGCAAGGATATGGAGAAATTGGAATGCTTATATATTGCTGGTGGGAATGTAAAATGGTGCAGCTGTTTTGGTAAATGTTCCAAAGGTTACCATATGACCCAGCCATTCTACTCGTAGTTATTTACCCAAGAAAAATGAAAACATATGTTCACACTAAAACTTGTACATGAATGTTCATACCAGCATTATTCATAATAGCCAAAAGGTGGAAACAACCCAAATGTCTATCAACTGATGAATGGATCAATAAAACATGCTGTATCCATACAACAGAATATTATTCAGCAACATGGAGGAATCTCAAAGTATTATGGTAATGAAAGAAGCCAGTCACAGAAGGCCACATATTATATGAGTCCATTTATATGAAATGTCCAGAATAAGCAAAGCTATAAAGACAAAAAGTAGATTAGTGGTTTCCTAGGGCTGGGAGAGATTGGTGAAACGTGTGTGTTGGTGGAGGGGTGTTAGTGCCAAAGGGTATGAAGTTTCTTTTGGGGGTGATGAAATGTTCTGAAACTGACTATGGTGATGGTTGAACAACTTGGTGAGTATACAAAAAAACATTGCATTGTACACTTTAAATAGGTGCATTGCATGGTATGTGAATTATATTTAAATAGAACTGTTACCAAAAAATAGAGGCAAAAGAAGTTAAACCTTCTCATTTTCCTACCAAGACTTCTGCTGATTTCCTATCACCCAAAAATAAAGCCCAAGCTCCTTGGCCTGGCACAGAAAAAGCCTCTTGGCAACTTGGTTCTACTCTATCTTTCAGCGTCATCTTCCATTCCCCTTGACAAGTACCTAAGTCCTGAGCCTCTGAGCATCTCCTATTCTGGAACACACCACGCTGTTGCTGCCAGGGGCGTCCCGCCCTTTGCACTGTGTTATTGCCACCTGGAGTGCCTTTCCCCTGATCTCCACCTGACAAATGCTAGTTTCTTCCTCCAGATCCAAGACGAACATCACCTCTTCTGAAGCCTGTCCCGGCTTTCCCAGGGAGCATTTCTGTCACTTCTGGGCTGCAACGACATTCTGTTTATAGTGGATCCTGGTGCTTATCACATTTTATTTTAATTACCTGTCTGCATAGTACCTTCCCCACTCGCCTGGACTGTGGCCACTTCAAGGACAGAATCTTTGCCTTATTTATTTTCGTACCCTTCTCTCCACCCCATTCCCAGCACATGTCATCAGACAAGCACACAGACAGAGACTTGCACAGTTAAGACTGCACAGCTTAGTGTCCAACACATAAGAAGTAGTTAACAAGTGTGAGCGAGAACATTTGATGTCTGCAAATGTTAAAGATAGGGGCAAAGGGAAAACAGTTAAAGACGATGACTCTGGCACTGGAAAAACTAGGCGTGACTCTCATCTCACTCCACTCTGCCTGAGCAACCTTGGTTAACAACTTCAGTTTTCTCCCTCACAAAAGATAATGCATAGCTGGGTGGTCTGATAATCAGATTGTGTAACAGTAGCTGAGTGCTGTGTTAAAGGACTTTACATTCTCTCATGAACCCCTACAACAACTCTTTCAAAGAGGTATCACTGTGCACATTTCACAAGTAAGGGAGCTCAAGAAATTCAGAGTTCTGTTTCCTTCACCCCAAAGCCTGAGCTTTCAATCATCCAGACAATTTGCGTGTGTAAACTGATAGTTGCTACTGATTACTTAACGTTCTTCCAACTTTCAGAAGACCCTGGAGGGAAAAAGCACTAGGTACCACTCTGAGAACATCTTCCTGATGTGAGCTATATTCACTTCAAAGTGCTCTGCCCTTCAAAATCAGTTTACTAACCTGGGGACTTCCAGATTTTACCATGAGGCAAACATCTACACAGTAACTTCCATCCACTGCTCTCTGCTCTCGGCCCAGCCAGTCTCCCTCATTTTTAGGACCCAGCTCAAATCCAGTTTCCTTTAAAACATCTTCTTAAACAACATTTTTCGGTATTCTTTAAGACCTTACATTCTGAACCACTTATTTTAACCACACACCTCTAAAGCTTGCCCTCCATTCACAGACAAAACTGTCCATTTATATCCCTACTTCTATCTCCTTAATACCCACTGATTTGCTGACACTCTGCCGTACAGATCCTGTCCTCAGCACTCCGTTAGGACTACCTGCTCCAGCATTACCTGCAGCCCTACCTCAGCGCCAGGTCAGATTCATTTTTCAGAGCGCTGCTCCCTGACCTGCAGCATCTGACTTTTGAAAGCGCTGACTCTGCGTCCTGGACACTCCCCCTCCCTCCTGCGGCCTCCTCAGCAATGTACCGCCCCTTCCCTGGCACTCTGTCTCCCTACTCCCTCACTGCTTTCCCTACCTGGGCCTGCCTGAGGCTCAGGTGTGGCCCCAGACTCTCCAACATTCACACTCTGTGCCTTGAGGTGCGATGTCTCCTGTATGTCAGGCTCCAGCCCTGACTTCTTTCCTTAGCTCCAGTTAAGAGTCTCCAACTACCTTCCGGACATTTCTGCTTAAATACCTCACTGTCGCTTAGCATTTAATACGTCTAGACTCTGTGTGTGCTACTTATGAGCTGTAAGTATCTTGAGAAACTATAAAACACCTCTCCCATTTTTCCTCAGCCCCACACTAACGTGGTCTCTATCAGAATGACACGTGAACTTGTTTATCCCACCAAACGAGTCAGCTGAGATGGGAATGTTCACGTTTTCAGGAGATATCTACATCATTTATCTATATCTACGGATATCAGAGCCTGTATTTTGTACCGGAACCCTTTCAACTAACAGTCAACAAATCATCATTTGCTGTCTATTCTGTGCCTGGCACTGTGCTAGATGCTTCTTGAGATACGATGATGATTGCTATATAAAACCTATCATCAAGCGGATTACAGCATGTACCTTCTCAAAAATAGCATAGCATAAAACCACACTCATCATCTTCCCCCATAGCTGACAATCATTTTAGTCATCCATGTTTATAACAGTTGAAGGATTTTTTTCCAATTCCTTCTTCATCTTTTCTATCCTTGCCCCTAAATTGGACCAATCCCCAAATCCTGCTAGTTCGTCTTCCTTAGCATCCTTTGTACCCATTCCTTCCCACTCTTTGCCTCAACATATACGTTTAGGCCCTCATTGCTTTATGATAAGACCTCTGCAATGAGATCTTTCCTATGCAAATCTTTCTACATCCTCTTCCTCTTCTAAAGGACCTCTCAGACCTTCCAAAGTAATCCTCGCAATATACCAGTTCCAGGAATTCACTCCCTTGTTCAAAATTGTCATTACCTACAACAGCTTTCACAAAATTATGGAATCTTAAAGTTAGGAAAGATCATGTGGGTCTTTGAGTCAAAACTCCTACCCATTGTCTCCCATTGTCCTCCCGTCTCCTCCTCTTGAATTTAGCAAGGAATGAGGAACTCACTCCATCCCAAGGAGTCCATTCCATCGTTGCCCTAATTGTTAGAAAATCCTTCTCAGATTGACTTTGCTGTTTTCTTATCATGTTCACCCAGAGGTTCAAGTCACCTTTTTTCACTTCGTACTATCTCCTCCCACTTTACTCTAGTTCCCTGAGAATCCAGAG